>NC_090269.1:250476961-250788961 GCF_040414725.1 Anabrus simplex
ATTCACCCCGGCACCTTCTTTCACCTCTGCTGTTCCACAGATATCCCGGAACAACAACAACAATAATAATAATAATAATAATAATAATAATAATAATAATAATAATAATAATAATAATAATAATAATAATTCACCGGGCGAGTTGGCCGTGCGCGTAGAGGCGCGCGGCTGTGAGCTTGCATCCGGGAGATAGTAGGTTCGAATCCCACTATCGGCAGCCCTGAAGATGGTTTTCCGTGGTTTCCCATTTTCACACCAGGCAAATGCTGGGGCTGTACCTTAATTAAGGCCACGGCCACTTCCTTCCAACTCCTAGGCCTTTCCTATCCCATCGTCGCCATAAGACCTATCTGTGTCGGTGCGACGTAAAGCCCCTAGCAATAAAAAAATAATAATAATAAATGTATTGGCTTTATGCCCCACTAACTACTTTTACGGTTTTCGCGGACGCCGAGGTGCCGGAACTTAGTTCCACAGGAGTGGTTTTACGTGAAAGTAAATCTACCGACACGTGGCTGACGTATCTGAGCATCTTCAAATACCACTGAACTGAGCCAGAACCGAATCTTTCAAGTTGGGGTCAGAAGGCCAGCGCCCCTGAGCTACTCAGCCTGGCACATACCACTCCTAATTATCACATAACGAGTACGGCTCCTTAGATGAATGGTCAGCGTTGTGGTCTCGGTTCAGAGGCCTTAGGTTTGATTCTCGGCCGAGTCAGGGATTTTTACCGTGTATATTACGATGGTTAATTCCTCTGGCTTTCGACCGGGTATTTGTGTTCACTGTAAAACACATTTCTTCATCCACATCCACAACTTACCACACTAGCAAAACACGCAACAGTGAATACATCACTCCAGACGTCAGAAGGGGAACCCAGCCATAAAAACTGGCCCAAATCTACACTACGTGTCATCTTCCTGAAATCCGGAAAAGATCAACAGGAAGATGATGATGATAATGATGATTATGATAACGACCAACAGATTTAAAACTTCCCTTCTGCTCTGCCTATTAATATACGACTAAAAGAGGATGACTTCCCTAGATTTGCAACTTGGGAGAGTGGATTGGAGACCACAGGACTCCTAGCTTAGTCTATACTTCCATGAACTTGGGACCCATTCTGCGCTTTCACCTTTCCTTTCCCATTTTCACATCAAAAGTTGATGTGAACATGGGAAGCTATCGAAAATAGTTTCCAGAGATCCCGAATGCAAGTGTCAATCTAATCGACTCATACCTCACAGCTTACCGGTTCGGTGTACTGTAAATGGAGCCAAAAATTTTTTGTTTAGAATGAGTAGGTGTGGCTAACTTCAAAACTGGGCAAGGGTTCTCAGATGATGCTGCAGGGGCGAAAAGGTGATCGGTAAGGCTGCATCTTGTCTCCTCTCCTAGTTAATATTTTCAGATGAAATCTTCAAGGAGGCACTGGAAATTACCGTAAAGTTGGCATCAAGTTGAATTGTGTACCAATACGTCGAGATACGTCGACATTATTCTCATTGCCAGTGGGCCAGAACAACAACTGCTCATCAACAAAATCAAGGCAGTATGCCAGGAATATGTTTTAAATCTAAATACAGAAAAAAACAAATATCATAATTTTCAGTAAACAGCCTACTGAATTGCCAGGGATGACAGCAAACGGATATCTGTTGAAGATAGTAAATAAAATAACATACCTTGGCTGTGAAATACAGGAGATCTGGGACATGGTCATAGAAGTTTTTGAAAAAAAGAAGTGGAGGCAATGATTGAGAAAACTCGAGTCGCATACTCCCGGATAAGAAATGTTTTTTTAACAACACCTCGGGTTTAAAATTGAAAATCATGCTTGTTGGATGTGACATATATCCCGTCCTGGTTTACGGCGTAGAGAGCTGCTCCTTGAGAGACCCTTATTTAAAAATGTTTGAAGCACTTGAAATGTGCGCTTTTACCCGTTGGTCTCCTCTCCTTGGACGAGCTGTGACCGCTGCAGTTCCGTCCATGCTTCTCCAGGCTAGACGACGTATGTATCAACACCGCACAGTGTCATCCTTGTTCGTGCCACGCAACAAGGATGGAACTGAGAGAAAACGGGACATGAATGCATTGCAGAGACAGTCTAGAAACTACAGTATATCAATGGCTCTTCTTTAATATTTTACCACCCGAACCGCCTTATATATGATGTGTAATTTGTACGTCTTTACAAATCTTTTTCCACACATGTGAGTTTGCGGGTGCGAGCTGCTTTAGCACATTATTATTTGGCCCTGCTCCCCTTCCTGACGCCAACCCTATCTGAGGGTGTTTGAGAAATATCTATCTATCTATCTATCTATCTATCTATCTCTTTCTTTCTTTCTTTCTTTCTTTCTTTCTTTCTTTCTTTCTTTTTTAATCCGTTTACCCTCCAGGGTTGGTTTTTCCCTCCAACTCAGCGAGGGATCCCACCTCTAACGTGAAGGGCAGTGTCCTGGAGCTTGAGACTTTGGGTCGTGAGGATACAACTGGGAAGGAGGACCAGTGCCTCTCCCAGGCTGCCTCACCTGCTATGCTGAACAGTGGCCTTATTTGGGGGGGGACCGAAGGGATAGAAATGGAAGACTAAAGGAAGCGTCCAAGTCCTTAAATTATGTACCATTCCATCATTTGTCTGAAGGAGAAGTAGAAACCACGGAAAACCACTTCGAGGATGGCTGAGTTGGGAATCGAACCTCCCTCTACTGAGTTGATCTCCCGAGGCTGAGTGGACCCCGTTCCAGCCCTCGTACCACTTTTCAAATTTCGTGGCAGTGCCGGGAATCGAAGCCGGGTCTTCGGGGGTGGCAGCGTATCACACTAACCACGACACCACAGAGGCGGATTTGTTTGAGAAATATACGTAACAAAATTATTATATCAACTCATTGACCATCATAACGTAAATAAGTTATCCAAAGTTCCTGAAATTCATAAAGTATACCTCAAATAATTTAATTCATTATCATTTATACGGAGCCTTCACAGCAAACATTAGTCTTGTAATGGTCTATATTAATCGATAACATTTATCACAGTTTCATAACACAACTGATATCAATATTATACATGATAGTGAATAAACAAAAGACTATTCACATGTTCAGGAGAGAGATTGTTCCGCTTTTCTGAAATAACCAAACCAGCTCCGCTGAAAAGTTGCTCGCTTGGAGAGCTTGTATTCTAACAGGTACACATAAAAATCTTCCTAGCTATTCTATACAAATATGGGATACAATTTTTATTTCAGTGACATTAAATTTAACAATTATTTTGAAAAAACAGCAGTTAAGTGTCGTTTTGGTGATCCAGTTGTTAGTTTTAAATTACCGAGCTCGATAGCTGCAGTCGCTTAAGTGCGGCCGGTATCCGCTATTCGGGAGATAGTGGGTTCGAACCCCACTGTCGGCAGCCCTGAAGATGGTTTTCCGTGGTTTCCCATTTTCACACCAGGCAAATGCTGGGGCTGTACCTTAATTAAGGCCACGGACGCTTCCTTCCCATTCCTAGGCGTTTCCAGTCCCATCGTCGCCATAAGACATATCTGTGTCGGTGCGACGTAAAGCAAATAGCAAAAAAAAAAAAAAAAAAAACATTAAATGTCCGTTTCCACTGTGCAAGCTTTTAAATGTAGCGCTCCTCCCAGACAATCACAAGCGAGTAGTCTACAAAGTTTGGCAGTTTGCATAACAGGTATGTAAAAGGGCAGATACTGCGTGTGTGGGAATTAGGGTCACAGATTTTGTGTGTTCCTGCAGAGGTAAAAGTTGCCATGAACCCGTAAAGAGGGCAGCGTGTTTCAAAGTCGCCGCCACGTGCTGTAAGACCAGACATTCTGTTGTCTCTTGACGTTAGGAGCGTGCAATGTAGTCAAACTATGAACACATGTGCAATGTAGTCAAACTTTTTTTTTTGCTAGTTGCTAGTTGCTAGTTGCTTTACGTCGCACCGACTCAGATAGGTCTTATGGCGACGATGGGACAGGATAGGGCTAGGAGTGGGAAGGAATCGGCCGTGGCCTTAATTAAGGTACAGCCCCAGCATTTGCCTGGTGTGAAAATGGGAAACCACGGAAAACCATTTTCAGGGCTGCCGATAGTGGGGTTCGAACCTACTATCTCCCGAATACTGGATACTGGCCGCAATTAAGCGACTGCAGCTATCGAGCTCGGTGTAGTCAAACTATGAGCATATGTGCAAAGTGGTCAAATTATGAGCACATGTGCAATTTAGTCAAACTATGAACACATTCTGAAAGTCGCAATAAATTTAGGAACATTTTAAATCATTCTATGTAGGATCTGCCACGTTATTTTTCTTATCCCACTCTTTCATTGGCCGCGTTTATTTTGCTAAACAGCACGACTTACACAAGTTACAGTAGGCTGACATCGCATATAATGCCGGATACTGCTCCCAACCATCGGTTGGCGGATGCAGAATGGGTCTCTGCTCTCAAATGGCCACGGCAGATCTGTGGTCCGACAGATCTGATCTCCGACCGGCAAACCGATCAGTGGAGGGGTGGCCTCGGCTCTGCCGTAGCTTTAAACCTCTGCATTCGGGAGACTGGAGGGTCTGATCACCACTGTCGGCTGTACTGAGAATGGTTTTCCGTGGTTATGTATTCTGCTGCACTAGGGCGAATGCCGGGATAGTTCCTAGTATAGGCTACGGCCGCCACCCCCCCCCCCTCACATTCTCCGAACATCTTCTTCACCGTATCACATCTGCCTGGCTTGAGAGACGGCGTTACCGTCTAGGAGGCCCTCCGTCCCCTTTCTGGACGGAATGAAAACGTTTTAGGAGTATGAATAGTAGTAACCCAACCATCATACTTGTTACACGAAATACGCATTGGCACTATTGTTAGTGAAATCTAGAATTTAAAAAATGATGTCAGCTGATTTTATGAAATAGCCTATTGTTCTATATGAATATAAACAATTCCAATTACTCGGAAATCGGGCAATTCTTTTCCGTGACTTGGGCTTAAGTTGGTACGCACAGACAGCATGAACACACATCAAATATTTATTATATAGTTCCGCTTGTCTCTACTATTGGAGTTCACATGTGCCAGCCTGTGTTCGTGACTTGAATGTTGCGTTATGACCGTACAAATAGGTACATTCTTACCCTATTTTGTTGCGAGTGTTTTGTGAATTTGTGAATGACTATAATGATTTAGTGATTCGGGGGATTGTGTATTAGCGAGTTTATTTTAACAAATAAGAACCCCGATACTAGTTATAACATCGTGGAATAATTTCGGATGTGTGAGGTGTATATCTGCTGCTGCCTGTTTGTACTATTGAAGCATAGTTCATTTCTGAACGCAACGAGTATACAGGCAAGAGATGTGCCTCATTCGGGAGGTGAAAACTTCACAATGATCGAGAAGTTTGAGAGAGATGCATTTCCTGTACAAATGAGGGTAGAGGTAAGTTTATATATTATTTACGTTCCTGTGTGTTTACAGCTAGTATGAACACCCAGCTACTCCCTGCACAAGTCACCACTGCGTTGTTGATTTTTGTTTTTTGCTCTAGATTTCCTTCACATGGGTAGACTGTATTCCTGATCGGCATCGTCAGAGGATGCACAATCTATGCAGTGTTGAATTTCGTCATTCTTTGAAGTTTTCGCTTTTCATTTCAAGTACGAATAGTGTTTACTTAGGGTTGATTTGAATTGGAGTCAACGGCGTCATTCATAGTTACCAGATAATGTAATATGCGTACAAAAGATGGACGAGATGAAGATGGACACAAGGAAAAATATACACCTTCCGTATCAGCACACATAGCTCTAACGTCATGTACAGCTGTTCTTACCTCATCAGTGAGCATATTTAAAGAGGGGAAAGATGCCCACAGAAATGTTAAAATATAGTGCAATCTGTTGAACCCATAATTCTACGATGATAAAAATATTTTTTTTATTTTTCTCAATATTTATTTAAATTAACAAGCTACTTTTATTTTTGAGAGCAGCCATGTTGCGTTTCCAGAGCCTCGCTGTCGCGTGGGAACGATCTCACCCGCGGTAAGCTCGTGAAATACCGTGACACCTCGGCGGACTTCGAGCACATAATAATTCTTCAAATTCACGGAATTCTGCGTAACGAGAGATTTTGGCAACACAGTAAATAAAGAAATAAATACTTTAAATTATTCTTAAACCCTACGTGAAGACAGAACCCCCAGGGTAAAATATGAATGCAGTTAAGCCTAAGTACAAATCAGCGTCAGATCCGAGGACTAGCTCCACGTGCCAAGGTCAATGGATGAAGAAAACCCGCGAAACGCCCGGGCAGAAATAATTCATTTCACCTGTTGCGAGTGTGGTAAAATTATGAGATTAACATCCAAATCAATCACAAGTCTGTCCGGAATTCTGGAACAAGTCTCATGAAAATCGGTCTATTGGACGCGAAATTAGCAGATTACGCAATCAAGCTTAGTGGTGTGTGTGGCGTCACTCGTAAGACTATAAAAGGAACCCCCCACTGCATATTTTTCAGTGTCGATCTGGTTTTTGAAGCAGCGGAAGCTTACGCCCGTCGTCAGCAGAAAATTGTACGAGATTTATCTACAAATAACTTAGTACATGTTCGTGGCTGAGGTCCACATCTTCTGTTAGAAAGGGAAGGTGATAGAAATGTTTCTGAACTTTTGCCGACAAACTGTGAAAGCATAGGCGTCTGTTAAAGTACATAGCAGATTTTATTGTATCACCTCATGTGTGTTTGAAAGTGTTAAGAGAGTTGGGAAGCTAGTCAGAGTAGTTCTGATTTCGTTATCCGTTGAACACCTGTTGTGTTAGGGTGACACAGAGAGATGACTCTGGGAAGAAGGTAGACAGTCGCAGTTGACTGAAGAACGAAGGAGGTTTGTTGTACAAATTATAACGAGGAAAGTGCGTGATTTGTGTTGTAATTTAATAACGTGTGAAAAGGCAGTGTTTGTAAGATTGATATGTTGGAGAAGATGATGTTATTTGTACCAATGTGCGGTTAAAAGCACGAGGTCAGCTGGCGACAAAGTAGCTAGAATACTGGAGATGACGTCACTTGCAGGTCTGTCTATATTTGTATTATGTTGTAGTTAGATTTTATTGTTTGTCCCAACCAATTTTTCAAGATGATTGTCGGGTTGATATTTGTAATTATCGGGCGAAAAGTGTTATAATTTTTGGTCAGCGTGTGAAAATTTTAGTTTGTAAAATTTCACGTCAAGAAACTGTAAAATGCGACGTTTAAATCTGGTGTTAATGTTCTATGAGATATTGTCCAAAGTGAGGAAAATTAGGAAAGCTATAATGGTAAAATAGTCTTGGCGAATGTCTTAATTTCAAATATCGTTTGAATTCAGAAGTGTTTGATAATAATAATAATAATAATAACAATAATAATAATAATAATAATAATGTCTACCGCGGGATAAAATTTTCCTATATTAAAAGTGCATTTAACCAGTACGTTTTTTTGCTAGGAGCTTTACGTCGCACCGACACAGATAGGTCTTATGGCAACGATGGGATAGGAAAGGCCTAGGAATTGGAAGGAAGGGGCCGTGGCTTTAGTTAAGGTACAGCCCCAGCATTTGCCTGTTGTGAAAATGGGAAACCACGGAAAACCATCTTCAGGGTTGCCGATAGTGGGATTCGAACCTACTATCTCCCGGATGCAAGCTCACAGCCGCGCGCCTCCACGCGCACGGCCAACTCGCCCGGTACCAGTATGTTTTACAAGGATCGCAGGCATTTAGATAATTCCAGTGAAATTCGATAGAGTTATGTTTTATTCATGGGAAGTAAAATTTTGTGACATCGTGTATGTCGATGATACGGAAAATCGCGGTGTGTTCTTGTATTCTCGAGGTCCGAAAGTTGTAGTAACAGTAAAGTAAAGAGGTGTATTTTATAATGGTTGTTGTTTTCACAAGAGGATTGAAATATGAAAAGGGTCTTGGAAATATAAGAAAAATGAATTGAGAGCGAAGAATTTATATATGTGGAGATGAGGGTGATAGGAATACTGAAGATGAAAGGGAGCCTGGATTTTAAGTAATACCGCTGGGATAAGGCGAGGAGAATGAATTTTGAGACAGGCTATGTTTGCCGAGGAAGGAGTTGTGATACAGGCTGTATTGTGGCAGGCTGTAGTGTATTCCGCTAACAATCCGAAATTTGAGACGACTACTGTGTGAGGCACCGCAGATTTCTAGTAAGATCCCAAGTGAAAACGATTCTATTAAAGATTAAAAGTCTTGGTAGTAAAAGTCAAAACATTAAGATAGTGTGACCTCAAGGATAAAAGAGCATTTAGAATACATGGTTGATGTATTGAATTTCGTTCCACTAGATAGTCATAGATATAAATAATTGGAATTGACGGTAGGCGATTTGAGAGTTTCCAATGCGGTAGTGATGATTGTTATTGTTGGACAACATCCACTAAAATGGCGGACGTGTGTTGGGAATTATTATTTCTTCCCTAAAACTTCTTGGCACATGCTGAGATTGTGTTTGAGTTGGAGAATTGTTCGTCACGTATATTTATTTTCGACCTCACGTTTTGTAACGAGTTGGAGACTTACTGCATTTTCCGACTCGCATTCGTTTAATAGCAAGAGACGTTGTTCCGTGTGTGTTATTAGTCTGATCAGGTTTACAATTGAAATGTCAGAGTTTGTTTGAAATTGTTAGTTCGCCTGATATGCCGGGGGAAGCGTAGTACGACCCATTTTTACGCCCGACCATAGATTTAGGACGTCACATGTTATCCTAAGAGTATACTGATGATGAGACGTCCTAGTTCACGCTCGACGATAGAATTCAGAGGGTATCGTGTACATAGAGATTAGTGTTAGGATGTACAGATTTTAAGTGAGCCCGACGATAGGTCTGGCATGTCAGAGGTACATACTCAAGTCTCAGATTAGATTTTTTTTTGCGAAGTGACTTGGACGAAGGAAGCATCTACAGTAAAATATGAAATATGAAGAGGGTTACATCGATAATAATGAGGCCAACTTGTGCGCGGCTCCAACAGCTGGAAGGTGCTCCCCAAGATATGGAACCGTTATCGGCGAATGAGGGTTGCCCAAACATTTGGATATCGATCTGATGGTGATTAAATATTTTACTGTAATTCTCCATGCGTGTTGAGTTTTAATGACTTCGATATGTTATTTTATTTTACGGACTTAATTGTTTTGTCGTTCGGACGTCCGCTCCGTTTTGATAGTGTGCATATTGACACTCAATGTATTAGTGTGAGACTTGAGCTCCGAATGTGGTTTCGATTCGTTAGCCAGTAATACTATTTTATTTTCAGTCTTTGTCGTACTTTCATTTTATACGTAGTTGAATTCGATTAAGTGATCACTTTATAGGTAGTGTGTTGGGACAAACAATAAGTAGATGGATCTGTAATGGTAGTCATTGTTTTCAAAGGAAAGAATTCCTTAAAGTTGTTGTATTTTTCAATGTGGGCTGGTAATTTTATTAAGCGTAACATAACCATTTCTAACCTGAAAATCGGTTCAATAATAATACTTTTCAAGTGATTTACCACTTTTTAATTAACTTCAGTGTTTGGCATTTCTTCTAAATGCGTGATGAATAAGTGTTTCCTGCATTTCGCAGTTTTGTTCCTTCAGAACGACGTAACGTAAGATCCTCGCGGATCATGTTCTTGTTGGTTCCTTCCGAACAGTTGTTTGGGTGATGCACATTTAGCATCAGGATTACCTTATCACTTAAGGGTGTCATGAATGACAAATATATGGTGGAATTTTATTTCAATTGTGAATGATGCTGTTAACTCGTAGTAAACACCATGCTTTCCCATAATGTTTCACAACCTATCCAAAGCAACTAATAGTCAATTTGGTTCTATTAAGGGTCCATTCGGCGGGTGTTCCGTATCCGTAAGGGTATTCGACTGCTGGATAACCTTAATTGAGAGGAAATCAGGCGTTCTACTTGTTGAAAGTCAGATTTTCCACGGATCGTGTGGATTAATTCTCAGTTCTCGTTTGGAATAATAGGTGCCCGGTTTTCAGGTCCTTCATTTTTCAGTTATTCAGTTTCGCTGTCCATTAATTTAATACTTTCTCCGAAGCAACTCTTCGATACTGTGAGAAATAAAGCAACGCTATGCAATGTGACTGCGTTTGAAACATTCAATAATAAATGATTTATAATTTTTTTCCAAGGATTTATATTAAAATAATAATGTTGTCGTGCCATTTCGAGTTTAATAAAAATTAGTAGGCACATATTTGCTCCTCATTTCAAGTAGTTAGGCTCTCTTCTGAACCCCATCGTTTGGTTAAGATCGTGACCGAATTTATTCCCGCAACGACCCATGATTTAAGAGTTCTATATTGTTCTACTGTAGCAGCCGTGGCCGACCAACGATGGAATGGTAAGTTCAAGGGTTCACTGTTGATTTTTACTTCTTCTGTAACATAAAAACTGCCCGGTATTTAAGAATCTGAATATTCTGAAAGAATAAAGTAAACTTTCTCATTGAATGGTAGAAATGCACGTAGAAAATAACAAGAATATGAATACAGAAAAACACAATATTTTAATTATTCTCACAGAATCTTCGACGTCATCTTCTGCTTGAGGCGATCAGTGGTCTTTCAGCCGATAATATCAGAGAAAGATGACATGCAAATAAGATTATTTTTATCCTTCTAAATCAAGTGTTTCCTCCTTGAATTTACAAAGAAAATTTATTACTGTACCGGTACCTGCAAGCTCATGATTATAGCCACGTTTCCTTTTCACTTGCATTGTTCTCAGTAGGTAGATAATTGATTGTTTCAAGTTGTGACTGTATAGAGCACAACTTATCATGCATAGATCTTAAGCATCTTGGATAACCTACTGACAATACCAGTTATCTTAAAATGACGGTGCTTTTACGTGCCTGCAGTGACAACTGTAGTTTCAGAAAATCTCTTTTCAAAACAGTTTCCTCATTTGGGGAGATTCCGAGTCCCGCGATGACACAATGTGCTACACAAGCTAAAAAATGTCGTATGGCTTTCAGTGCCGGGAGTGGGAGTGTCCGAGGACACATTTGGCGACCATAGCCGACCTGCGTGTCATGATAGGGATGAAGTGATAAAGAAAACGACACATACGCCCAGCCCCCGGGCCAGCAAAATGAACCAATTATGAATAAAGTTCCCGACCCCACGGAGAATCCAAACCGAGACACCGGTGACCAAAGGGTAGCACGCTACCCATTTAGTCATCGATTCGGGTGCTACACAAGCTACGCGACTGAGTTCTAGTAAGGCACAAATCATATTTGGACCCTGATTAGTGACAAAAACCGTTTCTTAAAATTTCACGGAATATGCCAAGTTCGGCTATCTGTAAATTAATTTCTTGCATTATGTGTTGAATAAACCAATCTTTGTCAAGTTAGTGCACGGTTATGGCCTTGTAGTGTCGCGTCAGTCCGCTAGTCGGTATTAAACCCAGATATATGGCAGAGCACCCTTGGGGAAGTGTTTAGCCTTACTAGTTGATTATGGGAGTAAGGGTAGATAATTAAATGCATTCAAAGGGATTTTTATGACAAGTGGGTTGTAGTAAGAATTGATGGTAGAATGAGTTCTCGGTTGAAGGTATTTACAGGGGTTAGACAATGTTGTAATATTTCATCTTTGTTGTTCATACTTCACAAGGATCATCTACTGAAAGATATAAAGTGGCAGGGAGATATTCAAGGTAAGGTAAGGGAGTATTCTGCCCGAAGGCAGGTCCGAACCTCCTCAGAGGTGAGCCTGAGCTGGAGTTTACGTACGGTAGTGTGGCCAGTTCCTTTCTTCTCCTCCATTCAATTACCCCCACCAACAGCGCGTGGCAACCCATCCAAATCTTGCCCACACCTAATGTTGCTTAACTTCGCAGATCTCACGGGATCCGGTGTTTCAACACGGCTACGGCCGTTGGCGGAGGTATTTAGTTTGGTGGAAATATAGTAAGTAGTTTGGCCGATGCTAACGACTTGGTCTTATTAGCAGACTGTGCTGAGAACCTGCAGTCTAATACCTTGGAACTTGAAAGTAGGTGCAATGAGTAGTATATGATATTAAAATTAGCCTTTCTAAGACTGAAGTGATGTCAATTGGAAAATAATCTAAGAGAACTGAATGTCAGATGGGGAATACAAAACTGGAACAGGGAGATATTTTCAATTAGTTAGGATGTGTATTCTCTCAGGATGGTGGCATAATAAGTCAGATTGAATCAAGGCACTGGAAAGCTAGTGCAGTGAGCTCCCAGTTGCGATCAACAGTATTCTGTAAGAAAGAACTCAGCTGCTGTACGATACTATATTTGCATTGGTCTGTTTTCAGACCAACTTCGATATACATGAAGGAATTGTGAGTGGATTCAGGATGTCTCATTCATAAGTTAGAAGAAACACACATTAAAAAGTGAGAATGATCGCTGATACAAACAGGTGGGAACAATGGCAAGTAGGTACCCGGAATGAGAAGGTAAGCGCTAAGTTAGTAATAAACTCGACTGATGAAGCTTAACGCATAAACTGGCTCTAGTGGTGGGGTGATATGAGACGAATGGAGGAGGATAGATTATCCAGGATAATAATGGACTCGGTCATGGAGAGTAAGAGAACTAGAGAGAGGCCAAGACGACGATGGTTAGATTCACTTTGTACTGATGTAAGAGGTATGGAACTAAACGAGACCACAGAGCTAGTTACAAATAGAGGATTGTGACGGCGTTCATTAAGTTCACAGTGGCCTGCAGACTGAACGCTGAAAGGCATAACAGTCTATAATGAAGATGTAAGTATATACGATGTATGTTTCAGCCTAATTTTATCAGCAGTATCTGCAATATGACACGAGACTGTCGAAGGCTGGGGCTTTTTTGGGGGGGGGTTCGAACCCACTATCTCCCGATTACTGGATACTGGCCGCACATAAGCTACTGTAGCTATCGTAATCGGTAGGGGACATTTATTCAACGTTTACATTTCTATACCCTGCTCCGATATCAATGGGCTCTTGTACCAAATGAAGAAATCCCTCCCGAACAATCTTTCGCACGCATTTATACACTTTTCGCTTAGATATTTCTTGGAGTCGGCCGGGACCTTTAGTCAGACTGACATACAGATAGGCTTTCTACACTGATGTCTCAATAAGCTACTCGTTCATGAACGGAATCAAAATTACATCACATGCAACACATTTTACAAATCCTGTCTCATCACTAGTGGCTGCATTACGAATTGCGTGGAATTGCTAGCACAGAGCACTTTTATAGTGGAAATCCATTTACTCCCCAACACTCTTCAATTCAGTTACTTCGTTCAATAACGCAGGTTCTTTAGCCACTTAACGAATGCAGTGCTCTCCGTGTTCTCATTCAATCGCACCGATTGAGTACCAGCATCGTTCCGTCACTACTCACTCACCACGCAGCATGTGAAAAACAGACCGAGCTCAACAGAGCCTAATACACTAGTGTCCAAAAGTTAAGCATAATCATTTTTTTGCTATTTGTTTTACGTCGCACCGACACAGATATGTCTTATGGCGACGATGGGAGAGGAAAGACCTAGGAAGTGGAACGAAGCGGTCGTGGCCTTAATTAAGGTACAGTCCCGGCTTTTGCCTGGTGTTAAAATGGGAAACCACGGAAAACCATCTTCAGGGCTGCCGACAGTGGAGCTCGAACCGACTATCTCCCGATTACTGGATACTGGCCGCACTTGAGCGACTGCAGCTATCGTGATCGGTTAAGCATTATCACTAAACGAGGCCATACCACCTGATAGGAATGTCAGACGGATTGCTGAACAAACGGAAGCTGAATCATACACCATATGTCACACAACTTGTAAAGAAAAACAGTGTCAGAAAGGTTCTGATAGCTAAGGTACACCTTTGACAACAACTAAGAAAACTTGGCAATGTCTTTCACAACAAAATATGCTGTTAATAGGGTGTATTGTTACCCCTAACGGCCACATACGCTTCGCAGCGACGTGGCATGCTCTCTATCAGATGGTCCAAGAGCTCTTGTGGCAGTCGATCCCATTACTCCGAAAGGGCAATGCGAAGGTCTTGGAGGGTCCTTGGTGGAGGCTGACAGGATGAAGTTCGCCTCCCCAATGCGTCCCAGGAATGTTTTATAGGATTCATATCCGCAGACCTCGCTGGCCAGTCCACATGATGAATGTTTTCCCCAACCAGAAATTCATCCACCAGAGGAGCGCGGTGCGTTCGGGCATTATCGTCCATTAAGAGGAAGTCTGGACCAACCGCACCTCTGAAGAGTCGAGCATGTGGTCTCGCTACCTCATCCCTGTATCTTCGAGCGTTAACAGTGTTCCTCGGACCACCCATGAAGATGTGCAGGTCCGTACGGCCATTCAACATGATGCCGCACCACACCATGACGCCACCACCACCATACAGGTCCCATTCCATGATATTACTGTGGTTGTATCGGCTACCCGGTTCTCTCCAGATTAATGTGCGACGGGAATCGTTCTGCAAACTGAAGCGGGATTCATCTGTGAAGAGCACATGCCTCCATTCTTTCATAGTCCAGTTTCGATGTTGACGGCTCCACAGTAAACAGGCCCGTCTCTGTGCTGGAGTGAGCAGGACGCACACCGCTGGACGTCGGGCAAGCAACCCTGCTGTTCTGAGCCTCCGGTACACAGTTTGCCGCGAAACGGCAACCCCTGAGACGGCTGCAAGCTCCGCCAATTGTCTTGCAGATGAACTCCGATTTCGTCGGGTGGTTAAGGACAGATATCGGTCCTGGTGTGGGGTGGTTACCCCTGGTTGACCTGGTACTGGCCTACGACTAACATCTCCTATGTCTTGAAATCGTCTCTAAAGCCTGAAAATTACACCTTGTGGTACATTCAAGGACACGGCGACTTCGGTCTGTGTCTGGCCTGCTTCCAGGCTGCCGAGTACTCTACCCTGCAAAACGGGGTCCATATGGCGTCGTTGTGCCATTATGTTGTCACTTTCACCACGAGGCTACACTCCGCACACTATAACAGGGCAAACACGACTGAGGAAATATGGGGCGCGGGCACTGGCTGTGTTTACCTTGCGGTTACGCCGCTAGTCAAAGCAGGGAACACGTAAGGTTGGTAAGTTCACATGTCGTGCGATTTGCGGTCTATTTTCTGTTGCCCTGCTTACTCGTAACTTATGCTTAACTTTTGGGCACTAGTGTATTATAATGCCCGAGCTTGCGTCCACGCTCGGTACCGGCAGTGATACAGTAAAATGAGAGAGCCTAGAGAGAGTTTGTTTGCAATGCACTGCTACTACTTTAAGCTCAGGAACCAGCATTCTACCGTCTGAAAATCTCTGCTCATTATTGTTAACATTTTTTCGGTAAGGTAGCATTGTTCAATCTAAATTAATTAATTAAATCACCACTGTCCGCCTCTGTGGTGTAGTGGTTGGTGTGATTTGCTGCCACCACCGGAGGTCCGGGTTCGATTCCCGGCTCTGCCACGAAATTTGAAAAGTGGTACGAGGGCTGGAACGGGGTCCACTCAGCCTCGGGAGGTCAACTGAGTAGAGGGGGGTTCGATTCCCTCCTCAGCCATCCTGGAAGTGGTTTTCCGTGGTTACCCACATCTCCTCCAGGCAAATGCCGGGATGGTACCCAACTTAAGGCCACGGCCGTTTCCTTCCCTCTTTCTTGTCTATTCCTTTCAGTCTTCCCATCCCCTCACAAGGCCCCTGTTCAGCATAGCAGGTGAGGCCGCCTGGGCGAGGTATTGGTCCTCCTCCCCAGTTGTATACCCCGACCGAAAGTGTTAAGCTCCAGGACACTGCCTTTGAGGCGGTAGAGGTGGGATCCCTCGCTGAGTCCAAGGGAAAAGCCAACCCTGGAGGGTAAACAGACTACGATACGATACGAAATCACCACCGATCTGCATTCAGGAATGTCGACCAGGTGGCAAATTCCCTATCAATTAATTTAATATTCCTTTATTAAATGATTTAAAATACGTTGGAAGTTTATCAAGCATCTCCCTTGGTAAATTTTCAGTACGTAATTGCTCTGTAGCGTAACGGTTAGCACTATGAGCTGTCGTTTTCGGAGACCCAGGTTCGATTCCTGGTACTGCCAGAGATTTAAGAATGGCAGGAGTGCTAGTATGTGGTTAAAATGGCTCGTGTATCTCATCTCCGTTCGGGGTGTGCCCGAAAAGAGCTGCACCCCGTTGGGGTGAGTAAAACCATTACAACTGAATGACTAATTGAAAGAGAAAGTACATGTATTACACTTACACACATAGTGGAGATTGTAAACAAATTGCAATAACTGTGCTGCCTTTATTTTTGTAACTTCTTTGTAACGTCTTCCTTTTGTAACTTACTGTATTGTGAACGTAGTAAAGTGAAGTACATAATCTCAAATGTTGACCAATCCTGAAGTTCCTGCAAGATGCAATCAATGGCATGCAAATACATGAGAGTTTAATTTCAAGAAATTAAGGGTGATTTTGGGACACCAACGGCCGTAGCCGTGTTGAAACACCGGATCCCGTGAGATCTCCGAAGTTAAGCAACATTGGGCGTGGTCAGGAGTTGGACGGGTTGCCACGCGCTGTTGGTGGGGGGTAAGGGAATTGAGGAGCGGAAAGGAACTGGCCGCCGTACCGCACGTAAACTCCGGCTCAGGAACACCTCTGCGGAGGTTCGGACCTGCCTACGGGCAGAATAACCCTTACCTTACCTTACCTTACCTTACCTTGGGACACCGTGTACATTTGACGCTCTTTTCATAGGCTATCATTTCTTTTATTGTCCGACTCGTTGGCTGACTGGTCAGCGTACTGGCCTTCGGTTCAGAGGGCCCCGGGTTCGATTCCCGGACGGGTCGCGGATTTTATCCTTCATTGGTTAATTCCATTGGCCCGGGGGCTGGGTGTTTGTACTGTCCCTAATATCCCTGCAACTCACACATCACACATAACACTATCCTCCACCACAATCACATGCCGTTACCTATACATGGCAGATGCCGCCCATCCTCATCGGAGGGTCTGCCTTACAAGGGCTGCACTCGGCTAGATATAGCCACACTAAATTGAAATTTATTTCCTTTCTTTACTCAGTATCTTGACCCTTAACGTCTCTGTACCGTAACTTGGTACTTGCAATGGGAGTGTTGCAGGCTGTCGCTTGGTAGACTTGACGAGAGTAAACTAGTAATGATAAAAGCTATCGCCGACGCAACACATTTGAAAATTGGAAAATGGTGTGAAATTAGATGAGATACATATACAATTGTAGAAAAATATAGTACAGTACGTTTCACTTCCGGCCCCGCGGTGTAGGAAGCAACGCGTCTGCCTGTCACCCGGCGGTCCCGGTTTCGATTCACGGCCGGGTCAGGTTTTTTTAATTGTAAACGATTAATACCCCTGGCCTGGGGACTGGGTGTTTGTGTCGTCCCTAACATTCCTTTCCTCACATTCAACACTTTACACTTCCGCCATTTACAAAATACACGCAGGTTCCTCACATACGGTACAAGTAGGTGCAAAAGATCTTTCTAGGTCGACGCCCCGAACAAATAGCGTTTTAAAACATAGTACGTTTTATAGAATGATACAATAAGATTGTTAAGAATATTGTTCGTTCGATCGTAATCTGCTTACCCTCCAGGGTCGGTTTTTACCTCACACAGCGAGGGATCCCACCTCTAGCAATTCAAGGGCAGTGTCCTGGAGCTTCAAACTCTGGGTTGGGGATACAATTGGGGAGGATGGCCAGTACCTCGCCTCACCTGCTATGCTGAACAGGGGCCTTGCGGGGGGATGGGAAGTTTGGAAGGGATAGACAAGGAAGAGAGAAGGGAGCGGCCGTGGCCTTAAATTAGGGACCATCCCGCCATTTGCCTGGAGGAGAAGTGGGAAACCACAGAAAACCACTTCCAGGATGGCTGAGGAGGTAATCGAATCCCCCTCTACACAGCTGACCTCGCGAGGCTGAGTGGACACCGTTCCAGCCCTCGTACCACTTTTTCAAATTTCATGGCAGAGCCGCGAATCGAACCCGGGCCTCTGGGGTGGCAGCTAATCACACTAACCACTACGCCACAGAGGTGGACTATGAATATTGTATGAAATAAAATATATAAAGGGAAGATTGTTTCGGTACTGATGTGGTTACGTCTACAACAGGGAAAGTGTATTCGAAGTGTGATTGTGTATATATCCACCCTTCAGTGCCGTTTGCTGGCATGGGGTCGGTGATGAGGTGAGATGAAATTTTATGCCATGCTTTTTACGGCCGGGTGCACTTCCTGGCGCCAACTTCAGCTGAAGAGCTAATGAAGATGAAATAAATGTTTATGAATGAAATTGGGTAAGGATGTGGAAGGAATCGGCTGTGGTCTATGAATAAGAACTGAATATGAATAAGAATGTTTCAACTAATTAGGTCGTGTCAAGCATATGTAGTTCATACAGCAGATATGTTAAACTCAGAACGAAAATGGTCCACAGGTGTCCGAATGGCATTTTTGATGCTCGTTTCTTAACGGCTCTTGGACACATACACTACTAGGCCTAACGGACACGACCGAATCACCCGAAAGTTTTTTCGAGTACAGTGCTGTGTTGAAAGCTAAATATTTAAAAATGTATCGGTCGTGCGGTAGAGTTAATTACTTTCTCATCTCCTGTGCGCAGTGCTACGGGATTGAATACTGCCACAATCCACTGACATTTAAATTTTACTAGTACGTTAAAAAGAACCCTTTTCTATGAAAATTTTACTATTCTAACATCGCTTAAAATCAATATAGGCCTATATTTAAGGAACCTTAGTGACGGACCATTATTATTATTATTATTATTATTATTATTATTATTATTATTATTATTATTATTGGTGGTAGTAGTAGTAGTAGTATTAGTAGTAGTAATGTACATTTACTTTCTTCGTTTAGTGGAACTTCCGTGGTTACACACAAGAAATATTTCTGGCTCAGTCAGTATTTATAAGTTTTCTATGTAATATATTTCCAATATACTTGCCTTCCATAGTTTATTTATTTATTTATTTATTTATTTATTTATTTATTTATTTATTTATTTATTTATTTATTTATTTATTTATTTATTTATTTATTTACGAATCTCAAGGTACAGCTACACTGAGCGCATTTCACTTATACTGTCAACAGACTAATTACACTAACAAATGTAAACTTTCATAATAAAATATAACAAACATAACAAAAGATAACAAGATCAGGTACGGTACACAGTCTACGAATAACAACTGTCCAAACGAGAATGTACAATGTTCAGAGCCAGGGATCATGGGAGACTACTGGCAAAAATGAGTGCAATGGGACTTGACAAAAGAATGACTGAATGGGTTGCTATATTTCTAGAAAATAGATCTCAGAGAATTAGAATAGGCGAAGCTTTATCTGACCCTGTAATAATTAAGAGGGGAATTCCTCAAGGCAGGATTATTGGACCTTTATGTTTTGTTATATATATAAATGATATGAGTAAAGAAGTGGAATCAGAGATAAGGCTTTTTGAGGATGATGTTATTCTGTATAGAGTAATAAATAAGTTATAAGATTGTGAGCAACTGCAAAATGACCTCGATAATGTTGTGAGATGGACAGTACCCAATGGCATGATGCTAAACGGGGTTAAAAGTCAGGTTGTGAGTTTCACAAATAGGAAAAGTCATCATCATCATCATCATCTGTTTACCCTCCAGGTTCGGCTTTTCCCTCGGACTCAGCGAGGGATCCCACCTCTACCGCCCCAAGGGCAGTGTCCTGGAGCTTCAGACTCTCGGTCGGGCGATACAACTGGGGAGTATGACCAGTACCTCGCCCAGGCGGCCTCACCTGCCATGCTGAACAGGGGCCTTGTAGGGGGATGGGAAGATTGGAAGGGATAGGCAAGGATGAGGGAAGGAAGCGGCCGTGGCCTTAAGTTAGGTACCATCCCGGCATTCGCCTGGAGGTGAAGTGGGAAACCACGGAAAACCACTTCGAGGATGGCTGAGGTGGGAATCGAACCCACCTCTACTCAGTTGACCTCCCGAGGCTGAGTGGACCCCGTTCCAGCCCTCGTACCACTTTTCAAATTTCGTGGCAGAGCCGGGAATCGAACCCGGACCTCCGGGGGTGGCAGCTAATCACGCTAACCACTACACCACAGAGGCGGCTAGGAAAAGTCACCTCATTCAATTACTGTGTTGGTGTGAAAGTTCCTTATGGGGATCACTAAGTACCTAGGTGTTAATATAAGGAGAAATCTTCATTCGGGTAATCACATAAACATGATTGTAAATAAAGGGTGCAGATCTCTGCACATGGTAATGAGGATGTTTAGGGGTTGTAGTAAAGATGTAAAGGACAGGGCATATAAGACTCTGGTAAGACCCCAACTGGAGTATTGTTCCAGTGTATGGGACCCTCATCAGGATTACTTGATTCGAGAACTGGAAAAAAATCCAAAGAAACGTAGCTCGATTTGTTATGGGTGATTTCCGACAAAAGAGTAGCGTTACAAAAATGTTGCAAAGTTTGGGCTGTGAAGACCTGGGAGAAAGGAGACGAGCTGCTCGACTAAGCGGTATGTTCCGAGCTGTCAGTGGAGAGATGGCATGGAATGACATTAGTTGACGAATAAGTTTGAGTGGTATCTTTAAAAGTAGGAAAAATCACAATATGAAGATAAAGTTGGAATTCAAGAGGACAAATCGGGGCAAATATTCATTTATAGGAAGGGGACTTAGAGATTGGAATAACTTACCAAGGAAGATGTTCAATTAATTTCCCATTTCTTTGCAATCATTTAAGGAAAGGCTAGAAAAACAACAGATAGAGAATCTGCCACTTGGGCGATTGCCCTAAATGCAGATCAGTAGTGATTGATTGAAGTCGTGGTAGGTCAAAATGGCGGTATAACTACTTCGCATCAACATATCCTCAATAGATTATTTACACCCCTCTAGAATATTTTCTTGATGCTGTATGAAACTCTTCTCTCATATTAATATTGTTAAAGAGAGTTGGAGTATTGAGTGCTGAGTGTGGGGAATGTGGAGAAGGTCTTTGACTCTAGTTGAGCGGGAAGGAACGCTGATAGTAAAGAGTGAGACAAGATATTCTGAGTTATAATGCCCAATTAAGACTCCGATGAGGGAACTCAGGTCAGCTCCCTGTCACCTGATGTGCAGTGGTTACACATTTATTGCCATTAATACCTGATACGTAGATAGATTTCTGAGTTTTGGGTTTAATTTCCTTACAATTACAGCAAACAAGGACACTGCTCTGATAGGAGGTCAGGGAACGACCACGTGCGATGCCGACAAAAGAACGAGACTCTTGTCACACTACCCTATATTCAGCCACTTGATTCGAAGTATACGGTCACATTTAGCCACGTCCTTTTACCATGTAGCTATGTTCATGTGTCGTGCCCCGTGACCGGCTGTAACGAAGATGGGAATCAATGCATAAAACTACGTAACGTCCGCCTCTGTGGTGTAGTGGTTAGCGTGATTAGCTGCCACCCCCGGAGGTCCGGGTTCGATTCCCGGCTCTGCCACGAAATTTGAAAAGTGGTACGAGGGCTGGAACGGGGTCAACTCAGCCTCGGGAGGTCAACTGAGTAGAGGTGGGTTCGATTCCTACCTCAGCCATCCTCGAAGTGGTTTTCCGTGGTTTCCCACTTCACCTCCAGGCGAATGCCGGGATGGTACCCAACTTAAGGCCACGGCCGCTTCCTTCCCTCTTCCTTGTCTATCCCATCCAATCTTCCCATCCCCCTACAAGGCCCCTATTCACCATAGCAGGTGAGGTCGCCTGGGCGAGGTACTGGTCATACTCCCCAGTTGTATCCCCGCCCAAGAGTCTGAAGCTCCAGGACACTGCCCTTGAGGCGGTAGAGGTGGGATCCCTCGTTGAGTCCGAGGGAAAAGCCGAACCTGGAGAGTAAACAGATGATGATGATGATGATGAAAACTATGTAACAGTGCAGCAATTAATGTCTTAAACACCGAACCGGATGGCCTATGTAATCTGCTCTCGTCGTACTACCAGGAGGTTTTCAGCAGTGTAGCGTAGCGGATGTGGTTGGACGCTCGCGTAGCAATCGCCGGAATGAACCAGCGGCGATTCCAATCCGGCATCGTTCAAATATTTTTACATCGGTATGATGTTTGAATACATAAACATAGACCCACGTTTACCACATTCAAACGGTAGAGTGTCGCTGTTATTCATCTTGAGCCCTGCGCATACTCCGCTGGTTAGTGCCTGAATGCAATGTAATCTCTGCTGTCATTCGGCATGTTTTCCACAGAGGAATACCTTGTCATGCTCCTGAAGTGTAGTATATTCAGTTGGCGTCGAGTTGTCTACCGTTGACTTCGTATGAGTCGAGTTGCTGAGATACAGTTTCAAAAACAACAGCTGTTCGTTGTTCCCGGAGATCTTTGACATTTCTTGTTAGGCCTATGTTTTCGATGGATCATTTTTCTTTTAATCTGAGAATTCATTTTATCTATGACAATGACGTTATGTTTATTAACAGCTATTGTGCCATAATAGAAGACAGAGGAATTCCCATTTTCTTTTGTACATTTCATTTCCAGTAATACCTTGTGATTGAGTCTGTAATACTGTATCCTTTGCATCTATTGCTACCTCACACTTCTTACACGGTTCTTAGCAGATTATCTTAAGTACGTTGTCGAATATTCGTACGTTGTACTCTTATGCAGATTTTGAGATCAGTAGATGCTCGGTCATTAATGAAATACTATTCTTTCTTTCTTCTTAATCTTAAGTAAGGCCAGTATTCAGTATTCGGGAGATAGTAGGTTCGAACCCCACTGTCGGCAGCCCTGAAGATGGTTTTCCGTGGTTTCCCATTTTCACACCAGGCAAATGCTGGGGCTGTACATTAATTAAGGCCACGGCCGCTTCCTTCCCACTCCTAGCCATTCCCTGTCCCATCGTCGCCATAAGACCTATCTGTGTCGGTGCGACGTAAAGCAACTAGTAATAAAATAAGTTTCTTCTTAATCTGTTTATCCCCCAAGGTTGGCTTTTCCCTCGGACTCAGAGAGAGACCCCACCTCTACTGCCTCGAGGGCAGTGTCCTGGAGCGTCAGACACTACGGTGGGGGATACAACTGGAGAGAAGGACCAGTAGCTCGCCCAGGCAGCAACACTTGCTTTGCTCAACAGGGGCCTCCTGGGGGAATGGGAAAAATGAAATGAAATGGCGTATGGCTTTTAGTGCCGGGAGTGTCCGAGGACAAGTTCGGCTTTCCAGATGCAGTTATTTTGATTTGACTCCTTAGGCGACCTGCGCGTCGTGATAAGAATGAAATGATGATTAAGACAACACATACACCCAGCCCCGTGCCAGCGAAATTAACCAGTTATGGTTAAAATTCCCGACCCTCCCGGTAATCGAACCCGGGACCCCTGTGAACAAAGGTCAGCATGCTAACCATTTAGCCATGGAGCCAGACGGAGGGGGGAATGGGAAGATTGGAAGGGATAGACAAGGAAGAGGGAAGAAAGCGGCCGTGGCCTTCATTTAGGTACCATCCCGGCATTTGTCTGGAAGAGAAGTGGGAAAATACGGAAAAACCACTTCGAGGATGGCTGAGGTGGGAATCGACGACCCCCCCCCCCCTCCTCCTCTGTTCAGTTGCCCTCCCGAGGCTGAGTGAACCCCGTTCCAGTCCTCGTACCACTTTTCAAATTTCGTGGCAGAACCGAGAATCGAATCCGGGCCTCCGGGAGTGGCAGATAATTAACCACTACACCACAGAGGCGGACCAATCTGTAGGTAAAAGTTGTAAAATGTGGGTAATTGTAAGAGAAGGCCACGCGCCCTAGTTTCGCCGTTTGAAATAAGCCATTATGAATACATTAATAATGATAATACTAGTAATAATAATATCATAGGAAAATGAAATTCTTCGAAGTATAGTGTATCATTGCCGCCTCTGTGATCAGCTGTCGCCCCTGGGGTGGTACGAGGTCTGGAACGTGGTCCACTCAGCCTCGGAAGGTCAAATGAGTAGAGGGAGGTTCGATTCCCACCTCAGCCATCCTCGAAGTGGTTTTCCGTGGTTTACCACGTCTCCTCTAGGTAAATGCAGGGATGATACCTAACTTAAGGCCATGGCCGCCTCCTTCCCTCTTGTCTATCCCTTCCATTCTTCCCGTCATTGCGAAAGACCCCTGTTCAGCATAGCAGGTGAGGCCGCCTGGGCAAGCTACTAGTCCTCCTCCCCAGTTATATCCCCGACCCAAAGTGTCAGCTCCAGGACACTGCCCTAGAGGCGTTAGAGGTGAGAACCCTCGCTGAGTCCGAGGGTAAAACCAACCATGGAGTGTAAAAGGATTAAGAAAGAAAGAAAGATCTACAGATTGACATTATTAATCTTCTTTAAACTTGCTTACGTCGCACCAACACAGATAGGTTTCATTGCGATAGGAAATGGCTAGGAGTGGAAAGGAAGCGACCGCTGCTTCAGTTGAGGTACAGATCCAGTATTTGCCTGGTTTGAAAATAGAAAACCACGGATAATTATCCTCGTGGCTGCCGACACTGCCGGCAGTGCAACTATCTCCCGAATTTTAGCTGATAGCGACATGGCCCAAGATGCGCAGTCTATTGTTCGGTAAAAATGTATTTCTAATCACAGAGTTGTCAGTATTAAACACAGACCTTAAAGAGTTCATGTTTCGTATCCTACGATATTGTAGATTGATTATTTTTTCCCATGTCATTGTCACACACTGTGTTTATGCATCATGTATACCAGTTGCGCATTGGTGGAAGAAAATCAAGGTGCAAAAGCCTCAAAAATGACGATTAAAATACATTCAGCGCAGTGGCCTTATGTACAAAGAGTCCCGGATTCGTTTACCGGCGGAGTCGAGTATGCTAACAGCATATGGTTAATCAGTCTAGCGTGGGTCTTGTGTTTGTGTTCGTCTTAATATGCATCTCTTCACATACATGCAACACTACCAGAAACGTAATAGTGGATATGTGCTCCCCACATAGGATAGATGTCAAGATTGGCAACCAGCCATAAAACTGGGCAAAATCCACAGGATTTGTCGATCACAGAAAATAAAGAAAATAAGGAGAAGAACAAGAAAATGAATCAAGCTGGCAGTAAGCAAGTAAACTATCCTTCGTGAGTTGCATGTACCATTTTAACCACGTACCAGACATCCTGTCATTTTTAAATCTGAGGTAGTACCGGGAATCAAACCCGAGCCTCCGAGGACTACAAAGGTGGACTATTGTCACGCTGCTAATATACTATGGTTTTACTGCCGAGATTTAGTGTTTATACTGTAGTGCGCTGTGTCTTCTAGTGTGGGCTAGAACAAACTTGTCACCTTCATTGATCAGTCTCAGTCTCATCCTTGGCTTTGACGGTATGAAAGTGGCTGAGGTATGAACGATGCAAGTAATACCCATTCCTGATGCAGCCAGGCCCTGTTATATGTAAATCGTGTGAAAATATTGTTAATAGGGTTGGTTGGTGCACGCATTTCGATGACCTTGGCAGACTGATATGTAATAGCAACTTCTCGCTCTATGAGGAAAGCAACGGGGAACTACCTCAGTCATTTCCCTGGTGTGCCTCTTCAGTGATTCGTAACCTTTCTGATGGCAGAGCTATTGAGGCTCAAACCAGCCTTCTGGCTGACTACTCAACTAATATACTGAGAACTCGATTCACACCGTTGGCTTATGCATCTACGAGATACTTCCTACACGATGACTTAGAGGAAACAAAATAATTCATGTTGTGATATTATTCGGAAGTGGGTTCCATACTTTGATCCCCGATCCGGCTCCATGGCTAAATGGTTAGCGTGCTGACCTTTGGTTACAGGGGTCCCGGTTCGATTCCCGGCAGGTTCGGGAAATTTAACCTTAATTGGTTAATGTCGCTGGCACGGTGGCTGGGTGTATGTGTCGTCTTCATCATCATTTCATCCTCATCACGACGCGCAGGTCGCCTACGGGGTCACATCAAAAGACCTGCCTCTGGCGAGCCGAACTTGTCCTCGGACACTCCCGGCACTAAAAGCCATACTCCATTTCATTTTTTCTGATCTCCGTTCCAATAAATGAACAATCATAGGAAGCTGGCCTATTTAAGCGCGGTAATAAAGCATGTAGTCGGCCTCGCGGTGTAGGGGTAGCGTGCCAGACTTTTTAATCGGAGGCCCCGGGTTCAATTCCCGGCCAGGTGAGGGATTATTACCTGGATCTGAGGGCTGGTTCGAGGTCCACTAAGTCTACGTGATTACTATTGAGGAGCTGTCTGACAGTGAGATAGTGCCCCGGTCTAGAAAGCCAAGAATAACGGCCGAGAGAATTCGTCGTGCTCACCACATGACACCTCGTAATGTGCAGGGCTTCAGGTTGAGCAGCGATCGCTCGGTATGCCATGGCCCTTCGCGGCTGTTGCGCCATGTCAGTTTTTTTTTTCAATAGAGCGTGTATTGTGTGCTGTTGAAAAGAGGATAGGTAAGGAAGAGGGAAGAGATCTCTCAGACAGGGATCTGAACATCAATACAGCTATATGGAGATTACTCAAGTGATCACATTTCAGAATGCAAAGCCGCTTTTAATACAATCTGGCATGATTATGAGTCATAACATATATATTTACAATTAGCTTTACGTCGCACCGACATATATAGGTCTCATAGCGATTATGGGATAGGGAAGGGCTAGGAGTGGGAAAGAATCGTCCGTCGCCTTAAGGTACAGTCCCAGAATTTGCTTGGTGTGAAAATGGGAAACCCACAGAAAACCAGCCGACAGTGGGGTTCGAACTCACTATCTGCCGAATGCAAGCTCACAGCTACGCGCCCCTAACCGAACGGCCAACTCGCTCGGTATAACATAAATAAATGATTAATCTAATTCAAGTGTTCATGGTTCTTTGTATATTCCTAATTTGTTTATTAATTGCATCAATAATTACTGCATCGCAGTTGTAGAATATCAGAAATAAGAATTTTATAACTAATTTTCATATTTAAGGGCAATAGATTTTTATAGTATATCGGAAGATGGATCGTGGTAGAAACTCGTTTACATATGCTGGTGATGTGTTCATTTCGATTTAGATTCTCATTTATAATGACACCTTTATTATTTATAGTACGGTGTGTGCTTGAGATCCTCTTACTTTGAAAACATATTGCTTGAAATAGTTGGTGCTCTCTTTCTTTGCTCGAGTGCAGTATCGAATTTTCCTTTTAAAGATGAATCAAGAGGACATACAAAGATGATAATATAATTAATTCCATGCAGGGACGGGGGAAAAACGGAGAGGCTCATAGTGGGGGACTGGCCAATAGCGGCTCGCACCTTCGTTCTGAACTTTGAATGCGCAAGAGCGCCAGCCTGTACTAGTGGTTCCGTCTGGCGGTAGACTGTCGCGCCGTTGTGGCGGGAGTTGAAGGGAGCTCCAGTCGTACCGCGGCCGTCACCGAGCTTACGTCAGTGAGTCTTCTGTCACTACCCTCGTTTGTTTTGCTGGTGTTGTGTGCATTGGCCGCGACGAAAAAAGTGGTGTGCGCGTTGTTTTTTTAGTTGTGCACGAACGACGAAGACGTGCCGGTCTTGAACGGCAGTGAAGTGGTATATATTTTAGCGCAGTGAACCAGTTACCTCAAAGTTGTGTGTATACTGTGACAAAATAGATCACAATAATTGTGCCACGAGTGGAATGAAACCAACTCATTAATGTCTTGTGTCATTTCTGTTTCATGTTGTAGTTCCAGGATCACTTTTACTCCTGGAATTATTCGACGTGTTGTCTTCCGTAGCATGAAGAGAGTGATGTCATTTTAACATTTTTTCTTCTACTTGGTGTTTTGGTCTCTTCTCTCTGTTCTATAACATAACTTGTGAACGTAACTGAGTGATCTCGGTAACTAACTCTCGTTCGTATTGATGTTTTGACCTTACCACCGGTTGGTTAACTGTCGAAATATATTAGTAGTAAAAATTAAAACATTGTTCAAAACTCTCCTATTTTAATCGTACCACTTCCGCTGTAGTTGACGTATTAACTTGTAAATTACTTGCTCACTACATGAGTTTCCAATTGAGGAAATTATATTGAGTAGATAAATAATTGAAGTCTATATATATTTCTTACTAATCGTTCGAAAAAGAAAGTTGTGTTCTAAGTGAGTTTTTACAAGTCCGCAAGATGGATATCTTACCAAGCGGGAATATCTTCAGGGAGCTGCAGGATATCCACGATACCGGATACTTCTCTGCACAGCCATCGCTAGAGGATCATTGGCAGCAGGTATGTGCTTATGAATTCTATATAACTACTAATTATGCTCCGGAATTCCGCAGATATTTTCAGTGATTTGTATCTGGTGATAACTGTGGGATCCATTCGCGATTCCTTGAAACGTACTACCTTATTTTATCAATGTCGGTCATTTAGATAACTTTTATGACGCGTTATTCATTTTCCTTTCTGGTTTTGTAATGGCCTTCTCCTATTTTTGGTCGTGCTTAATAACGTTCTTCTAGACTTCATAGTCCTTAAAGAATCTTGGCTCTTTCGTTTGCCAGAAGCAAGAGAGGACTGGCTCTATGTTATAATAAGTGTGTAATTAACGAGGGGTCGGTGTGCTGAGATGTTCGTTTGGCAGTTAAAGAAAAACTGTTCTCGTCTGATGACTTGGCGAGTGCCTGTTTGCTTAAGTTTTGACAATACTCCCTGGACTCGTGCGGTTTTGAATTGGACCGGGCGAATGCTCTTGTTTACATCGCGTGCTTGTTCCTCCCCTCCCCTCCCCCTCACGTCACCCCCTTCCTCCTCATCCTCTAGCACCCGTCTCCCTCTTCACCTGCCCGTCATTAGAGGTCACACACGCACACGCAGGGGAAAAAAGGAAGGACGGATGAAAACAAAACACAACTCACAAATGACTCCATTCACAAACTTTTCTAATAAGACTTGCACTGCAAGACAATAATTTTATCCTGGGCCATTGTGTTTCATATAAGTTATTCCTTCTTTTTTATCCAGGGGATTTAGAGCAAATAAGGTTGCTTGTTAGAATGTTGGATTATTTTAGCAGTTCGTTTGATGTATAGCGTTTATATTTGCATTAGCTAGTAGGAGAGTTGTTGAAACGGAAATCCCTACCTATTCCATGCTGCTACTACCCGCTGTGGGATAATGCCCTGATATGTAGCGCTGCTCTCTTTTATTACAACTGCTCTTTTTTTTTTTTTTCCACTTCTCTTGTGAGCTTCACGCCTTGTGTAATTCAGAGAATTGATAATATTCCTGAAATATATTTATCATTTTACAGTTAAATATGTTCTATTATTCTGTTTGAGTGTTACGGCATGGCGGATGACGCCCGCCGCCGCTATGATTACGGCTTTAAGAGGCCATGCGAATATCCGGCGAATGCACCACGTGGAAACAATCATGAGAGGGAGTGAGATAGAGTATATTTTTTCTATTTTAAAAAAAGAGGAAGGAGCACACATACACACAAGCGAGGAGCAGGATGCGAGATGAGTTGTGGAATGTCGCATTCCACAAGGGTGGAGATAACTCGTGTGTGCGTGCGAGTGAACGCCGGCAGTGAATGCCATACCGCTAGCGCTGTCATCGTAAGTCTGCTTGGCTCGGACCTTTTGTCTCTTCTGCTTCATGCGAATATCTCATTCCGCTGTAACACTTTTTTTTTAAATCTGATTGCCCGAAGAAATTCTCACAGTGTGTTGTAAGTCGTCATGACATTTTCCTTTCTCGAAATCAGAGAACGCATTTTTTTTGTACATTAGTGATCTGTTCCATTCACTACCCCATCGTTATTCCCTTGGTGGCATCTGGCATTTAACTCTTTCTGTATAAACTACTAAAAATGTGTAATTCCCTTTAGACTGCGATGATTTGTACCACGTTTCTTGCAAGCATATTATGATTATAGCCACGGGACAACGCGAATCTAAGCGTACGAACGTCACTTTCCATTTCAGAACTCTGTAGGGAATGACGTTTCTTGCAGTCAGAATCTTATTTAATAAGATCACTTTTATATCCGACTACAGGTTTTCATGTCTGTCAACGATTCTCACCAACAACTCGATAAGCTACAGAACTAATGCCATGTATGACCTGTTAATATTCCTCATAAATCGGACATTTGGAAAAAATGAAAATTAGCTTGAAGGCGTCGTAACAAACCGGGTTACATTTTATTAGCCAACTAAGTAATTTAAACCTAGAGTGACTTTATATTAAAATAGTCAGTTACATCGCAACAACACCTAACTTACTTCAAAACTTAAAATGTGTCTTACACTGATGTGTTGTATGATACTCCCGCACTTTTGTCGTTTGGTGACCTCTAGTGAGAGGAAGTTTAGTAAAGATTTATTTCCCCTTTATAACATTCTGTGTTAAATCGCCTAAAGTTTGACACAAAATGTTCCGAATAAGCGACATACAACTTCAAAGCATTGGCGTAAGACCTAGACAGATTTATGTCTACCGATTGTAAAAATCCCTCATTACAGAATGGGTGAAACGTCTGACAATGTTGTTACTGCAAATAAATTGACGTGGTATTCACCAGAAAAAGCAGTAGATAGTGAAAAAATAATCTGGTGCTTCGCGAGGAAGTAATTTTTTTTTTATGCGTGCATAAAATCTCCTACTTGATACAGAAGAAAACTGTGAATAAATAACACGTCCGCTTTCTAAAAGTGAGGAGAACGTTATTTCTAATGGAAAAGATTTTTCCAACTCTCTTGACCTAATTTAATTCAAAATAATTCAATAAACATCGCAGAAGTATTGATAACATGAAAAAAAGTATTTGTAGCTTCCTGTCATTCATATTTTCTCATTACGTCGATCTCTCGTCATTTTTTCTGCACGGAACGTACCATGATATTTAATGCTATCGTTCTTCAAATTTGAAGATACAAACTGAGAAGTACTGTATGGAGTGTATAAGGTTTCCACAACGTACAGAGTATTATAGACTGAATTTAGAATTTGCCCAATTTGTATGTCGTTCAATATGGGAAGTAAGTGGCGCAAGAAAGCTTTCGATAGTGGAGCCTTTTACAATTTGTTATCCTGTTGTGTAGGCGGATGTTTTGATATGTTCAGCCTGGTTGCTCTGCACTAGATGTATACAGTCTGTTGTGGAGTGTGAGTGTTATTTCTGATTTGCTGTTGATCTCGCAAAGCAGGGAATGGAGCTTATAGTATTTTTATTGGTATCTTCGTCTTTTTACAAAGAAGTGCTATTTTCCAGTTTCCTTACATTTGTTTCCCTGACGTGGTACAGAACTCACACTACATTCTACGGAATTTATATATTTAATAAGAATTTTATTTTAAATGCTATATTTTCAACAAACGATGATTGTAAACTTTATTCTTTAGTGCTGCCTGGCTAGAGTTAAATATAATCAAATTGCAGTCGTTCAACATTTGGTATAATCTTGATTTCCTTGCCGCGGGCAATCATATTCAACAATGTAAATTCAGTCGTTAGTTGATAAAATAATATAAAATTAAATGATGGTCGTTTCTGTTTGCAACTAACAGCTAAAAAACGAAAATAAAAGATACAAAGTTGCATGGTAGAGAAAATAACACGAACCACGATGAAACCCTGCCCAAGAAATACATTATTTTCTTAAATAATTTCAAAGAATTCGAAAATTTATTGAACGACTCACATGGTAAATTATTCTAATTCCTAACTTCCCTTCCTGTAAAGGAATATTTGTCCAAAATTGTTCTCCTGAATTCAAACTTTAGCTTCAAATTGTGATCATCCCTAGTTTTAAAAACATAGCTTATTCGTCTGCTGATGTCATTCCACGCCATCTCTCCACTGACAGCTCGGAACATTCCGCTGAATCGAGCAGCTCGTTTCCTTCCTCCAAGTCTTCCCAGCCGAACTTTTATTCAAGTTATATTCCAAACATTCCTCTCATTCTCTTCCATTTGAATCTTTCTACATTGCAGCATTTTAAAGATGGCCGTCTGTTCTCCTTAGCAGCAGATGTAGCAAACTCTGAAATAAACTCCTGTTCATTTTAAACTTTTTTAAGCTAAGCTATTATTTAATGTGATCGAAGTTTTATAAAGATGTGAGACTCTCATTGGGCAATATAGCTCTGTAAATACCAGTTAAATTCTACCTGCCGGTATTCATGCTGTCACGGAGTGAAGCCTGGTTCGCTGTTAATTCTATTGATAAGGTTAGTGTGTTTACGAATAGGTTTACCTGGAATAAGTTATATATTTCCAACAGTAATGGTCATATTTACGCTGTTGCTTTCCCATATATTCTGTGTATTTACTGTGTGTAGAAGCCGTAACTTTCAGTATTACCTAGTTAGATAGCTTTCCAGTCTTTTAGGAAACAATATCAAACTAATCTGTGCGGATGACCAAATTACACATTGATTAAAAATACTTATTAGATACAGGTAAACAAAAATAAATTTGAAAATATAATAATAATAATAATAATAATAATAATAATAATAATGGTTTTACGTGTCACTATCTACCTTTGTTTTTTATTCTTTTGACACACTGAGGTGACGGAATTTCGCCCTACAGGAGTTCGTTTACGTACCACTAAATCTACTGATGCGAGGTTAGCGTATTTTATCACCTACAAATATCACCCGACTAAGCCGGGATGGAACCCGCGAACTTCGGTTCGCCAGGGCCTCTCAGCTCGGCTGGAAGATAAACACTGCATCTTTGTGGAAGGTTACATAATTCAAATTTCAAGCTATACGCAGCATCTTTCTGCTAATTAGTGTAAGAGGTTAACATAATTAAAACACCAAGCAAACACTTTTGGACCCTGGAATACATCCGGTAACAAACCATAAAATAACTTGTTATATTATAGCTTTTGTACAGACTGATCGGAGTGAACGCGCTACGGCTATGGAGCGAAACTCTGCATTCGGAAGACGAGTGAGTTCCAACCCCACTGCAGGCTGTCCTGGTTTTCCGTGGTTTCCAATTTTCACTTCCAGGCAAATGCGGGGACAGTTCCTATTCATAGACAACACACGATTACTTCCACCTCCGTACCCATTTTCATTCACCATTATTAATCTCATCTCCATTAGCTCCTCAACTGAGGTTGGCGGCAGGAAAGGCATCTGACCGTAAAAATATGCCCTGTAATTTGATCTCACCTCATCTCCGACTACGGATATGGAAACAGGAATAACGGACGAACATATATAGACTACGTTACAGCGTTTGTGCAGGATTTTTGGGAAAGTAGCTAATGTGAAAATGTTAACCCTTGAATCGCCTCATTTCTTTCATAAGCCAGCAAATATACTGAAACGAGGCTGATGTATTTGAGCACCATCAAACACCACCGGAGCCAGCTAGAAGCGAACCTGTCAAGTTGGGCTCAGACGGCCAGCACTCTACTGCCTGAGCTACTCAGTCCGGCTCACAAAAAATAACACCTTTGACTTTATGTTTAAATGGGATTCGATGGGAGCTGCTGAAGTACGCCTTAACTCGCAAATGAATTGCGTAGAAATTTTCATATGATACCGTCTTCTCTTGTTGATCATCTTTCGTAAGTTCTGTGTCACGCCAACAGAAAATGTTACAAATCCAAAAAAGTAACATGACAGAATATGTCAACGCCAATCTTAATTGCCACCGGTCTTCATAGTCGTTAGGGTATCGTTTTTTTTTTTTTTTTTTTTTGCTCAGTGGACGTTCTTTAAATTGCGAAAATCTAATGATATGCAACTGTCGTATTTATGTACATGTAAAAACACCGAGCTCAGTCGTGATCGAACCCGTTATCCTGGAAACAGAAGGCCAGTGAATAACCGATTGCGCAGCTGAGGTCGATTCATTGTATTTAATTCTAAAAGTTGTGCTATCGCTAAACTCTGTGGAGCATATTCATTATCCACATCATGGGGGAGGAAAAGAGGGCCATATTGCCGTGGGGTATCCCGACCGCAACAGTATATATATCCGTAGAAAAAATATACGGGAGTTCAAACAAAATGTAGAAATATGTTGGAAATGTGATCTAAGTTTAGGAGTCCACCTTGATGCGTACAGCGGAGTATATGCGATCATATTGACCTAAGATTTACAATTAGTTAAGACTATTTCTGTCCAATGTACGTGACCCGGGACCTTCTGAACCGAAGGCTAGGACGCTGACCATTCAGTCAACAAGTCGGACTGTTATATTCATTACAAGTACGTTAAATACTTGCGCACTAATGTGTATTTAACTATATTGGTTGACTAATGAGCGTATTGCCATTTGTGTCTCTCTGTTCGAAATCGGATGTTGTATATTGAAAATATGGGTATCTTGTTAAATGGTGATTGCAGATACAGCTATAACCAGAGCGCGTATTTTGACAAAATGTAATATTTTAACTGGTGCATCATACAGATTGCTAACTTATACATAAATTATAATCTTGGCCACTGATTACATAATGCATAGGCTTATTTATTAAGTCATTTTTGTCCTTTTTTGCTTTTTACTTTAATTTTTTTCCAATTTTCTATCAGAATTTTCAGTTGGCCTAATTCGTTGCAATATGTTTTTGATTTTAAGTCATTTTTGTTTGTTCTCCATTATTATTTAGTAATTGTTATGCATTCACTTTGGATTATTAGCATATCAGAATAATCACCTAGTTTTCAAAAAATGTGAGAATACAGGTACTCAAACATCAAAAGGTTCAGTACTCAGTTCGAAAACTATGAAATAATATAGTCTTCTACAACTTAATATCCGTGCTCTTTCGAAATACACAATCCCTTAAGTAACATGAGACATTACTTCTAATCGGGATGGGCTTGCAATGAGAGAGAGAGAGAGAGGGGGGGGGGTTTATCACTATAGTAGTTGTTGAAGTGCCTGGGTACTAACATATATATACAGTACGTGCTTGTCAGTTTTATTTTACACTGTGCGAGTTGTATTTATTTGTGTGTGATTCCCTTCGAGTGTTAGAATGCCAAAGGAAAAGCCATCTAAAGCTGTCAATTGAAGGAAAACTATTTCCTTATTAGGCGAGGATATTCTTTTGCTGATGGTCAGATACTGTTCTGAGAAATATATAAAGTGAAAGGGGAAGTAAATAAGATTTACCCTCCAACAACATGACAAACAAGTTGTATCCAGAATATCAGTCGTCTGAATAATATTCTAATAACAGCAATGTATAACTGCTCAGGTTTTTTTTTTTTTCAAATAAAAACTGCATTTTCAAAATGAATGAACTATTATCTCAAATTTTCCTGTAATAATTATTTTTATTATTAATTGTATTCACTCCATTGCGAGTTAAAGGTAATGCACATGTTTTTTTTTTTTCAGTAAATGTGTATTTTCCTTCATAATTTGGGTCATTTACACCCTCATTTCAAGGCATATTGTCTTTCATTTACTGTGCCTTGTATCGCGACTGCGGACAAGATGAGTGGGGAATGACACGGGTTTGCGAAAAGCAGCAACAAATAAAAACATTATGGACTCGGGATTCAATACGTGGAACACGACCTTTCGATGCAGGAAGTTCGCTCGTTGTGCTCTGAGTTCATTGTAGAAATGTGTCTCATGATGGTCTTGTGAAGCACTCTCAAAATTGGGTGGAAGTTGAGCCTTGTAATTTGAACCGGTGAAAGTTCTTGCCATGACCTTCACGTGTATTTAGAATGAATCAAATCGTGGGGACACGTTGGCAAGGTTTTATTGTTAGTACTCTCGGTTATTGATATAGGCCCTAAATGCAATGCCGTGATTTTATTCCAATAGTGAAAGGTTTGTGCGTTATTACGGAGTTGGGAATGTTCGTTGTTTTTATGTTGTTTCTTTGGAGAGCAACCGTGACATAATAAGGGTGAATTGGTTGGAAATTGCCTCTAACTACGATAATTTGGGCAACCACTTGTCTGTGTGAAGTAATAATGTGGTCTATCAATGTATATAAATAGCGTTTGTCGAAACGCGTGTCTCTGTTTCTTTTATTCATGCAACAAATACAGGAGATGCGTGTTTAGTGATTACTTGGGGTTCATTTGACTTTTTAATCGAGATTTTTGGCCTACGTTACATCAGAAAGCTGTATTAAGTGATGGTGAAAGCTCATTAATTCTGCGAACGGTAGTGATTATTATTGAACCTAAACGACTGTATTTCAAACGTACTGGTTTTAGATTCCTTCTTGTTAATAATATAAACATAGTAGACGTACTTTTTCAATCTAGTCAGTTCTATAATTCGCACTTTATTTTTGTAGTTTTTTGGTGTAGTTAAGGCTATGAAGCCTTCTGTTACACGTGAATCTAATACAACTTAAAATTGCTAGGAGGTGATTTTGGAATATAACGAATATAACTGTAATAGGGCTTTTGATAAATAATGGTAATTATAAGAGGAATAATAATCACAACTAAATAATAATTAAATATTCTTTATACTGGTTATTGAATAACGAGTCCGAGGTCAGTACCAAGGCATCTTAAAATAAGATTTCAGATATAAACAAGGACATACAGTATAATTCTTGCACCACCTGGTTCAAAACTACTGTATAATACAGTGAACTGCTGTTTGTTTACTGTCTGAGGACGATGTCCTGTTGTTTCTTGATGCATCTTCTGAATCGCACTGTAGAAACTAAATGTTGTGAAGTAGATGCTGGACATTAAGTTGCCTTCTCGTTTGCAGGTTTAGCATTGACACCTAGTTAAGATATGGCTGCCTAATTTCAATTACTAAGACATCCTAAAGGGACCGATAACCTTAGATGTTAGGTCTCTTTAAACAAAAAGCGAAATCCTAAAAAGAAACATTTAGTATCTACAGTGTGATTCATAAGATGCATCAAGAAACAATAGGACATCGCTCTCAGATAGAAAAACAAACAGAAATTCACTATATTATACAGCAGTTTTGAACCTGATGGTTCAAGAACTATACTATATGCTCTTGTTTATATCTGAAATCTTATTGGAAGATGCCTTGGTATTGAATAAGCAGGGATTCGAGTTAAATTGACGCGGTTTCACACTGAAAATGAAACGAAGCACGAATTACGGGCTTTTTGCAGCCTAATGGTGAACTGCGAATTAAGTTTTAAGTTTTCATATAACCGCATCGACCCATAAATTACAAGGTACAACATGATGCTGGTTTTCTCTAGCTACTGATTCACTGGATGGTTCGAGAGTTGTAATCTCGGCCAAATAGTTAAGCAGCGCGGCACCCACGCTGTGTTGATCATTCTTGAAAATAGACGTGATCTTAACTTTTATGACCTAGTAACCCCGTCCAGCGTGGATAAAAAGGGAGCTGAGGTCACATAGTGTATTATTAGTACAATTCCCCTCCCTCTTCTTTTCTGGCGCATACTAACTCTGTTACCGCCACCCAATTAAATTTTTGCCGTAACATAGGAAATGAAGAAAAATATAGAGCCGTGTAGAAACATTGGTTTATAATTGATTTCCTCGGTTATGAATCGACTCGTTGTCACACAATAAGACAAGAACACCTCTATCTGTGTTAGTAGTATTGTATCAGGTGTTCATATGTCTCAATTTTTAGTAGTATAGCCTACATTTAATTTCCAGTTTCCGTTGACATTTCGATGTAGGAGAGAAAGTAATGTTACAATGCGGTCCATAGTGATGTTTTGTACACATCTCCAGAAGGGTCAAACGTAGTGACCAAGTCATCATAGCAACACTTTAGTAAACTCTTAAATAAAATACGGTATCTACACCTTTGATAAATAAACTGTTTTGCTGTATACCGTTACGTACGAACGTGCTTAATTTTAAATACCCAACACATGAGAAAATTCACTCAATGTAACATTTTAGTTTAGTTTATTTTTGAATTGGTCATGCAATTCAGAGAGCTTTCACAATAAAATATACTGTATGCATCAGTCGAGTGCGCCTTGTCTAGAAACACTGGATTAGTTTGCTGTTTTGATTTTCGTACTTGATTCATAAAAAACTATATAATTTAACGTATAGGTTACTCTCGCTAAAGTAAATTTGTTCACAATTACTAATTGTATACATCTGGCTCATGGAAAACCGTATAAGTCACAATATGGCCAAACTACGGTAAGACCAATGAGTGTTGTACGGTTTATTGAAAAAGTTTAAACCTAAGTGGGTTTAGTTTGTTGTCACACTGCGTAGTGGTTTGGTAACTAATCATTATAGAAAAGTTCCTGGGAAATATTCAAGGACTTTACATTGAAGGAAGCCCGTTTTATCGTGTATTGTACTGTAGGTTCTTACACTTCAAGTTATAAATGTGGTCTGCTATAAAAGATTAACTTTATAACATGAAAATAAGAAACGACGCCCACGTATTGTATTATACGCGCAGCGACGCGGGTGGCCATTTTGATCTCAGCCACTTCGGAAATCTCACAAGTTGGACGATGCTTCCTCCAGATTTTAGTTGAAAGAGAAGTTTTACGCCCATAACTTTATACAGAAATAACAGTCAAAAAGGAGGATAACCAATTGCATGTTGTTGTTGTTGTTGTTTTACGATTTGTCAGTAGGCCACTTCTGTCAGTGATCTTCTTACACTTACTTTGATAACTTCGTCCCTCGCGCATCTTTTCTGTTAATCATGGACCATTCATTACCTCACCATAGACTTCTTCGAATATTCTTCATGTTCCTGAAGGTGATATATGCAGTAATGTAGCCTACATTGTCTAATAATCACTAGTTGTTCCTTAGCTACCATACTAAATGGCCGCTTACAAACGCTCAGTTACTTCACAACAAACTAATAGTTATTACTGTTAATTACTGCGATCTCAGAGTGTTATTCCGAAAGTTCTACCTAATGTGGACTTCAATAACTGAGAGATGTATCGGAATAAAGACACATCGTTCTATGTACTGTACCTTATTTAATAATAACTATTTGTTTCAAAGTTTAGTTTCGATTACCACTATACAGAGTACAGTGCACACGATTCCTCGAAGTACAGCTGCTACAATTAGAGAACTATGTGGTATCAGTTCGATTTCACGACGTGATACCTTTCTTACCTTGCTTCATGTATTATATCATCATCATCATCTGTTTACCCTCCAGGTTCGGTTTTTCCCTCGGACTCAGCGAGGGATCCCACCTCTACCGCCTCAAGGGCAGTGTCTTGGAGCTTCAGACTCTTGGTCGGGGGATACAACTGGGGAGTATGACCAGTACCTCGCCCAGGCGGCCTCACCTGCTATGCTGAACAGGGGCCTTGTGGAGGGATGGGAAGATTGGAAGGGATAGGCAAGGAAGAGGGAAGGAAGCCGCCGTGGCCTTAAGTTAGGTACCATCCCGGCATTCGCCTGGAGGAGAAGTGGGAAACCACGGAAAACCACTTCCAGGATGGCTGAGGTGGGAATCGAACCCACCTCTACTCAGTTGACCTCCCGAGGCTGAGTGGACCCCGTTCCAGCCCTCGTACCACTTTTCAAATTTCGTGGCAGAGCCGGGAATCGAACCCGGGCCTCCGGGGGTGGCAGCTAATCACGCTAACCACTACACCACAGAGGCGGACCATGTATTATATTCGGTTTGAAAATGACAGCGATTAAACTTGTTTCAAACAAAACTCGTATGTAGAAGTCTATACAAATGTCCATTGAAGTCGTTACATAGAAAAAGAGTCCTAATTTTCAATAACGTTTCTGAAATGTATGAAGTAAAAGTACCTACTTTCTCTCCCTTTTCTAACTGACTGACAGACTAGGAATTTCACTCACGTAATGGAATGTGGGTGCATGTGACATCTATTCATTTCAACTATGTTATTATGGACGTATTGGAAACTCAATAAATTATTCGCATTCTGATCCGGAAATCTTTTTGTTTCTTGGAGCATGAACTAACTTAATATCTTGGTAATTAATCAAAATGCAACATTCCGGGCTGAGTGGCTCGGTCGGCTGAGACGCTGGCTTTCTGACCCCAACTTGGCAGGTTCGATCCTGGCTCAGTCCGCTGGTATTTGAAGATGCTCATGTACGTAAGCCTAGTGTCTGTACATTTACTGACACGTTTAAGAACTCCTGCGGGACTAAATTCCGGCACCTCGGTGTCTCCGAAAACCGTAGAAATAGTTAGTGGGACGTAACGTCAGTAACATTATTATTACTATTATTATTAAAATGCAACATAACTTATCGGTAGTGTTTGAAAAGCTATTCTTTGCATAGATCAATGTTTCAGTGTCCATCAAGAGTCGTTAATAGTGGACTAGATTATATTAAGTGGTATTTTTTCTCGATATTGGAAATTTTGACCATTCCCACTCAACTGTTTCAAGCTGTCAGTTTCAACATATAGGCTACATCGCAACTGTCAATAAAGTAATTTCCAGAACTATCCTTTCCTCAAGAGATTCACTTTTTCCTCATATGATTCATCTTTATTTACGTATATATCAGTTGGTTATTTGTGTCTTATCTCACACATTATCCTAAAACTGCTACATGGACTGTAAGTAAACCCATTAGTGATCATAATACGCCTGACAGAACTTCCGGGCAGTATTAATCCATCAGTACCTACTTTACCTCCCTTTTCTAATAGACTGAGAGATTTTTAAGCGCCTGAAATCCTTTTCCATTTCAAGTGTTTAATTCCTAGAACAACAACACAGTTGTACTTTTTACTACTTGGCCACATAATCGCATGTTGCAATTTTTTTTACATTATTTACCACCCCAGGAAACCAACTTCCTTTATCAGCTGCTACATTCCACAACATTAATATGAGTCGTCATATTCTTCATCATGTTCTCCATTTAGCGCTTTAAAACATGCGAATTAGTATTCCTAATGAAAATTACACAAACTGAAACATTCCACTTGGAAATGAATCACTTCATAGGAAATCATCATTTCTTCTTAGCCAGGTGAATCCGATTGGTTAAATAGAAAATAAAATATGGCTTCCGTCCATTTTACTCCATCTTTCAACCACTCCTCGTCGATCACAGTGTTTGATTGAGTCTGTGTCTCATTGTTAACCATTTCCATCTATACCACACTTTCTGCAGGCCTGAAGATGGTTTTCCGTGGTTCCCAATTTTCACACCAGTCAAATGCTGGGGCTGTACCTTAATTAAGGCCACGGCCGCTTCCTTCCCATTCCCAGGCTTTTCCTATCCCATCGTTGCCATAAGACCTATCTGTGTCGGTGCGACATAAAGCGAATAGCAAAAATAAAATAAAATCCGTCCATCATAATCCTGTACTTCTTGGGGCTTTTTTTACCTCTCCGTTATTTGATAGTCTGATTTTATATTATTTCTTAATATCGCAGTACAACGTATCCAAAATATAAATTTCTCCATTTTATCGCTCAAATTTTGCACCTACCGGTATATTTTTTACATATATCTTAATTTCTCACTTTTTCTTGCTTCGTTTTGTAATATTCTTCTTCAAAATTTCGTATCTGTTGGCTTTATTCCTTTTTCATCCTTCTTTATCAGGTCTCGGCTAGGTCTGTCTCAATACTGTAGGTATTAAGTGTGAACTGAATGTAATTTATATAATACTAGCAAGATACCCGTGCTTCGCTACGGCATTATACTGAAATTTATAATTGAATGCTTATTGTTTTAGATATATAATCCGCCGAAATTCGGGATCTGACTCGTTTTCTGCGAGAATCCACCAAAATTCCCGATCTGACTGGTTTTCTATTAATTTACGGCACGTATCCTCACATTTTTCAATTTTCCTTTCCAGCAATCGATTTCGTACTTCCCGGGCTAGGCTCAGGTATTCCTCCCGGTCAGTTGGGTCCGTAAATCTTTGCCATCTTTTCCTATAATCATTTTTAATATGGAAAAAATCCTTCAGGAGATCCGGCGTGGTGTCATATTGGGTGCCTTGGCGGCACTGAACCCGCGGCCAGACTGCATTCTTAGTCATTACCCGTCCAGGAGCCGTTTCCAGCGCGGTCCGCACATTTGACGACGGTCCGGAACATTATTATTATTATTATTATTATTATTATTATTATTATTATTATTATTATTATTATTATTATGTGTTGCTGGAATGGCTGATGACAGGAAAAACCGGAGTATCCGGAGAAAAACCTGTCCCGCCTCCGTTTTGTCCAGCACGAATGTTACATGGAGTGACCGGGATTTGAACCACGGAACCCAGCTGTGAGAGAACGGCGCGCTGCCGCCTGAGCAACGGAGGATCCTTATAAGTACATTAATAACAGTAAAATCAATTGGTCTCACCTCTTTCTATACCCCACCGCCGTTAAGTTTATTTACCGCCCCCCCCCCCCCCCCAAATTAAAAGAATGCTTGTTTCTTTATGTTTAAGGGAGATTCCAAACACCAATGTTCACGTCTATTACCTTCAGTTTTGAGATATAAGTATCCCCATAAAAATAATTTACTTTTTTCACTTCATTTCACAATACTCCTCCCCCCCAAGTGAATTTTCCCGCAAAACATACTTGTTTCTTTAATAGTAAAATATCTTCTAAATACCAATTATGACGGCTCTAAATTCTTCAGTTCAAGATTTATGTGTCCTCATGAAAGGAATTCAACTCCTTTACACTCCCGCCCTCCAAGATGGTTTCCCCACCAAAACGCTTTTTTCTTTGTTTTTAAAGGAGATCCAAAAACGAATTTTCACGTCAGTAACAACTTTAGTTTTTATTAGATGTATGCTCATACAATTAAGTCAATTAATTTTTCAATTCTTTCACCCCCCTCCCACTTCATTGGATTTTCCGAGAATACGTGTTTCTTTACTTTTAAAGCAGATTGCAAATATCAAATTTCACGTCTGTAACATCTTCATTTTTGAGATATCAGTAGCCTAATTAAAAGAATTCAACACCATTTTCAGTCACTTTTACCCCCCCCCCCCCGCCTTCCACCCAAGTGGTATTTCTGAAAACTAAGAATACACGTTTCTTTATGTTTAATAGAGATAAAAAAATACCATTTTCACTTCTGTAACATGTTAAGTTTTTTTAGATATACTGTAAAAATTCTCCTTTTAAAATTTCACCCCTTTTGAGTTCCCCTTAAGTGGAGTTTCCAAAAACAAATCACCTATGTTTCTTTACATTTACAGGAGATTCCAAACACCCACTTTTTACGTCTGTGACATTTTACGTTTCCAAGATATTCTGTAGATATAGTCTTTCAAAAAATTCACCCCAATTTGTCACTCCTGTTTAACCGCCATTAATTGGATTTTCCAAAAACTAAAAAATACGTGTTTCTTTATTTTTAAAGGAGATCCCATACACAAATTTTCAGTTCTGTAATATCTTTCGTTTCTGAGATATATGTATCCTCATTAAAGGCATTCAACCCATTTTTCACCCTTTTACACCCCTCGTATTAGGATTTACTACAGGAAACAAAAAAATACGTGTTCCTTTATTTTTAGAGGAGATTCTAACCACCAAGTTTTACATCTGTAATTTTTAAAGTTTTAAGATGAAGACACACTCATTTTAAAAAATTCACCCCCCCTTTCACCCCCCCCCCCAATATTTGGATTTTCCAAAAACGAAAAAATACATGTTTCTTTGTTTTTAAAGGAGATTCCAAACACCAATTTTCAGGTCTGTAATATCTTCAGTTTCTGAGATATAAGTAGCCTCATTAAAGGCATTCAACCACTTTTTCACCCCATTTCACTCCTCCTAATGCGATTTTCCGAAAACAAAAAAATACATGTTTCTTTATTTTTAATGAAGGTTCTAAATACCAATTTTTACATCTGCAAACTTTAAAAGTTTGGAGATATAGATTCACTCATTTTAAAAATTCACCCCCTTTTCACCCTCCCATTAATTGGATTTTCCAAAAACAAAAAATACGTGTTTATTTATTTTCTAAGGAGATCAAAGTACCAATTTTCAGGTCTGTAATATTTTCAGTTTCTGAGTTATAAGTACCGGTATCCTGATTAAAGGCATTCAACCCATTTTTCCCCATTTTCACCCTTTTTCACCCCTCCTATTGGGATTTTCTGAAAACAAAAAAATACGTGTTTCCTTATTTTTAAAGAAGATTCTAAATACCAATTTTCACATCTGTAAACTTTTAAAGTTTTGAGATATAGGCACACTCATTTTAAAATTTCACCCCCCTTTTCACCCCCTTAGCGACGGAATATCCAAAAATCCTCTCTTAGCGAGCACCTACATCTTAATATGAATATATCTCCAAAATTTCATTTCTTTATGTCCAGTAGTTTTGGCTCGGCGATGATGAATCAGTCAGTCAGTCAGGACAAGCTACTTTATATATATAGATTTTAACCTCGTGTTTATGACTTTCTATACATGTGTTTTTGTACTACCGTACTGTGATGTTCAAATGTCTCATTACACGAGAACCAATGAATAGTAAAATACAAGTGCATGTTGACCTTATAGTGGGAATTGCGAACTGTTATGAACACTCACACGTTGTATTTTCTGATTTAACTCTGTGGTAACTGGTTATTCTCTTCCTTCTTTACTTAAGTGCAATATACAGTTTATCTTCGAAATGATAATTTTAATCTCGTCCACCTATCACCTACCCAGTTATCTATGAAGTACCTGGTATCTTAGTACTTACTATGTGTGAACGTATAATTATGATATGGCTGCCTTACTAACAGTGCTTATAGTTAACGCATCATTTCATCAAGCTTCCACGTTGATACTTCTGTTACAGTATGAAATCGATAATCTTTTGCTAGAAATAAGGAATCACATTGTATAGGGTTCACGTAAGACTGAATTTATACATGTGCTCTCTTCCCTAACATAGAACTTCTTGATGTTACTTCATAGCCGCCAAACCTGTGAACTAACTGCGTTTGAAACTGTGTAGTGTATTAACCCTTTTTTTTGGTGCAATTTGTTTTACGTCGCACCGACACAGAGAGGTCTTATGGCGACGAGGGAGAGGAAAAGCCTGGGAGTGGGGTTCGAACCCACTATCTCCCGAATACTGGATACTGGCCGCACTTAAGCGATTGCAGCTATCAAGTTCGGTTGTATTAACTCTGATAGGCATGTATGTATTACTAGAAGAATTTTTGCTTTATAATAAAGATCACAAGGAAAGTATTTGCTGCCGGCCATCAGTTCACAAATTGTATGGAACATATTTTTTATTTATTACTCATTGGCCTCCGTGTAATGGCACACTGGCCCATCACAAAACGGTAGTAAAAGAATAAATGTACAGAAAGTTAAACACAAGATTAAGATAGTCTGTGAATTAGGCTACAATCAGATTAAACACTTGTATAACAATAAAATATTTAAACAAGAGTGATGACAGTCGTAGCGTTAGTATTACATTTTTAAACGATGTAGTTCTGAAATAATACTGCTTTTAAAATCATTGTAAACTGTAAGAAATAACTTGTAGTAAAGACGATTATATCTAATAAGTACATTGGAAATATTAGCATTTCAGTACGCAGGTATTGAATAACGATTAATGATTATTTTTTGCCCTCGCAATACGCTGGTTATATCTATGGAATAAGTGCTTGTTCTTAAAGGAATCCCCAATCGGTGTTACAGTATACAGCATGAATCTGCTACACCAGTTGGAGAGTATTTGTAACACTACATATAGGCCTACTCTATCCTCTTAACTAAGCTTTTCATTACCGTTTATTAAATATGTTTTTATGTTTTGAAGATCGAAGTAAAATATATCTACCATCTCCCCTGGTGGCTACGACTTAGTTAAGAACAGTTATCCGCTAATAAACACGCATTTCACAGGCATATTTGAACAAAGGATTATCATGTTTCAACCAACAAAATACAACAAACAAGAAGGAGAACAGTTCAACGCTCAGGCAGCCATGACAAGTGGTATAAACGCTACCAAGGAGCATAAAAATTAACCAGTATAGCTGACCGCGACTTATCAACATTTCTAAACAGTTTGAAAATTTACCGTCGGAGTATCCTGCGACCTACCGCTCCGAGTCATTTACCATTCTACTTGTTTTTACCCCATAAGGATTGGAATTTTCATAATATTTTCTTAGCTGTTACTTATTACCTAAGTAAAGACTAATTGTCAAATTTCACTCTCAGTGATTGGATGGTTTCCGATATATTGTGATGAATGACTGAGGATAGAATTGCACATTTATATTGGGGGATGGTGACGGGAGAGGTAGAGGTTACCTCGGCCTACATGGTTACAATAATTGACGGTGAGATGGAGGACCCGGTGTAGAAAGCCAAGAAAGCCGCAAGGATTTTTCACGTGTGAACACGCGGCACCTTTCAATCTGCAAGCATTCATGCTGAGCAGCATTCGCTTGGTAGGCCAAGACCAATCAGAGCTGTTGTGCCGTGGGCTTTTATTTGATATTGGGAGGGAAGTAGCCGTGGTTGATATGTTAAGTACCATAGCGTTTTAAGCTTTAGTCAACATGCAAATATCCTTCTAGGCTGTCGATCCAAGAGTTAATAATTTTAAAATCAGTTCTTTCCCAAGTTGTTTCTTGAGACTGATTTCCCCCCCCCCCCCCCTATTATTCTCGTCCCTAAAACCCATCTTGAACAATTAATCTCTTGTTGTTTTCCGTGAGAATGAATACTACAGTGATTTAAACTCAGAGTTTGCGCAAAGCCGACGTTTAATTTGAGAGGCTATGGCAATATTCTCATAGGTATGTGTCCACAATAGACTTTTTGTGTCATGTTGTAAGGTGGCATTGTGGTGACTAGTGGGAAACTTTTGTTAGGGCAACGCTCTACTATCACAAAGTACACAATGTATTCTTTTGTAAGCAGTTACCATACTAATTGATTGCGAAGGTAATGTTCATCCACGAGTCGGTTTGTCACGCTTTGGAGAGATGATGTTAACTATGACCCTGAGATGTATTCATAGACTTAAAACAAGTACTGAGCTGATTACGAAGGTGGAATATATTTGACTAGCCAGGGACTCAGAGAGTCTTTTCTCTTTTGCCCACCCTGTTCGACTTTCCTTGGTCATTCCTTTAAATATTCGTGACTTTTCAGTATTAGGTGTGGGGGCTTAGTGATGCTTTCATTCCTCTAATTTTCATGACTCTAACGTATATGTATCATTCTTTGAGAGGTAAAATGTCGTCTTAGTTAAACTTTTGACGGCCGGGCTGAGTGGCTCAGACGTTTAAGGCGCTGGCCTTCTAAACCCAACTTGGCAGGTTCGATCCTGGCTCAGTCCGGTGGTATTTGAAAGTGCTCAAATACGACAGCCTCGTGTCGGTAGATTTACTGGCACGTAAAAGAACTCCTGCGGGACTAAATTCCGGCACTTCGGCGTCTCCGGAGACCGTAAAAGTAGTTAGTGGGACGTAAAGCAAATAGCATTATTATTATTAAACTTTTGACGATTGGAATCAGTCAAAGGTAAGAGACTTCGAAGCAAGAAAAACCAAAGTGCTCGTAGGAAACAACTTTGTTCATTCATAGAGGATTATAGTCTGACTGTTGAGACATAACAGTCTAAAATGGAGATGTATATACCGCGTGTGTGTGATTAGATTGGGTAATTTTAACTACATTCCTTGTATTCCAGGTTTTAAAATGGCCAAAATTTAGTTCCTTTAACAATACGGGTTTTTGAGACAGCATTTCTAACAGTTTTGGAAAAAATAAAGAGTACGATATGGCCATGAGTGAAGAGGCCTCTAGATTGTCGCTTGCAAGTACTTACAGGTGCTAAGGCGCATGCTCTGGATACTTTTGAGTGCAAAAGTTGATCAGTTCGTGGTTGGTACTATTAGTTCATGGGACGTGGTAAAATATTACCAAATATTAGTTAATGATAGGCACAAATGCATAACTTCTTGGATTCCAATATACCTCTTAATTCAAAATGCGTAGCTCCTTCTGTAGATCAAATGTAGAAATTCGGCCAACGAATCCCAAGATGTTGGTCGGATATTTGAAGAGCAAAGAGGGAGTCACTTGGCACTCTCGTGTCGTATTATATCGGTATATAAAAGATATGTAATACTATGCTATTTATCCTATACAATTAAATAATATAAATTTTAATAGGAAACAAGTTGCCCAATAGAGGTCTGGTTTCTTAGGCAACTGGTTAAAGTAAATCAGAATGTCGTAAATCACATGCAGCCAGCTGTCGAATCAAGATATCTGCACACGGTAGCTGAAGCCATGCAATTATTATTAGATCAAATGCGTTTGTGAGTAAATTACCATTGCAGGATTAGTGGTTTCTCAGAGTATATGCAGTAACTTAACGACCGAGCAAAGTCACCGTTCGTGTTAACGCGCTACCCCTATGAATCAGATCCAAGCTCTGCATTCGGGAGACAAATGGGTTCGAACCCCACCTTCGGCCGTCCTGACAATGGTTTTCTGTGGTTTCATTCCTAGGTAAATGCCGGAACAGTTGCTATTCATAGGCCACAGCCGGTTCCTTCCAATTCTTTACCCAATTTCATTCACTGTCATTCATTTAACCTTCATCAAGTCCTCAGTTGAAGTTGGCATGAAAACGGGCATCCTGCCGTAAAACATGCCATATAAATTCATCTTACCTGATCCTCGAAACGATATCAATAAGAATGGGAGTAAGAGATAGACATGCAGTAACTTGACGATGTGAAAACAATACTGAAGTCTGTCTGCAAGATTTTACTTATTCCCTACTTGTACAATATGAAAAATGAAAATCCACATCCTGTTTCCAGTCATTCGACCGGGTCAGAAATGGCCCATCTGGCGGCGAGGATGGGAATTGTGCCGGCTGCCGAAGCCTGTCCAACTCCTCTGGGGCAATGATTAATGAATGACAGATGAAATGAAATGATATTGGAGAGTGTTGATGGAATGGAATATGACAGTGAAAACTGAAGTACTCGGAGAATAACCTTTCCCGCCTCCGGGATTTGAACCACGGAACCCAGCGGTGAGACGCCGGCGTGGTGCCGCCTGAGCCACGGAGGCACCCCTACTTGTACAATATGACTTAAACAATTTTACAGTCATTCCGAGCTAATATAGTGTTTTCTAAATGGCTTCCCTAACAAAGAAATTATTGGCTATACTTTTCTTGAACTTGCAGATTTTTTTCACGCACATTCACATTGCTTTTTGTCATGTGTTAATTTACGTCTCTAACCATTGATTTTGGTACCATAGTGCTATTTATTCTGTGAGGTACTACACGAGTTCAATACCGCATAAGGAGCACGTCTCTCCTCTTAAGCGAATGTACACCAGACACACTTTCCGTCTCCTATCAGATTTGCCATTTCACAGGTAACGTTTCTTCCCCGCGAACAGGTAAGAACGAATTTTTCTTTCGAGTGTATACCTGGTAATTCCAAGTGTGTGACTGATTATTTGGATCTATCATTGGGGTGTTAGTGACGTAGGAGAAGACAAGATAGCCGCCGTCTGCTTCCCAGTGCGGTTTCCAAACGGTGCGCTGTGACGCAGCGCCGTGTTGAGCCGCGGCTTCTTCACTGGGGCGCCTTGGAATAGTACAAAATTGTCATTACGTATTTTCCGAAGAAGTGTAATAGCAGTCCTGGCTAGAGCCGTATGTCTAAACTATTAGGTAATTGATTTTGTTAAGGGTACGTGTCTGTGATGACCACAGAGCAGTAGTGGAAAATCACTATTTTTGTCATCATAATTTGGACAGATATAGGGGAAGGTACCCCGGTATCGGACAGTTAAGCTTGTCTTTGAATAACACATTTTGGATAGGGTCTAATTAAAATTTAAAATTATTTTTGGAAACATATATTGTTTATATTTAATAGGAGCAATGCACTAATCCACAGCAACTATAGCGAAAATGAAATTTTGGTATTTATAAACACTTGAGTTTTCATAAGTTTAAAAACATGGCACACGGTATCGGACACTTTCAGTATTGTTGTATTGTTTTCCTATTACACTGTACCATTACATTACTTTCTAACACAAATGTCACATTTGTAATAAAGGGCATCCCCTTCAAGATTAGCACAGTTTTCATGCGCCCAACCCTTGCATATGATGCACTGAATCCAGTCTTCACTAAAATTCTCCCCACAGATGATGCAGTCAGTCTTTTCACAATCAAATGTTAGAGTCTTTTTTACATTTTTCTGGCTCTGCTTCTTCGTTCCCGAGCTTCCTCCTTTGGTCACACCGTTTTTTGAAGATTTTTTTGTTTCTCGCAGCACTGAGTTTTGTTGTCTTTCTTCAAGCCTTTGTTTGAAAGGGGTCGAGGTTAGAACTTCACTCTGGTCTCCACGCCTTTTCCTCAGGTTTAAATTTTCAATAGTTTCACTTGGAAGAGGACTAATTTCCTGAAGTAGACTTGCACTTGGAGAGTTATTTTGATTAAGCCCATCTGAATTTTCACTCCTAGAGGCCGTGGAAGTGGATGCTATGCATGGTGAAGCTGAAGGACTGAATGTTGTTGTAGTTGGTTGTGCTTCAATTGACGCCTGGATCGAAGGAAGCTGGCTATTGGAAGGAATTTTAGCAGCTGTTGGTGACAACTCTTTCGAGGACGCGAAGAAATCTAAGTCGCTGAAGATGTTCCGGTTCAGGGGATAGATGCCACAACAGGAAAATGCTGACTGAGCAAGCTCCATTCTGCACACCTTGGTAAATGCAGAGCCAACTAGACATGAAATATCTTTCAGCGTAATTTTCAGATTGGGATACTTCCTCATCCACATAGAACAAGCCTCGTTGAAGGCATTCTTGAATGGCTTCATGATCACTCGGTCAAGAGGTTGCAACCTATGAGTTGTGTGAGGTGGCAAACTCAGCATGTGGATGTTATGGTCTCGGGCAAACAGAATAACATCCAAATCTTTGTGGCTAGAATGGCCATCAACAATAAGTAGCACTGGATTCTCTTCACTTGGGTTCACTCTCAAAACAAAAGATTTCATCCACTTTAAGAATCCCTCTTTAGTTATCCACCCGCTTGGATGGGCATCAAATACACTGCCTATGGGTGCATCCTTCGTCAGATCATTGTCCATTCTCACTCTGGGGAAAACAAACAATGGAGGAACAAACTGGTCACCTGAGGCATTTATGCAGAGAAGAACAGTAACGTTTTATCCCCTTTCCCCGGAAGTTAGCTTACCAACTTGTTTCTTCCCTTTCACTGATAACACCTTCAACTGATTCTCGTGCACAACTGAAACGCCAGTCTCGTCAGCGTTGAAAATCCTTGAAGGATGAAATAAGTATCGAAGCATCAAATCAGTGAGCTTGTCAAAAAATTTGTCCACTTGCTCCTTATTGAAGCCTTTCGCCCGCTGTAGGCTGGTGGATTCAGCCGATCTCAAGCTCAGATCGGGATGCCTTTTCATGAATGAATAATAAAATCGTTTGCTCGCCATGCTCTTTTCTTTATTAAACTGATGTTTTAGTTTCAATTTCTCTGCGAACTGAAAAACCAATTTCAAAAATTCATTCCTACTTAGTGGCATTAAAAAGCTGTCTAACATTTTCACATGATTGTATAAAGCTTCGTCTTCCTCTTCAGAAAACGTACTTTTATATGTACCCATATCAGGTTTCATTTCTACCTCCTCCCCTGAAGACAATAATTTCAATCTGTCACCTAACGTACTTTTAGGGAGGCTAAACTGCTCACTTGCTTCCCTAATGCTCAATTTATCCCGTCTTACTTCATCAACAGCTAATTTCATGTTCTCCTCCGTCCAATTTCCTCTTTTCTTCCCCATATTTATCTGCAACAAAGGAAAGTACTTTAAGAATGAGCAATAAACCTGCAAATAACTTTGTCCGATACCGGGTGCCGCAAGCTTGTCCGATATTGAGTTCCGTACGCGAAAAACTGAAAAAATCACCGTATGTAACACGTGTAAAGAAAAGCAGTGTCATCCTCCATACTCTTACATTAACATATGGTAAATAATAAATAATGGTGGAAATTATATTTCACTCACCAGTATTGTAGTAACAGGTTCACAAGATTATCTTGGTGCAGACAGAAGCAGGTCAAAAACAGGAAATCCTCTAACACGTGTTCACTTCTCGGTTCACGGAAATACAATGGTCCCTCTCAGGCCTCCCTGGAAGGAACCTGTTACTATCTGTACAAAAGTTGCTGCAACATTGTACTGGAAACCCCAAACTGACACTGTCCGATACTGAGTGCCGTCCGATACCGGGGTACCTTCCCCTACTTGTTCCAGGTGAACAAAAGTTACCATGTGCAATCAATTAATATTTTAAATTGTTATTAGCTTATCGTTACGGTTAATATTTCATGGGATTTTTTATAACGAGTTATTTTTTTTTTTGACAGCAAATTCACTTCAAGCTGTCGGAAGGGTAAACTCGGAAACTACTCATGTGACATGAATGATATCTTTTTTTTTGCTAGGGGCTTTACGTCGCGCCGACACAGATAGGTCTTATGGCGACGATGGGATAGGAAAGGCCTAGGAGTTGGAAGGAAGTGGCCGTGGCCTTAATTAAGGTACAGCCCCAGCATTTGCCTGGTGTGAAAATGGGAAACCACGGAAAACCATTTTCAGGGCTGCCGATAGTGGGATTCGAACCTACTATCTCCCGGATGCAAGCTCACAGCCACGCGCCTCTACGCGCACGGCCAACTCGCCCGGTAATGATATCTTTACAGTTATTTTCCACATCATGTAGCTACAAAGTAGACCACAGTCATAATATGTAGTAAGATAGTTTCTTTCTTTGTGTGGAAAGTTCAAATATTTTTATTAAGAAAAGATCAAATATATTATGGCCCTTATTTTCATGATAGCAGTCCAGTTTTAAGATAATTGCACAGTAAAACAATGCGCCGAATTCCATTGGCCTACTGTATCATTAGTTGTTACAGCGATATTAAAATAAATATTCTTAAAAAAAAACACCATTTCACAGGAGAGCAGATCGAAGTGAAAATGTAATAGACGCTATTAGATAGCGCTCTTCAAAAATTATCTTCGTTTCTGGATCTGTCTACGTAGAAGCTGGCCGAACTTTCTCGGTATGTCTCAGCTGTCAATTTCGTACAGCATAAGAGTTATTTTACGAATATTAAATCTATCGAATGTTGTCCTGATTAAGCATGTTGCTAAAAAAATTGATATTTAGATATATTTCTTGTTGTATTTTTAAAAATGGACATTCTTTTATCGAACAGTTGTGAGAGTGATGTAAGAACGGCGTACTGTCAACAACTGTGCTTTATGAAGAAGCGCAAATCCTCAATATGATGTTAGTTATTTAAATTTCGGTCATCAATAATATACGAATATTATTTTCTAAGTGGTGAAGTTCCCGCGAATTTTATTTCCATTTTTGATTATATGCTGGGTTTTTTAGGTCGCTGTGTTGAAGATTATTTATCGGGTGAAAATCAATGCAGAAAGGAAAATAAGTATTGCTGTACCGTAGGCCTACTCAGTTCGATTCCAGAATTTTGAGAAAATGGACAATGATAGACAGGTGCATCTGCCCCACAAACTATGATTAGCTGAAATTGTTCAATGTATTGTCGCTGCGCGAGCAATTCCGCGTACCTGACAACAATCTTCCTATCCATTATTTTCCTTATGCATATGCAGTCCATCAGAATCGTGTCCTTTGTGTTCATTTTTCCTATGCTTCCGTGTAAAGGCAAATGAACCTTAAATACATTGTACTGCATTATACTGCAGGAGTATGTAAATCCTACAGTGCGATGCGGCACGGTAAGGTTCATTGTCCTTTACACGTAAGCATAGGAAAATAAACACAACGGAAATTGTTCTGATGGATTGCATATCCATATGTGGCTGGGAGGCGTGACCAGTCTTAAGGAAAATAATTGATAGGAAAATTATTGTCAGATACGCGGTAGTACTTTATATTTATATTTATCCGACTTGTCCAGTCGCACTAGCAAGGTGTAATTATGTTGTGATCTAGAAAGCAATGCGAATACTGTTATTTGGCACGGGCGACGTGAAATGGAAATTTGGTAAACACCTACGTTATTGCGCTTTGCTATGACGGTGAGTCGCTGTATTGGAGAACTCCAGCTGTCTGGATAGCTGTTGTACTTTATTTAATACTTCTGGTTATTGGATGGAATGCAGGAATGTAATGTGGCTGCCAAGAACAGGCTTGGGCACAGTGATATTGCTCTCGCACGTTCGTCGTTACACTGTCGGCTTTGTAAAAGACTAACGGTTTCGCTTTACAACTGCAAACTCTCTGTGCTTTCGTAGCTTGACAGCAATCACGTACGTAGCCTACGTCGTTCTGAAATTATACTCTGTAGTTACAGTCGTTCAAACCTGCGCTCTCATTCTCAAATAGAATGTATAGTATAATATGTTACATCTTTTGAATTTCCTTGATTTTGATACGTTACTGTGTTCATGTTTTATTTGCGGTGAAAATACATTGCCATTTTCGAAGGTGCCTTCCATTTACCAGAGAATAGAATATGGTGCTAAGCAAGAAAAGTAATAATTTATGAATTGTCATTCAGGGATAGTTCATGGTTACATATTAATTCGGATCGATCGATAATAATTCTAGTTAATAAACATAATATAATTAGTGGGAACGTCAGTGTTGCCAGATCCCAAGAAGGGGAAATCCTTTCAGAAACCTCAGGAGATTCCTCATAGTGTTAACATATCGGAGATGGTACATTGCCTCCCCTAGTCGAAACTTACAGGGTTCCTCAACGTAACATTAATTGTCCTGTGTTTTAAATTTTAAGCTACAATTTCTGGCTTCTTAAAAGTTCTAGGAATGCCATTGTGATGCTTGAAAAAATGAGCATATTTACAGTCTTCCAAATAATGCAAAGTAAATGGAGGATTTGAAAATATTAAGGATGAAAAAATGAAATGTCTTATGGCTTTTAGTGCCGGGATATCCCAGAACGGGTTCGGCTCGCCAGGTGCAGGTCTTTCTATTTGACTCCCGTAGGCGACCTGCGCGTCATGATGAGTATGAAATGATGATGAAGATAACACATACACCCCCGTGCCATTGGAATTAACCAATTAAGGTTAAAATCCCCGACCCGGCCGGGAATCGAACCCGGGACCCTCTGAACCGAAGGCCAGTACGCTGACCGTTCAGCCAACGAGTCGGACATATTAAGGATAGCCTACTTGAAGGGGAAATTTTAAAAATCAGGAAAAGTGTGGATGACTGGGATATATCAGACAATGAGATGGATTGATAATTGTGTTAGTTAAAGAATTTACGGAGTTTCATACAAACACAATTTTTCCTGAAGTTTCTCAGCCCAATTTATTACTAACTGATATGTGAATCATTTTTTGACTAGATGAACGACATAATTCAACATATTATTCTGATAAGTAGGGCCTATATGTCAGTTTATAAATGGGAAATGAATTTTTTGATATCAATACCGCACAATGATGAAATATTTAGTTTTTGAAATACCGTAATTCATGAACTTTTAAAACCAGTCTAGCAAAAATTGTAAAATTTGATGTAAGTTTTCCCATGACTTCAGTCAAGTTTCCAGTTTCGGAAACAAAAATCCTGTGAATGTATTCTCCAATATCACTGGTTTACTTTTTTCTCATAAATTTGCAATTCTTGTCATAGGAGGTTTTAAAAATAACTAATTTACTGATGCTACCAAGCCTTATGCTTTTGCTGGCAGGACCTAGTGTTTACAGTGCACTATGTCTTCTGGTATGCGCTAGAGCAATTTTGTTACTTTCATTGACCGGTCTCAGTCTCATCCTTGGCTTTGACAATATGAAAGTGACTGAGGTATGAGCGATGCTAGTAATTCCATTCTTTCTGCAGCCAGTCCCTGTTATGAATGGTGTGAAAATGTTGCTCATAAGGTCGGTTGGTGCGTGCATTTCAGTGGGTTTGGCAGACTGATATGTAATAGCAACTTCTGGCTCGGTGAAGCAACGGGAAACTACCTCACTCCTCATGTCCCTAGTACGCCTCTTCAGTGATGCATAGGCCATCTATGACAGCTGATGGCAGAGCTGTTGAGGATCCAACCAGCCTTAGGACTGAAGACTGAACGTACACATACCAAGCCTTACGTCCATTATTATATGTTCTGATATTCAGATATACACGGAGACACATTTTGCACATGGTCTATTTTTCCCAACCCACCCCGTTACGGTCATTTAGATACAGGTCTACATACATCTAACCTATCAACGCATACAAATGCGGGTCATAATAATAGTATTATGCTTAACGAGGTTTATCTCTCATCCAGTTTTTTCTTTACTACAGTCTATAAGACTAAAAAAAGGAAGCGGCTGTGTTCCGTAGCAATAAACAAACGGGTCTTGGTGTCCTTGACAAGGCCCTTCACCCTCCCACTTTCCGCGTCTCGCGGATGGTGACGTCATGAGCATATCCCGTGTCCCCCGCGTTTTCGTTGTCCCGCTTATGATGTCCGGATAAGGACACTGCACAGTAGCTACTTGAAAATAATAATTTCATTTTCAATTCATAACCGAATAGGTAATAACTGGGAGGGTTTATGATTTTATGTACGAGTAGATACCGTTTTCCCTATAAGGGCAGCGAACACAATCTTTGTATTGGGCTTGACATTTCTTCCGGCCTTCCATAACATCTCTACTATCATTATTCACGTGTCAGAAACATTATACATAACTAAAACATCTTAACATTACCGAGAAGAGTGGCTATGGAGCCAGAGACAGAGTGAGCTCGAGTCCCACCGTCGGCTGTCCTTAAAGTAGTTTTCTGCGGTTTCCCATTTTCACTTCCAGGCAAATGTCGAGACAGTTCATGTTCATAGGCTACGGCCTATTCTTTCCACCTCATTACCCAGTTTGGTAAACCATCATTCATCTTCATTAGCTCCTCAACTGAGGTTGGCGTCAGTAAGGGCATCCGGCCATATAACTTCATATGACCTCGTCCCCGACCCCGAAACTGGAAACGGGATTAGCGGGGTACACATACATAAAATCATAATTATATATAGTATTATTTTTGACAAAATCCTGGCCACATTCCGCGCATTCTGTACTGATCTTAGGTTAAATAATAAAAATAAATCCATCACGGTTAAGTACATCGTTGAGCAACGCGTGTTTATTGTTGAAACGGATCTATATAAATAAAATCGTAACGACCGTATGGCCGCCTCTGTGGTGTAGTGGTTAGCGTGATTAGCTGCCACCCCCGGAGGTCCGGGTTCGATTCCCGGCTCTGCCACGAAATTTGAAAAGTGGTACGAGGGCTGGAACGGGGTCCACTCAGCCTCGGGAGGTCAACTGAGTAGAGGCGGGTTCGATTCCCACCTCAGCCATCCTCGAAGTGGTTTTCCGTGGTTTCCCACTTCACCTCCAGGCAAATGCCGGGATGGTACCTATCTTAAGGCCACGGCCGCTTCCTTCCCTCATCCTTGCCTATCTCTTCCAATCTTCCCATCCCCCTACTGGGCCCCTGTTCACTATAGCAGGTGAGGCCGTCTGGGCGATGTACTGGTCATACTCCCCAGCTGTATCCCCCGACCAAGAGTCTGAAGCTCCAGGACACTGCCCTTGAGGCGGTAGAGGTGGGATCCCTCGCTCAGTCCGAGGGAAAAGCCGAACCTGGAGGGTAAACAGATGATGATGATGATGATGATGATGATGATGAACGACCGTATGTCTGTACATTGGATACTTTGTCGAAATATTCATTCAGTTATCCGTTTCAGGTGTGATAATGACCATCGGCATATTTTTTAGCTTTGGTGTTTGTTGGTTTGTCTGAGTTCTTATAACTTGAAAATTACTGAATATATTTCTACCAAACTTCATATTTAGAACCACCTGTCCTTGGGTAAGTTTAGCGCCAATATTGTTCCTAAATTCCTGAATTGACTGGGGGTTTATACGAAGCCGAAACCGTAATTTTTAACTCCCCCAAAATATAAACATCCAAACTTAATGGAAATCTACCTGCCTTAATGGAAATCAATTTCTAAACTTTTTTTCTCATGTGCACCATTTAGATACGAGGATTAAAAAGGGAGATATCATTAACGGACCGTTTTTCAGTCTAACTTTGAGTGGAGTATGTTTTAGCTTTTTTGTCGATTTGTCTGTTCTTCCGTTTGTTCATTTCGTATAACTGGGGAACTTACTTATATATGTGTACTAAACTGTATATCTGTCCATGGGTTGGTATTAGGGTCAATATTATTTCTAAATCCCAGTTTGGTTTAGGGGTTTATACGATGTAGAAACAGTGATTTTACCCTCTCAAAAATATATATAGCCAACCTTAATGGAAAACTACCAGCCTTAGTGGAATCAATTTCTAATATTTTTTTCTCATGTACACCTTTTCGATAGGAGGATAGCATGCGAGTTATCGTTAATGGACTGTTTTACAGGCTGTCATGTAATTTCAAGTTGAGTTAAAAGGTTTAACTAAAAAGCCATTTTACTCTTTTCGACTGAACAGGTAATAAGGACCGAGCTCGATAGCTGTAGTCGCTTAATTGCGTCCAGTATTCGGGAGATAGTGGGTTCAAACCCCACTGTCGACAGTCCTAAAGATGGTTTACCGTGGTATCCCATTTTCACACCAGGCAAATGCAGGGGCTGTACCTTAGTTAAGACCACGGATGCTTCCTTCCCACTCCTGGCCCTTTCCTATCCCATCGTCGCCACAAGAACTATCTGTGTCAGTGCGACGTAAAGCCAATTGTAAAAAAAGAAGGTAATAAGGGAGGTTATCGTCAACGATTTGTTTTATGAGTCTTTAGCCACAGTATCACTCCCGGTTTCAGATGAACAATATGTAACGGAGAAATTACGTACAAATTCGGACCAGGAACTCTATCGTTCAATAAACTCTGTGATCTACTCCATTCTATCTCCACTGTGTTCAGGTTTATCGTACTTTACGTTACTGCCACGTGTTTTCGTAGGATATCAGTTTAAGATGCCCTATTAAACATTTTCATACAGACATGTAACTTCGCATAAGTTCGTGAAGGAATCGTGAAATCGATCACCAATTCCCGTGCGGAGAACGGGTACATACGCTGGTATTTAAATAAGTGTGTTAGATGTGTGTGTGTGCGTGTATGATTTATGTGTGAATGGTGCGCAACTGGATCCATCTTAAGCAGAAAATACATTATAAAAGAACCGATGAAACACTTCAAGTTATGGGAGCCGGACTTAAGATTAGCCCTCGTAATCCATCGAGCCATTTAGCACAGGAGTGTATATCTCAGTCCTTTGAGGGCTTCAAATTCGGATTTTTAAAATTTTGTGCACTGGATAATGCCAGATCTGCATAAACGAAATTGGAAGTCAGTTTCATTAGCTGTCATGAGATTAAGGTAAGAAAAGGAAAAGCATTGCCTGTTTTCCATTTCATTCAAATGTTTATGATAATGTGGCTGTTTCCTAATTTCTTCTTGTTGAAGAGAACATCGGCAAAAACCGGTAGATTTGCGGGGGAATACAACCTAGCCTTATCGTCAGCTCGCTCTGCGTACCTCGCTTGAGTTCACCACAAACCCTTGATTGGTGGTCACTGTATAATGTAAATGATTATTTATAATTTTTATAACATTTAGTTATTGTCAGCGTCTTAAATATTTACTTTTATAAACAATTAACTGCATGGATTAGTAATGATTCGTTGAACATTCCACATGAACGTTCACTGTTCCATATATTTACGAAAAGAGAACATGTATAACCCAATGGAATCAACTTTTCCTCTACTTCGAGGTTCAAGATGTGAGTCAAACCTCTGTACAGTATACCAGTACGCTTGTGTATCAGTTGGGAGTATCTCTCTGGCACATCTGAGGATCCGTCGCTAATCAAAGCTTTGAGTCCTCCTCATCCGGTTGAGGGACGGAGAGTGGAAACCGCCATCACTTGTGGGTAACCTAATTAACTGAGGCTGTTTGTGTAATCTGGAGGAACTGCTGTGTGTTCTTATCAGACGTTCGATTTTTTCCTCGTTTCAGTTCACTCGTAAAACATTAAGATTACATTCTGAGAAAGGACAGGACATACTACGAAGTACGGTATGTAACGTTTAAGTTCACCCATCTGTCCAACACTAAATGTTACAATTACAACCCTATAACATACCTGTAAACAAAACACAGTATTAAACAAAGAACTTCATGTTTCGTGCCTGAAGAACATCGTTAGATTTTATCAAACCACACTTAATCGAAATTGTTTTAAATTGATACAAATTGTTTGGAAATATAAAAACATTTATGTTCAAATTATTTTTACACCCTTTAATATTTGAAAGTTGTAACTTATGTTAGTGAAAAAATCTACGAAATAATTTCTTGTCACCTGGTTACTGGACAGTAAGAAACAAATTTCTCTTCTGTCTAAGGAAAATATTATCTCTGAACATTTTTCAGTATGTGGATGTCCTGGAAATGGAGTTTGCGACATGCACCTGTGAGTAAATCATGAAGCAATATTGCTTCCAGTTGCAAGTATAATTACTCTTACGTCGCTTGGTCATCTAGCGTGCTGTTTCAGCACTCAGCGTTCAAATTTTATCCCTTAGGACAGCCGAAAACCAACGCGATTGGCGCACTAAACACCCACATATACCACCGATCTCAATTAGGATCGATCTTAGTATGTTAGAAACTAGAAGACAACCGACTGAGTGCATGAGTAAAATTAGATTATTATTTTTATTGCTATTATTATTGGAAGAAGACGCCTAGTGTATAAAAGTGACATGAACGGCTTACTGAAGTATAGATTTCCCTCTCATCATATATGGCAAGTTTCCGGTGGAACTCGTGCATGTGACTTGGTAGGTGTATAAGGAAGAATGTTTGAGGGACGTGATATTGGAGCGTTGAGATGTAGATTGGAAACTACGATCTATAATTGGTATTTGTGCAATTCTTATAATTATAAAATGATCTGCAATACTATCATCTGTTTACGTATGAGAATGAAATGTGTGATTTGGATGAGTATTAAGAGCTCTGGTCTTATAACAACTTACCGAGTCGGCTGGTAGATAACGGAGTTTGGTCTGAATGTGTCTGATTAATCTTACAAAAATCGCCAATGTATGAAGAGGATATGATGCATGGAGACTGCATAATGTAGGCAGAGTATAATATCTAAACATGCATATTTTAACTAAAGGGCCATAAGTTTGCTTAAAATAATTGCCAGCGTAATCAAAGGTGACTGATAAATTTACGTCATTGTCTTTAATAAACTCTTACAGTAATATTCAGCATATATTTTAGGTAATTTCACGAGTTCCATAATTGTTTTCACACGATTCTTGCTAGAGATTCTTAGGTTGGACGTTGTTCAAAGATTCTAGAAAGAAACGTCCTTAAAATGGCTTTGACCGAATTTTATTTCAGTAGGGATCTGTCAGTTGATTTTTTTTTTTTTTTTTTCAAGCTTGCCGGTACATCAGGTCGCCCTTTCAATCGTTTTGTAATATCTAAAGCGATCTCTTTTTAGTTTCGACTCAGTTAATTTATAACTGATATGTTCTTCAGTAGCTAACGCGGCAGCGCGCCGGCCTAAAGCATGGTGCGTGATTCAAATCCCGGTCATTTCATGTGAGAGTTGTGCTGGACAAAGCGGAGGTAGGACAGGTTTTTCTTCGAGTACTCCAGTTTTTTCTGTCATCTTTTATTCCACCAACCTTCTCCAATATCATTTCATCTGCCATTTTATTTTTGGCTTCTGCAGCCGGCACACTTCCTATACTAGCCGCTAGATGGGGGCTTCAATACATTCCTGACCCTGACGAATGACGGGAAGCAGGCCGTGAAATTTCATTTGCAGGCTCTTCAGTCTTCCGAAACTAACTTTGAGTAAATAAATGACCGAGCGAGTTGGCCGTGCGGTTAGGAGCACGCAGGTATGAGCTCGCATGCGGGAGATAGTGGGTTCGAATCCCACTGTCGGCAGCCTTGAAAATGGTTTTCCGTGGTTTTCCATTTTCACACCAGGCAAATGCTGGGACTGTACCTTAATTAAGGCCACGGCCGCTTCCTTCCCATTCCTAAGTCTTTCCTGTCCCATCGTCGCCATAAGACCTATCTGTGTCGGTGCGACGTAAAGCAACTATCAAAAAAAAAGTAAATAAATGTATAAAATACCTGAAAGAGAAAACATATGGTACCTAACAGTATTACACCTGCAAAAGAAAATCACCTGAAAAAGGAAGTTCTTTCTTTTGCAGACGTATATTTATTTTGGTGTTACCATTCTTTTAGGTAGCTTATAAATTTATTTTCATATCATGTCGGCAATATGCTTTATCTGTCGTCTCTGTTAAGTCAGCGAAGTCCTACCGTTGTCCGTGTTTCTACCTCCCTCCACTGTCTGTGTTATTTTAAAGCCTCAATAGGTTTTACACAAATATTGATTCTATTCTGGAACTCGCGCACTGGGCTGGCGCTGTTTTTGTCTATTTCATCATAACTTGTACATTAAAGAATAATATTTACTCTGTTGCTGGCAGCATTTTTTGCGCACATAGATGAACGCGCTGAAAATGAATTTACTGACTGTATGCTATATTGTATTTACGGACTCATGATGGCTCGAGTGTGCTTCTGGTTGAATTCAAGGAGAGAAAACTCTTGGTCTTATGTTGTTCATTTGTACGTTGTCTGTACTTACGGTTGCGGGATCGAATCCAGAACCTTCATTTTCTATTTACGAGCGTTGAAGTGTGATCCAGTATTCTTGTCGATAATTTTATTGATACCTTCAAGGTGAAGTTATGTTACTAGGCCAATATTTGTCAAATTTACGTTAAAGGAACGGCATTAGGGATTAGTAACCGATCGGAATGACAGGTCAGCAGACTATAACTAAGGAAATACGTCATACACTGCAACCGAGCGTTTCAAATATATTTATTTACGGTATAATATTTACGCTGTATTTCATGAGAAGTGCCACTTAAAGTAGATGTCAACCTAGTATTCAACGTTTACCGAGCTCGATAGCTGCAGTCGCTTAAGTGCGGCCAGTATCCAGTAATCGGGAGATAGTGGGTTCGAGCCCAACTGTCGGCAGCCCTGAACATGGTTTTCCGTGGTTTCCCATTTTAACACCAGGCAAATGCCGGGGCTGTTCGGCCGCTTCCTTCCAATTCCTAGGCCTTTCCTATCCCATCGTCGCCATAAGACCTATCTGTGTCGGTGCGACGTAAAGCAAAATAGCAAAAGTATTTAACGTTTAAAATTTACCGGTACTGAGGGCGTCAACCGTCTTTCAAACTACGGTAAATGTTTCGACTTCAGATTGAAAATATCAGCGTGAAGAAATTAACGTTTAAAGAAACGCCGTAATATAAACCAGAAAATTATTGGTTCAAGTGGCACTATTATTGGAAATTAAGGGAAGTAATAGGATTTATCGGCGGAGTTGCTGCGCGTGTAAACACGCTACGGCTATGGAGCCAAGCTCTGCATTCGGAAGGCAAGTGGGTTTGAATCTCACCGTCGGCTGTTCTGAGAATGGTTTTCTGTGGTTTCCCATTGTTGCTTCCAGACAAGTGCCGGGACAGTTCCCATTCATAGGCCTTAGTCGATTCCTTTTCACCTCCTTACCCAGTTTCATTCACTGTCATTCATTTCATCTTCATTAGTTCCTTAGCTGAGCTTGGCGTTAGGAAGAAAATCCGCCCCATATCGGGAAACGAGACTCAAGGGTACACATACATACAATGGAAGTAATAGGATTTCTAACGAGATATTGGGGTGTCATTTCAAAAAATATACAGTAGTTTCAGTAACTATTTGAACTATCTTCGAGATTCGATAGTCAAGAATGGTGTTAATCCACTTTGTACATCAGTTAATTAGTTTATTGTATCCGACCTGTTCTGGAATACTCTTGAGGGCATACTGAATCTTGAAGGGGATATATTGCATAAGGGCAGTTATATAAGAAGAATAAGAAGACGAATAGAAAATATTAGGAATGTACCCTGAATATATAAACTGTATATCGTCGTTGCGCATAGAAAAACTAAAACTCTGGCCAGAAAGGTTGTGTCATCTAAGGTTCAGTATTGCATAGACTAGCCTATATCAACGAGTTTTCGTTCTAAGTGATACATGTGCTGCGGGCCAGTATTTCTCCCCTGAACATTGTCATATAGCGGTATTTCGAGGCACAACGACGATGTTTACAATTTACTATACTCCGCACCGACACGGATAGTGACGGTAGGATTTTTTTTTTTTTGCTATTTGTTTTACGTCGCACCGACACAGATAGGTCTTATGGCGACGATGCGATAGGAAAGGCCCAGGAGTTGGAAGGAAGCGGCCGTGGCCTTAATTAAGGTACATCCCCAGCATTTGCCTGGTGTGAAAATGGAAAACCACGGAAAACCATCTTCAGGGCTGCCGACAGGGGGATTCGAACCCACTATCTCCCGGATGCAAGCTCACAGCCGCGCGTCGCTAACCGCACGTCCAACTCGCCCGGTCCTGTAAGAATTAAGCGAATTAATATGATATCAATAAAAAGTCTTGGCGCACAGTACATGTAGCATAAATAATATTGTGTGTGAAATATTTGTCTACACCTTAGTCAGTCCCGTTTCTAAATACAGGTTCGCGGAATGAGGTGAGATTAATGTATGTGGCATGTTTTACAGCCGGATGCCCTTCTTGACCCCAACCTTAGTTTAGTAGCTAATGAAGATGAAATGAACGTTGGTGATTGAAAATGTGTAAGGAGGTGGCCTCTTAATAGGAACTGTTCCGTAATTTGTCTGGACGTGAAAATAGGAAACCATAGAAATCCATTCTCAGGACAGCCGACGGTGGGGTTCGAACCCACTTACCTTCCGAATACTGAACTTGGCTCCATAACCGTAACGCTTTAACATTCGCGGCTACTCGGCTCGGTAATGTTGTGTATGAAATATTGCAATTACATCGCTTTAAAGGAATTGAACATGTTTTATATCTGTTATACTGTACATATTTGGTGGTCTTCCGCTTAATTACGCGCAAATAGAGGATGGTTGCCTAGTTGTACTTCCTCTTACAATAATAATTACCACCACCTTAATAACACGCGGTTCTTGGAAGAGCATTTCAGCAGCGTTTTATTGTACTTAGAAACGACAGTAAGCATCACTGGTAGATGGTCAGCGCAGAAGGGAGTGGGTGCTTTGGCTTATATGAGGGTATTGGATAGAGAGATTCCAAACGTCCAATGTCGTCAGTTCATCATCATTGGTTCCTTCCTCGCGAAGCGCGTAGTGTAGCGAGCGGTTCGAATCGTACCACCACATGTTAACTATTCATAGGCCTTCTTTGAACGTCTAGTACCATGATTTGTGTGATCTGCCCGGCTTCCGTCTGCCTCCTGTTGGGTACCATCGCGTATCGACTGTGTGATAAGCGAAGAATATGGCCGGGTAGACGCCCTCGACGCTGCCCAGCGGTGATCCGTACGATAGTAGCTTGATTACCAGCCAATAACGTTTTTGTTTTATAAACACTAATGCGCAGTTCACCTTTTCTAACCTCTGTGTCTAAGCTGTAGAGAGGTACTGGTTTCCACCAGCTATGAGATGTCGTCGGCAAAATCGAATTCAGTGGATATAAAGTTTTTAAAAATTAAATGCACTGAAAGCTGACAGTGTAATAATAAGAGAACTCTAGTAAAATTATTTCAAGGAGGTAAAGAATCCAAATATTAACTGAAAAAGGTAAGGTAAGGGTTATTCTGCCCGAAGGCAGGTCCGAACCTCCGTAGAGGTGTTCCTGAGCCGAAGTTTACGTGCAGTAGGGTGGCCAGTTCCTTTCCGCTCCTCCATTCCCTTACCCCCCACCAACAGCGCGTGGCAACCCATCCAACTCCTGACCAAGCCCAATGTTGCTTAACTTCGGAGATCTCACGGAATCCGGTGTTTCAACACGGCTACGGCCGTTGGCTAACTGAAAAAAAATTAGAAAAAACATAAGTGGTTAATGGAATTATAAAATAAGAAATAGATCAGTAGTAGAGTGTCGGCCTCCACATACCGCGTTCGTGGGTTTAGACCCTATCCAGGTAGTCAGACTTTTGAAGGTGATGAAGTCCATTCGGTAGTGCGTGTCAGTATGACATATTTGGCGTTTACTCGGAAATATTAGTTAAATCTAACTCATAGATCGCCCACCAGAGGGATCTGTTTCCCTGACATCTGGTTGAGCAAAGTAAAGTGTCCAAATTGACAGACAAGTGGACCACATGGCATCAGATCAGAATGTCTCTTCTTGGTAGCTAAGGTCATATTATTATTATTATTATTATTATTATTATTATTATTATTATTATTATTATTATTATTATTATTATTATTACGGCCTGGAAATTGTATAGTTACCAAAATATTGTGAAGGGATAATATATATGTATGGATAGAAATGATATAATATGACATGTTCTTTATAATGTGCAAATTAGTGTTACGTTTTCATTCATGTCTTGAAAAATTAGAACTTCCCGCCAAATGCAGAGCATGTACAGAGCCATCATGCAAACGAGTTTTGAATTCCTTCGTTTGTCCATTGTATTTGAGGTGCTGACTATGAAACATGTGTATTGTAAATCAAGGAACCTATTTAATAAATATACGTTGATCAAAATGGGTATCGTCAACCTTTAGTATACAGTCCTAACAGAAGAATAAACACCTGGAATTGTAAATTAACTTGAGCATTACACTGTTGTTATTACTGAACATAGAATAGAGAAAGGAGGGAAGGGCGAAAAGTAAAACTTTAAATATCTTTACAGGAATATGGGAAAGGAAATCTCAGGAAAGTCAAGTCAGACACGATACATATAGCTTATTTTAAAGTACAAGATAATTCTAATAATTCAATGTTATTGGCGTTACGTCCCACTAACTACTTTTACGGTCTTCGGAGACGCCGAGGTGCCGGAATTTAGTCCCGCAGGAGTTCTTTTACGTGCCAGTAAATCTACCGACAAGAGGCTGTCGTATTTGAGCACCTTCAAATACCACCGGTCTGAGCCAGGATCGAACCTGCCAACTTGGGGTTAGAAGGCCAGCGCCTCAACCGTCTGAGCCACTCAGCCCGGCCTAGATAATTCTAGGAAAGATTAATGGAATATATTGCATACGTTTAAATTATAGATTAATTCATTGTTTTTGCTTTGTTTGGGAATTCTTTTGTACGTCAAATTCAAATAACTTACTGCGTGTGTCTGTAAAGGTTACAATAAAATGAATAAATAATCTTCGTCGCTATAAGACCTATCTGTGACGGTGCTACGTAAAGCAATTTGTAAGAAAGTAATGATAATAAATAAATTATCTCTCCTGTTGCTGGTAAATCGTGGTTAAGAGTTAACTATTCTTTTCTATTCCATCGTTATGAGTTGCAGTTTATTTCAAATGTGTAAGTTCATTAAAAAACATAAGTCCATGGTACGAAGTATCTGTTGTTTGGAATCACAACAGCTGAGTAACTGTTACGTGCAACTGTTGAATCATTGTCCCTCTTATGATGGCGGATATATCTTGTGGTGAACTTCCAGCAACTCTAGCCTCAGAACAAACATCCTGGGTTTCATCGCAAGTTAATTAATCTCACATTTCCAAGTTGTGCGAAAATTCTCCAACTTAGTCCATAGAGGAAGGAGTAATCCCCGTTATATAACGAGAGTTAACTGCGCGCATGGCATTCATGCTGGAAGTGAGATATGAAGATCGTAAAATCCTTGGATCGTTTCTTTGATCCGTCTTAATCACCGTTATGCTCTTCAGGTATCTCTGCCAGTGCAGTAACGGGATACAAACCTTGTTCTGTCTGAAGAAAAACTTGTTACATTTCACTGCAGGAACTAGTTACATGTGAGTTATTGATGTCCGCTCTCATCATAGGAAAGAGATTTTATTTCTGCTAGGCAAGTAAAATGCCAGTATTTGTGTATTCGTCAGACAGAGATTTTTCTACTCATACTGACCTACGATGGCCGGGCTGAGTGGCTCAGACGGTTAAGGCGCTGGCCTTCTAACCCCAACTTGGCAAGTTCGATCCTGGCTCAGTCCGGTGATATTTGAAGGTGCTCATATACGACAGTCCCGTGTCGGTAGATTTACTGGCACGTAAAAGAACTTCTGAGGGACTAAATTCCGGCACCTCGGCGTCTCCGAAGACCGTAAAAGTAGTTAGTGGAACGTAAAGCAAATATTATTATTATTATTATTATTATTATTATTATTATTATTATCCTACGATGAGGACTTGGTCTTGGCAGATTGTGCCGAAAGCCTGCAGTCGGCAGTCCTAAATACGGTTTTCCGTGGTTTCCCATTTTCACACCACCGGGCAAGTTGGCCGTGCGGTTAGGGGCGCGCGGCTGTGAGCTTGCATGCGGGAGATAGTGTGTTCGAATCCCACTGTCGGCAGCCCTGAAGATGGTTTTCTGTGGTTTCCCATTTTCACACCAGGCCAATGTTGGGGCTGTACCTTAATTAAGGCCACGGCCGCTTCCTTCCAACACCTAGGCCTTTCCTATCCCATCGTCGCCATAAGACCTATCTGTGTTGGTGCGACGTACACTAGCAAGACAACTTTTCACACCAGGGTGTACGTTAATAAAGACCATGGCCATTTCCTTCCCATCCGTAGCCATTTTATATACCATCGTTGCCCTAAGACCTATCCGTGTTGGTGCGACATAAAGCAACTTGTAAATAAAAGGTACATTTAATTTCTGAAGAAATTTGTTGACAGATAATTAAATTCACACTGAAGTAGTCTCTGTCACGAGTTCTCAAACATATTTGAAGCGTTACTGTTGATTCATTTCAGGACTTGCAACACGTTTGGTTATCAACCTTGTTTATTTGTGTCTGATAAGCAGCATTTCATGTGTAGTCATGGGTAGCGTGTCAGATTGCAAATATTTGGAATAACACTTCCTATTAGGAGTGAGTATGGAAGTCACTCTCAGAATATCTCACTGTCAGAATTCAGTCTGCAAATAGTACAGCTGCACTAAGAATAAGTATTAATAGTCTCTTAACAAACCTTAAACTCATGTCTAGTGAACACGATGGCACAATTCTTATTTGACATATAAATGTAGTACTATATTGTATTAGGCTACATTTTTTCATTGAGCCATATTTGGCCCTATTAAGGCATATTTCTAGTCACATGGTAATAGATTTTTAGCCGTTTTCCAAGTCCTACTCGTATTTATTTTACATCGCACCGATACAGACAGACAGGCCTTATTGTGACGGACGGATAGAAAGCGGATTGGGCTAGGAAAGAAGTTACCGTGGCCTTAAGTGAGGTACAACCCCAGCATTTGCCGGCGTGAAAATGGGAAGCCACGGAAAACCATCTTTAGGACTGTCGACAGGTGATTCGAGCCCACTATCTCCTGAATGCAAACTGACAACTATATAACTCAAAACCGTGTAGCCACTGTCATGGTGAGTCCTCCAAATATTACTCACGTATTTTGTGCTGTTTTCAGTTGTTTTAGATGTCCTTAGATATATTTCGTGGATAAATTCATTTCGAAAGAAACGGGTTTCGCAAACAGTTTGTCAAAATGGTTAGTACATAAGAATGTTAGCAATGTTGCCAGTTCTTTTGCTAGTCTTGTAAGCAAATTTTGGTCAGTATTTTATGTCTTATGGTCATATTTCCAAATGTTTGTCATATTTTGTAAATTTTTGGGGATAACTGCATGCATGATACTGTATACGCTTTTGCACTTTTGCCGTGTCGAGAAAATAGGGTGAAATTCTTTGCGTTTCGCAGAGAACTATGCTCTGAGTCATCAGAAGAAAATTTCGACTGTCCACGAGAAAGGCTTCTTAAACAATTACCTTTTAAATTTAGATGTTATAATAGAAGTGGAAATGGTACGTTCATTCGCCACCAGATGGCTCCCCGGACGTGGCACAGCTCTAGCGTTCGAAGCGAAAGCTGACCGAACCATCAGAATCAGTCTAAGAGGTTCACATAAGATGTGTACGTAACATATGACACTGACAGGTGTATGTCATTGACCCAAGCCCGGAATGAAACATCTGGCGACGAAGAACGTACGAATTTGGAAAACACCGAGACGAAATAACAATAGAGGTCTGCGTCTATGACTTTGGATTTAGGGGCCTTGGGTGCGATTTCTGACATGGTCGGGGGATTTGAATCATAAACTGTTAATTTCCTAGGCTCAGGGAGAGGGCATTTCTGTTGTCCCGAACATTTCTGCTACTTGTATACCACGCATACAACATTATCTTAAATCACACTAACACGCAGTTTCCCATACACGTTGGACACCGCCCAACTTGGTCGGCGGATATGCTATTCAAAGGCTGCACTGTGTAGACTAGTAATGGCAGAGAAATTATTACTAATTTACCGAACTCATAAAACTATCAAGTGCTTAGTCCTCTGAATAATCCTATGTGGTTTTATTCCCTACTCTATGTACGACTATCTGCACATCTTACCGCGTACAGCTTGTAGTTGAATATTCTATACTTGTCACTCATAGCTCAAAATGTCAATCTTCGCTTTTCTGTCTTTACCTGTATGCTGTATTAGCATCCCTCTCGTGAAATGGGTTTGGATTTAGATGGATATCCATAAACCTAACAAGGAAAATGTAATGCATTCGATAAAAAGAAATTTGTTTAGCAGAATAATGTTTGAGATCATAGTGTAAACTACAAACGCGTCTGAATCGTAAAGATAAAGCTTCCACGGCCTGTTAAACTACTATTGCTGGTTTGAATGGTCTTAAATGTATCTTATGTAGAGCTTGCTGATGTGTCAATTACATTACAGTATCTCTGTCAAGGTGTCTGATGAATCTCATCTGATGTAGTCAGTCTCCCCGACGCGACAGTTAAATTCTGTGAACGCTCCTGATGGAAAAACATATTTTTGTTATGAAACTAAAGGTAGACTCAGGAAGGTAGTTAAAAGGTGTGTTCTATATTACGCAACTTTTAAACTGGCAACGTGAAGGAACAGCCGGAGATAGAGAAACGTGGTGTTAGTGGTTCCGGAAGTCATCGATACCTAAAGAACAATGTTGTCCATGGTTTCTAGATTCTAGTCTGGTTGCTTATTGCCTATCTTACAGTAAATGCCGAAAAGCGTTGGATATTTCATAATCCTGCATATTGTATTGCTGACTGGTGTCACGGCATGAAGGTTGCAGGTAATTGCTGGCCATGCAATATAAAGTAGATGGAATCCCACATTTGATGGGGAATTTGTTCATTTCTCGGCTAGCCGCTGTCAACTACGTCAACCCGCAAAACCAATCATCAGACCATCAAATGAAAGACAGAGAGAGAGAGACTACGTGTATTGCTAGTGATCAGCAGCGCAAACGATCCTCAGCTCGTGAGCTAGCATTAGTGGACGAGATAATATTGATTTTATATTGTACCCATAGCGAAGATCACCATTATCTCGCACTTGGCATATATTGCTCCACTTTTATTTGTATTTATAATCACAAAGCCACGATGCATGAATAATTTAGGCCACTAGATATAATTTGATCAAGTTTGCTTTTTTATATCTGCGCTTGGAGAACGGATATAAAAACACAGTAAGCCTATATCAAATGAGATATTGTACCTTTCAAAATCAGGACAGAAAAGCATCAAACCTTAACAGTGGTTAATAGTGACTCCGTCTTCATAAAATCTATAGTATAATAGTCGTTGTTCCTTTGTGTTTGAGTTAAACCGTTTCTTTTCTGATATTTTGAATATTCTTATTCGGGTTTTCCAATAATTGGAAGTGGCCTAGATCAACAAACCTTGAAATAAAATTAGATTAAAGCATAAAATATCTTAAAAGCACAAAAAATAATATAGCCCTTACAACTAAAAACAACAAGCTTGAAAACAGTAATTTAGATAATTTGGATTCTTGTTGTTATCTTGCTAACATAAACAGATTCACCAAACAAGGAATACATTAAACTCCAATGCAGTTAAAATCTATAGTCTTCAGTTGGTACTGAAGTATTTCGTATTCTAATATTAATCCGGTATCATTATGGTCTTAATATTGTGCCTCCTGAGAATTGACGCCTTCGCTTGCAAGAAAATTATGTTGTAGCCGAAATGACACCCATAATGACCATCAAAAACTTATTGATGAAATATGCATCTGTACCGTTATAGAGGTGATGGTGATTGATACACAACCAACGCCTATTTACTAACCAGATCATGTCATCCTCCTATAGTTGGATGATATTCTTCTCCTTCTTCGACTCCGGAGGATGTAATATAAAGGATTTTGTTTATAAGATTTTTCTAACTACAGTACTACAATCTATGGAGGTCAGTACGTCATGAAAACTTGAGTGTTATTAGCCGTATGGGACAGATCTGGTAATAGATTTCAAATGCGTTCGTGTACTTGCTACATAAGAAAATAACTCCAAAGTTCCAAGGTCGTGAATGTATACATTATAAGTTGAAAGGGACATTTTTACAATCGTGTTTCTACAGGTGTACTTGGTTTCACAATTCCTCTCTTGTTATTACAGTGTATTTTTTTCAATGAGTGGTTTGGCTTTTTAATTGCTGTAACATTTCTCAATACTGGCAAGTAGTGTCGTAGCCTACGGCGTGAACAGGGCATTAAACAAGCGCCGGCTATCGTCAACGAAAAGAAGGCAATATTTGATTTCACACCCAAGTGTACGAATACTTCTGTCCGGGAAGAACTGGACATCACAACATAAACAATTCTCGTTTTCACATATAGATACAGTCTTGCACTTGCGGCTGATTTGTGTAATTATATGGGAAATCTCCTACATGTAACCCAAGGTAATTATAGTATGCAAACGAAATATTCATCAAGTTATAAGTCGCTTACTGTAACATGTTTTACTGTACTTAACAATTCACCTCTTGTTATTACAGTGCCATTTTTTCAATGAATGGTTTGGCTTTTTAAATTGCTGTAATATTTCTTAATACTGGCAAGTAGTGTCGTAGCCTCCGGCGTGAACAGGGCATTAAACAAGAGCCGGCTAATTAAAAAAGAGAAATACTTATACTTAAAAGAGAAATACAACCAGGGCCCCAGAAGTTTCTCCACGACTACAGACTGTCTACGATCCTCAGAAATGTCCTTAAAGGTGTCATGTAATATTTCATTTCACCATCAGAGTGCTCAGTCACAAGCGACATGTCACAGACCTATGTACACTTAATTTCGCATATACTTAAAAACTGTACTTACCATTTAAACTACATGTGGTTAATTTCTCCACTGCAGAGACTGGGATTCGTGTTCGTCTTACTACACTCTCCTTTATCTACATAGAACTCTCTGCACTACAAACATAGATACACGCAATAGTGAATATATCCCTCCACTTAGGGTTGGCATCCGCCCGTCGAGTTGGACTAAATCCCATCAATTGCCCACTCAAACAAATTGGTAAAAAGGCCAGTATCGTGAGACTTTGAGGCAACCTCTATTGAGATGCAGTAACATTTATACACATATAACAATACAGTTTTGCCCTTATACTTAATTTTTTTGCCTTATGCTTCGTTTGTCTGAGAATAGCTATGTGGCTTAATTAAATGTTCGTTTTGTTTTTCTTTGTTTGTTTTTTGTTTGATTGTTACATAACGGGAAAATGAATAGAATTTCTCGAAATTTGGTACGTAAGTTCACTAAGCTTTATACAGTCATGGACGTAATTATTCATGCAGTAAAACATGTTACAGTAAGCGACTTATAACTCGATGAATATTTCGTTTGCATACTATAATTACTTTGGGTTACATGTAGGAGATTTCCCGTATAATTCCACAGATCAGCCCCAAGTGCAAGACTGTATCTATATGTGAAAAGGAGAATTGTTTACGTTGTGATGTCCAGTTCTTCCTGGATAGAAGTTTTTTTCTATTGGCTTTACGTCGCACCGACACAGATATGTCTTATGGCGACGATGGTATTGTACAGGAAAGGGCTAGGACTAGGAAGGAAGCGGCCGTGGCCTTAATTAAGGTATATCCCCAGCATTTGCCTGGTGTGAAAATGGGAAACCAGGGAAAAACATATTCAGGGCTGCCGACAGTGGGGTTCGAACGACAGAAGTATTCGTACACTTGGGTGTGAATAAGGAAACAGCGGACAAACTAGTTGTCCGCTTCACGCAGTCTCTCGCAGGTGTTGACTGCATGTTAAACGAGCTGTATTGTGAACGGAAATCATATCCATAATTTGCAAGCATCGTTGGGAGAAGAAGCGATCTTGCTGATAAAAGAAAGGAAGAGTTGGGCACCCACATAAACTAATCACCAGAGAAACATACGCATATGATCAAAACGGAGCAAATATCTACTGCGATATCTGCTTATGTTAGCAAACAGTTCGGAAACCAATTAACACCGCGAAGAGTAACGCGTCTCATCAATTGTGCAGGATACAGAGTTATGGTACCATGAAATAAAACCTACATAAGCAAGAAAAATCGGAAGAGCATATTAGAGTTCGCAAAAGCGTATGCAGGAAAGAACCTCGATGTCCGAAAGAGCGTTGTTTTCTCACGAAAGCAAATTCAACCCGTTTTCAACATGTTTTGTTTGAAAGGAGACACAATACTGCTCTTGACGTTTAGAATCATCAAGCTACTGTGAAGAATGGTGTAGGTGGTGTTATGGTCTGGGGGTGTATGGCCGAGTCTGGTGTCGGAGAGCTAGTTTTAACTGAGGGAACTGTGGGAAATTTGCTGATTTACGTATTCTGAGAGAAAATTTGAAGATGAGTGTAGAAAAACTGTGTTTGGGAAACGATTACTGCTTCATCACGACAACGATTCCAAGCATCGAGTCGAGATTGTCCGAATATGGGTGGTTTATAATACACCCCACAGCCTAAAAATTCCAGAACAGTACCCTCGAACTCAATCTTATTGAGCATCCCTGGAGTGAACTAGAAATATAAATATGAAAACACCACATCTCTAGCAAATCAGAGCTAAAAGAATGGCATAACATTGGAGCAGGTACAACCAGAAATTTGATGTACAGTATGAGCAAGAGACTGAGGGAAGATATTAACAGATGAGGTAGGCACATCAAGTACTGAGGGACAGAATTCAGCATTACTTTCCATTCGAGAAGATGAATGTTAAGGGCCGATGATCGAGATGTTACGTCCCTTTAAACAACTAGCATCATCATCATCATCATCATCATCATCATCATCATCAAATGAATGTTATGTGAGTGTATGAATGTACTTTTATCCGGCTTAAAACTCGTACTGAAAGAAGAAATATTTATTTTTGGTATGAAGAACTTTCACCATTAATGTGTTCGTACGTCCTTAGCTACCTTTATGTATATCAGAAGTAGCCTATTTATGTTTGCTTGTGCTGAGAGTTCCACAAATAATTACTTCGGTTGTTTCACAGCGGTTGCAGGCATACTTGGCGTAGTAATATTAAGGGGGCCAAAACAGCTAATATCAAATTTCTACGTTAATGTTAGCTAAATCGAAAGTGTAGATAACATCAGTTGTGCAGAATGTAAATGCCCGTCTTCTATGTTTCATGTTCCTTTCACGATACAGAAAGTAACAACAGAGAAAATCGTGACTATAACATTTTTCTCACACGTCCAATTACTCCTACAAATTTCTATTTCCTGTAGAAAGTACAGTTTCCAATATTTTATGTCTCATATACTGTATTTATACCGCATAAACGCACGCCCCGTGCCCATGATCGTTACGGCATGAAGTTTTTATGGTCTGACACCGTGGTTATCCCGTACGAGTCCGATTGGTGGAAAAATATTGACTATCAAAATATTGCCCTCCAGGGTAGGAGAGGTAGTGGTATACAATTTCTAATCACTAGATTTCGTGTCAAAAGGCTGGATTCAATTCCAAACTTATCCACAGTTCTCAATGCAGAGGGGGCATTTGATTGTGATTCGTCCGTCGAATGGAGGCGTTAAGTGTAGGTGTTATTTCAACAGGAGGGCTGTGTGCAGACACTGGATTTCTCCTCTTCCTTACCTCATCATCCTCTCGCGCCCAAATGCGCAGGTCGCCCATGGAATCAGACCTGTACCAGGCCTCTCCGGAGGCCACATGACATCAATCAATCGCACAAGCTATATAACTGAGATTTTGAGGAACTTCGATTTCTATTGCGAAGTCCACCAACGGTGAGCATCGGTGATATGGAAATGAATAACCGGACAGTTAGTGAAAAGTACAGTGGTTCTTCGTTTTCACTTTACTGTATATGTAAATTGATGCCGAGCAGTCCGTAGACCTCGTCATCCGTTTTATGAGGTATTAGAACAAAAAAACTCACGGCCCGTAGACCTGCCGATTTTGAGATTGTGTATGGTCAGCGTAACGAACCTTATCGGGAATTATTCTTGGATTTCTCGACCTCACCGTCAGATAGCTCCTCAGTTGTTATCACATAAGCTGAGCGGACCCCGAATCTTTATTATGAGGTGCAGTGATCTGTGTTGTCGTTTATAACAGTAAAGTTTTATTCTAGTTGTTTCTTACTTGTTTTACTAGAAATGCTGTAAACGTTTTTACTAACTCTTTCAATCGAAGTTACTTTTTTAACATTTTACATTTTTAACTGTGCTAATTTTTTGCTTGAAATTTGATTTTATCTTTTAAATTATTATAATAATACGAACGAGTTTTACTTTCAAATCATTGACATTGGATTCCATTATATTTTCAGTTTTATGATGACAATTAGTATTATTATTATTATTATTATTATTATTATTATTATTATTATTATTATTATTATTATTATTATTATTATTATTATTATTATTATTATTCTCTCTGGGACTGCACTGTTTCCAAATACTTCCAATATTCATTGAGTGTTAAGTAATGGGCGTAAAAGGACGCATAATGCAGTATTATATTAACAAGGTTTCGGACTAATGAACGCCTTGTGATGCCACGTGCCTAGCGATGCTCCCCTTCCATGTAGTTCCGGTTCTAAAATGTATACAGCTTCGCCAGCAACAGATCCCCGGAGGATGGGGGATGTTGAAGCCAATGCTATTTGACTCCTATAGTTGGCACCTTCCCTTGTGAACCGAACATCATACAAGTGTATGGGAGGCACAACTTCACTTCTATTACCAAGTCCTAACGGCTAGAAATCTAGAATTTCAAGTACGATGGTGGGAGGAGAGATACATTTGAATAAATGCCACAGACCTATGTTAGAAGTTAGGTTGGGAAAAGGAGTAGCAATTTATTTCATATTGATTAAATTGCTTCAGTCACATTTCGAAATTGATATAACTATGAATTTCCTTAGAAATACTCATCACATCGCTTTATGGGAAACCAGTCCAACTCTACCTTCGTTGTGATTTGTGATCGGATTGTGAGCGTTTTACAAAGGAAGGGCATCGGTATGGACCTGATAAGTACCAGGCGTACTTCAGTGAACTGTGAACTCCTGTGACAGGAGGACAAAATGAAGATGATCAGAGGAAAATTGTTTTTGTCTACCTTTCAGGGTATGTTCTATATCTTCAGACGAGAAAGTAATATTATGTCATCTAATGTAAAAACCAATATTCCAACATTTTTGTATAGAAACGAAAGCCTCCATGTTTAGAGATCAGAAATAATAAAGTTACTCACCTGTAACCTCATATTGTAAAGAAAGGACATCGTTCCAAGGGTTTTAACGATTCAGTAAAATTCAAGTTTGAAGTTAAACCTCTTCAGGGGAATTCTAACGGATGTCCTATATTTGATAATAAACATTTTATAATAATAGTAAGGTCGTGGTGGTGATTATTGTTTTAAGTGGAAGTACAACTAGGCAAACATCCGCTGAATGTCACCAATCAGAGAGAAAAAATGGAAGGGGTCCGACATTTCGAAAAATAAAGGTATAGACCAAAGAAATTCATGGGCCACGAATAGCGTGAAAATGAAAAGACTTTCTAGGATTCGCTAACCTAATACCGTCGCGGTCGGAAAAGAACAAGAGTTGACCAAGGAAGGTCGGATAGGATAGATAAAAGTGACGAGCCTATTACAAGTAAGGGGAAGCAATGCCAGGACTCAGTTAAGAGCCCCGTGGTTGCCAATCCACCCTGTAATATTTAGGGGGATAATAACAGTAAGAACTCCAGGTAGTTCATTTCCCAAAACAGCAGAAATGGACTTAGGCCCTTTCTTATGAACCAGTTCAATTGATGTGATCCCCAACGCAGATCTTCAAATGGGATAGTCACTGCAGAACTGGTCTGGATTGGCATTTTTTGTCTCAACGGCTTGATATGCTAGAAACCATGACGACATTCCCTCTAGTTGAAACCATGGGATATAAAAGCAACTTTATCTTTGACAAAGCTGAGTGATCCTCTTCAAGCACTCATTTCAGAATCTAAATTCCCCTAAACAAAGCTTTGAATCGAATCCAGCCCAGTCGGACGGGGTACTACTGCGCACAATCCTAAACCTCAACCGGCAGTAACCTTCATTCTTGTGGAATACGATTAACTTACTACAAATTCGACAGTTGTCTGCGATGTCTTCAATGGGAGGCATTTTATGACAATGTGCAGACGATATTTACTGCATCGCGGTTTTAATATTGGGGCTAATAACTCGGCTATTCTGACGGTCGTGCGTTGCTCATATATAGCAACTAGGAAAACAAGTATGTACAAGGAAGACTCGATGTTATTATGATAAGCCTATTCTCTCTTCTCTAAAGTTCTTGATTCTCTAATCGAATTTCCGGATGTTGATTTTTGGTCCGATCCTGAAAGGCGAGAGATAGCGAATTGAGTTTTCAGCTGTGTCTACTATTTTGTACTAAGTTCAGTGTGTATTTGTTTGGTCAAAAAATCTGAATTCATAACCTCCGATATTTCCATGTGCAAACGCGTCCCTGCTATTTCTGTGGCGAGTTTTAACGCGTACAGATTATATGATGTTTAATATTTCAACAACCTGAATATATTAGCAGGGGATTCAAACACTGAAATATGTATTTGTGCAATACAAAATAGAATTTAAATTCCAGGTTAGGGACCATCGGGCAAAAATCACAAAAGAACGAGTATAAAAATGAAGGCCTCGTTTTAAGAATATAATCATGTTCCCCGATCTGAACTCTTGGTCGTATATTTAGACAGATGAGACTTTCTTTGTCATTTATTAGTGTTTTCTGCAACCGATGAAAGTAACAGACTTGTTAAAGACAACGCCAGAAGACATGGTGCACTGTTGCTGTAGATACGCTCCTTGTGTAGGCGAGGAAGAGATCGGCATTGTTGCCAACCGTACGGTTTGAGCCATACATGTACGGTTTTCGCCATAGCCGACTACAGTTACCTTCCGGCTTTAACTGTAGATGGCTCTGGTTTTCACCCCACTATGTGCGGTGTACGGTGCGTTATAAGCGGTTCTGCGAAATTTCTAAATGAACATGTTTTATTATTGGAAATGTTAAGACTTTTTTAGGCAAAATTCTGTTTGAACGTACCTCATTTCCTGGACATATATGACGTGTTGTGATGTTGTGATTCACCTTTGAGCCGGTTTCAGATCAATCAGCGAAGTGACTGAATAGTCTGACACGTGGTATTTTTCTGTCCCACTCGGCGGCCGGGATTACCCTACTTCAAACTTTATCAACTGTGAATTTCGTAGTCGTATATGCGTTCACAGTCACACTCTTCAATGAGCCCACGCCTAACTCCGTCAAACGTTTGTTAACCAGTGTCAAGTGTGGTGTAACATCTAATATGTAACAGTGCGTCGTAAATCTTATGTTCACCAAGCTCGATAGCTACAGTCCCTTAAGTGCGGCCAGTATCCAGTATTCGGGAGATAGTGGGTTCAAACCCCACTGTCGGCAGCCTTTAGGATGGTTTCCGTGGTTTCCCATTTTCACACCAGGCAAATTATGGGGCTGTACCTTAATTAAAACCACGGCTGCTTCCTTCCCGCTCCTAACCCTTTCCTGTCCCATCGTCGCCATAAGACCTATCTGTGTCGTTAAACTTATGAATGATATTGTGATGTACTTACCAATTCTCTTGCGTGACGGTGCAATGCTTCAATTTCTTGTCGGTTAGCTTACTATGTATTTATATCTTAATTTCTTTGGCGTTTATTTTGAATGTTAAATATGTAAAGATACAGTTAACTTCTGATTCCAAAATTAAAGCAGGTCCTTCGATACCCAAAAAATTAAAATATTCTGCTCAGACATCCAGAAGGAAACAAAAATATAGGCAGTCGTGGAAGAGTATAGATAGTTTAGGAAGTGGCTGCGTCTTGATCCTACATGTGAAGAAAGGGCAAAGTGTATAGGTTGCATTTTCTTACTTCTAGTAATACGTTTCAGTTAGGTATTCCTTTTTATATTATTGCTACTTGCTATTATTGCACGCATTCTATTGAATTATAGTGTGTTTTGGTGAATATTAGTACTGTACGGTTCTAGATAAAGAATACGGTTTACTTTGAATTTCTGTGCGGTTTTTAAGTTCTCGGAGGTTGGCAACGCTGGAGATCGGTCAACAAGGAAGTGCTGCAGGAAGTTTCTGGACAAGTATTGTTGTACCGGAAGTAGTGTATATTAAAGTACATTCGAATTTTCTATATGTTTTAAATTCTTACTTCTACTGAACGTTTCATTAAAGCGTGTGAAAACACCAGTTCATAGGGTTCAATTTGTCTTCTTCTTCTGCTTATTATTACTCTTCTTCTTCTTCTCCTCCTTCTTCGAGAAAGAAACCACATTGTTCTCACATATAGTACTGGTACTTTCTGTAAACTGTAAAACAACACACTTTATATAAATATCACAATTTCGTCGCCAAAAGACATATCTTTGTCGGTGCGACGTGAAGCCAATAGCAAAAACAAAAAAAATCACAATCGAATTGGCGTTTGGGCGCTCGCGTGTATCAGTATAAGTTTTTCTAGCGTGAGTGTCCGGGACTTAACATTATAAAATACGCCTGTTTAGGCGGATAAATAACGTGTGGTTTTAAAATAATTGCTCAGATTGTGCTGTGATCCCTTCTTATATAGTACGTAGATTTATCTAGGAGATGAAATTGAGGATCATAGGGGAAATTTTATAATATTTTAGGAAGAGAATCAAGAAAATGGCCTGTGTTTTTATTACGACAGAGGATGAAGACCTCCGAATCTCGGTTCTAATGAATCGGGGGAACATGATGCACGATCTCATCGTCATCAAATGTTAAGCATCTCGTAAACATCAGTTGTTCTATATAGTGGACCTATCATCGATTCATAAAACATTGATCAGAAGCAATTACAGAGGAGGATAAGACTTTAAAAGAGACACGCTGTTACAGAAGCCATGTCGGGCTGGTTCCTCTCTTTATTTTCTTAGGTAGACGCAGTAAGTAAGAAATGAGGGCGCTATTAAGGCGACTTTTGCGATACCAAATTTGTCAGTGCCGTCCTAGTATATTAATTTCGAAAAGTGCCGGTTCCCGGTCAAAATGTAAACAACTGAACATCACTGGTGCGGAAAGTTTGTTGCTATGGTTACAGTGATCAGGTTACCAATATTTAGAAACTCGGCATTCCCATGTGATTGTGTCCAGTGGGTTGCTTGTTTTCTGTTTGCTATCCTTCATTCTTCGGTCTATATTATCAACTTTCTCGAGTTTTCCATATTCACCTCATACTATTAAATGTTGAATTAGATATTTGGTTTACGGCAGTAGGCCTAGTTAGTTCATGGTTAAAAATAAAAGAAAACCATAAGTTATAGTTCACGAGTTAGTTTTTGTACAATTGGAGAAATTGTATCTTCATAATCGTCTCAGCAGAATTTGAGTGTAGCGGAGATGAGAGACGGTTCACCAGAACTAACGAAGATCTTGCTTAATTTTTTTCTACTTGTTTAATGTCGCGCTAACACATCGAAGGTTAACGAAGACCAGTATGCGCAATACTAGTGGTGATTTTAAGGGTTTTAGACTAGTGTACTGTAACTTTCTAAACAGAATTATGAATTTGTCAGTACACTTCTAATGTTTGTCTCATACTTCATGCTTATCTTGGATTGGGTATACAAATGTCTAAAGCAGATTCAGTTCATTTTCGTTTGTTTCATAACGGGAAAACGGCTAAACGGAATTTCTAGGAACTAGGTATTTAACTTCAGGGATATCCGGATATTACAATAGGTATATATTTATTGATTAATACACAGGGTGGCACAGCAATATTAAGGAGGCAGAACAGGAAGTGTCAAATTTCTCTATTAATATTACCTGTATCAAAAATAAAAATTGTGAAAAATATAATTTTCTGGCTTTTATTCTTCATACGTTTTACCCTCCGATAAATAATGAAGATTTTTTTTTTGCTGTTGGTTTTACGTCGCACTGACACAGATAGGTTTTATGGCGACGATGTGACAGGAAAGGGCTAGGACTTGGAAGGAAGCGGCCGTGGCCTTAATTAAGGTACAGCCCCAGCATTTGCCTGGTGTGAAAATGGGAAACCACGGAAAACCATCTTCAGGGCTGCCGACAGTGGGGTTCGAACCACCTATCTCCCGAATACTGGATACTGGCCGCAATTAAGCGACTGCAGCTATCGAGCTCGGTAAATGAAGATATAAAAATTACGTTCCCAGAAAGCAACTACAATTTAATTACACCGATTAAGAGTATTAAATATTCAAGCTATTTAGGTCTTAAGTGCTTGGATGCTTTAGAAAAGAAGATAGTGGCAATTGTTACATTTTTCATTAACTTCCAAATATTGTTAAATCGTCCTGGTGATGAGTTATCTGGCAATAGTTGCGGTTGCTCTTGTGATAGTTTTCGTCATTAAACCGTCAGCCATAGCTGCTTCAGCCTGTAGACCAATAAATAGGTAAAATTGAAATTGAGCGTCTGATTAGATGCTATTGAATAGTTTTCATGAAAGATGGTTTAAGTCCACGTAACACCATAGCCAATCAATCAACAAACTTCATTCATAAGAAACTGGCGCGATGGAGACGGAGGTTGAGGGGATCGCGTGACTCAGGCAAACTGAGGATTGCACGGGAGAGAATTCTAGCATCTTGCTGGCTTTAGCTCGCTTCGAATGACCGTAAATAATTCACTTATATGCAATCAAATTTGATTAAAAAATAGTTCAGACACCACGAAACCAGCTCGTCCTACCGAGGGAAATAGACAGTCCAAATACAATATATTTGCCGGGATTTCTTCAATTTGATTTACGTCGCACCGTCACATGGCGACGATTGGATAGGACTGGGCTAGGAGTCGAAAGAAAGCGGCTGTAGCCTTGATTAAGGTACAGCCCCAGGATTTCTCTGGTGTGAATATGGGAAACCACAGAAAAATCATCCTCAGGGTTGCCGACAGTGGGGTTCGAATCACAATCTTCCGAATACAAATTCACAGCTACGTAATTATTCGGATCTCAAGTACGACTTCTGTGCATGACAAGGCTAAACCCCACATAAAATAATTTAAATATTGAATAAATATAAGCCTTATACAAAAATATATAGAACGTGAAAATCTTTCTGTGGTCCAAGTTTCTTTCCTCTTCCTTCGAAGAGTTGATATTGATTACGTGTTTTCTTAATTCAGTGTTCTGAAATTCTTCTCTCACAGAAAAAGAAAAGACTTACTCTATACAAGTTGTTATTCTGGATGTAAAACATTTAAGAAAAAAACAGACGTCTGCGTAATTAAGGTCATCGTCCTTTTGCAGTATTGCTGTGATAAATTTCCCAGGCCTTGTTCTTATGTATCTAGAAAATCGTGCCTTAAGGGTTCTAGTAATTTGTGTAAATGGATAAAAAAAGGAAAGGCATTCCTGAATGAGTGGTTTGGTTGCTGCTTCAGGCTGGCTGCGTGAGTATTTCCAAACCGGTCCCCGCTCTGCCCATTAACAAGTGATGTAATGAAGCTGGTATGTCCCCCTCTCTGTTATCTGAGCGAGCTATCGGATGTGGAATGTGACGTGAAATAGAAAACAGTTCAGAATATATATTAGGAGGCTGTAAGAAATGAGAGTGGTGATTAATTACTGAGGAAATTAGCCTGTCATTCTTGCATATGAACAGTAACGTTACCAGCTTCATTTACACTTAAATCTAAACTGAGGATATTTGAATGGGATATTTGATGAACATGGCAATTTTTAGAAGGAACAGAGTGGGGCAGTTATGTGTTCATGGCTTTTAAAATTAAAAATAGTAATAATTGAAATACAAACTATTTTCATTAATATTCGAATCAGATGCTTAACAATTTTACAAAACTGTCAGTTTGACACATAATTAGTAGATACAATTTGCTTTAACAACTGTTAGAGAAGCTTTGAAAAAATTATAGAACTCTATATAATTATTTGAAAAATTCGTCTTGGTCATTAACAAAGCTTCATGAGTATGGAAGTTTTCAGATTTCCACAGTTTGTTTATTTGCGATTAAACCGTTTCTACAGAAGTATTTGTTCCGTGAAGAGAAAAAATAAAACTGTTCTGCTAGTGAGAGTTGATTGTGCATAATATTCTGTTCCTTGAAGTGAAAGAACATTTTCCGTCCAACGCTTATTTCCTAGAACAGCCAAGCCCATGGGCGCCCGCAAGGGGGGGCACTTGCCCCCCTCCTGGAATTCTAAAAATGTTGATGTTCAATTGTTTAATATCATACCAGATTATTTCATAAACTGAACTTACTGACAGTCATCTAGCATCCGTTATAACTGGAAATTTCTGTAAACAATTTAATGTTGCTGACGTTATATTGGTTTTATATTCAAGAAAATTGTTAATGTGACCCCCCCCCCCCCCTGGAAAAGATCCTGCAGGCGCCCATGGCCAAGCCATTTCAAACAGCTATTTACTTTGCTGTAACATACTTATTAGTGCAAATTGCTATAAAATCAGTGCAAACAAGTGCAAATGAAAACAAAATATCTGTTACTGTGAGAAAATAAATCGATTTCACCAATGCGGGACATATAAGGGTCCCAAAGGATTTTGAGGGGCAGTGGGACAACAAGCCTTAAAAGCGGGACTGCCCCGCCGAATCTGGGACGTCTGGTTAATTTATTTACAGCACGCCTGCGCAACGATGCGTTTTAAGTGAGATGGTGTAGTTCAGTACTGATCATGAAACTTATTTACCAATTGTAGGTAGAAGAACTGGGTGTGTGGTTTCGACTCCAGCCTCCGAAGGTAAGTGTTCATATATTCCCGAATTTCACGGCAGTCATAATGGAGATAAGCAAATGAACCACAGGCCTACACTCCGTTGATTAGGCAGTCCCTGCAATACTTAATATAGTGGAAATTTACCTTAAGAAGTTTGGACAGCATCTGTAAAACCGATAGACCATTGTCACCTGATTCATGAGGACAAAAAGTATCCCATTATCTATCTTGCAGCCTCTTCAAGATCAATAGCAAATGATTTTAAAACGGAACTATCTTAATAAATTTAACTTTCTTCTATGTCTTTTCATCCTTGCTGTTCCATCTACGTTGGTGGACAATGGTTATCTTCCGAAAATGGTTTTCGGTGGTTTACCATTTTCACCAGAGCAATTCTGTGGTTTTATGTTAATTAAGGCGATGGCAATTATCCCTCATTCGTAATCCAATACCGAAAACTTATCTCTGTTAAAGTGACGGTTATCAGTAAAAGAAATATGGCTTAATGTGTTTGTAGTTGCATGTGTTAGGTCTACGAATTATGAAAATACACCTAACAATCTCTTCAACGTACAGTCCATTTCAAAGCTAGAGTACAATATGCGTTGACTGTGTGGTTCTTGGCATGTAGTTGTGACTTGCATTCAGGAGATGATGGATTCGAACCCTACCGTCGGCAACCCTGAATAAGATTTTCCGTTTTCACTCTAGGCAAATGTCGGGACTGTTGCGGCCACGGTCGCTTCCTTTCCCGTCCTACTGTTTTTCTATCCCATCGTCAACAAAAATCTGATCTCGGTTGGTGTGACGTTGAACTGCTAGATATAAAATATTAACGGGTTATTGCTACTGTTCGTTTTCTGTGCGTGCTAACTCCACGTTGATAATAACAAAAATAGATTTTTCAATTGGTTGAAGTAAGATATACTCGTATAATGCGCTCCGTTGTTTAATCACGTTTCTCAGGTTATAGGCTATACAGGTAAAGCACATTGAAGCTTTCGTTTATGTTTCAAGCAATAGAGCACAGAAAATATATGCTACTTCAACCAACGAAAGCGCCTCTTTTGTCCTTATCCATGTTAAGTTACCTGGAACCTGTACTGTAGTTGAGCCAGTACGCCGTAAATTAAAAACAAGCAGTTAGTATATGGCAAAAAATGTATAAGTGAAGATAATATTTTCATCGTTATTAAACACTGAAGTGCTATTTGAAACATTTATAATTAGGTTTCCTTTGTTGGAACACTTGCCCGTTGTCCGGTTTTATGAAAACAATAGACAGCTGCCTCAAGAGTTGCTGTATTGTGATTAGTTATTTCAAAATGTCGTGGCTTGTCTTCGAATTGACTAGTTCACACTAAACGTACAGTGTGGCACGTCAAGAATTCTGCTGCAGCGATTTACTTATTTCAAAATCCCTAAGACTCTGTGCTGTCAAGAGGAATGAAATTACCATTGTTGCCAGCGTAACCACTTGTGACTTAATTTAGAGAATTACTTTTCCGCAGTGTTTCTTTAGCTTTGAATTAAAAATGTAGGTGTAAATTATTGTTTAACCATACTAAAATTAATTTGGCTACCAAAAGAAGTAATTTTATAAGAAATAGTCCAGTAAAAGTCCATTTTGACATAATGGTAATTGATTTTAACAGTACCCCGTAAAAGCTTCCAATTAAATCACTCTTTGACGCACAAAACGAACAGGAACAGTAGAGAGGGGGATTTTTTGAATCCCACTACTAAAATCTCAGATGTCTGTTTAAAATAATGTCCTAAAGAACATTCTCAGTATGGTCGCCGAACTTAGCGATATTGTTATTTGAACGATGAACTTCCCGAACGTATTCTTTTTTACCTGTGAATACGTACTAACTCTGCCCTAGTTGAGAGCAGTTCTGTAATGAGCCCTATAGTTCACGTTTAGGTGATAATTGTGTTAGTGTTGTCAATATGAACTTCTTCCTCGTGTTTCCGTCACTTAACCTGATGCACCATAAACAGCTGAGATCCTGTTGAATACTGCGGCGTGCTCTCCTTGCTTGGCATCGCAAAAGATGTTCGTTACACTATATCCAGTATGATAAGTCACTGTTGTTTCAAGCAATCTGATAATTTCTGTCCGTATTTCCGAGATGAAATCTGTACTAATAAATGGACGTCAAAATGTAGTGATCGGTAAAGGTGAGTATAAAAATATGCATGAATGAATAAGGCAGTTCGAAGCAGGCTAGAAGCTTAAAACTTGGCACCAGAGAAACTGACGTACTCAGGGCGTCAAGAAAAAATGAAAGTTCCCAGAAATGCCCTGTTGAACCGAGTTGGATGTGCGGGAAACCGATATTCAGAAATAAAATAGTACAAGGACGTAGACCAACTAATTGTTATTTACAATCGAAAGTGCGGTTTGATCGACGTTTTCCATCAAAGGATCGATATAATTAAAGATTCAGCCGATTGATATATTGACTCAACTCATCCACGTGACACAGTGTAGCCTGCTGGTATCTACTGTAAGCAACTGATTTACATGCACTGTAAAAAGGTTTATTGTCTCTATTGGTATGTTTTTATGTTGGTATAATCATGGCGTGTTGTCTCCGACGAAGCCAGGTACAGGTTTTTCGAGTTGGCGCTGTATAGGCGATCTGTGAGTATGAGACCCTGCCTATGACGAATTCTAATTATAAAGACAGCACACACACCCAGACCCCAGCCATTGGAATTAACAAATGAAGGTTAAAATCCCCTACCCGGCAGGGAATCGAACCCGGGACCCTCTGGACCATAGGCCAGTACGCTAACCAGTTACTCTTGGAGCCGTACTTCATGTTGGTAGAAGTGCTGTAAGTAACTACAGTACAAGCGATTTAGCCGTGCGGTTAGGGTCGCACAGATGTGAACTTGCATTCGGGATATAGTAGGTTCAGACCCCACTGTCGGCAGCCCTAAGGATGGTTTTCCGTGGTTTCCCCATTTTCGCACCAGGCATATACTGGGGCTGTGCCTTAATTAAGGCCACGACCGCTTCTTTCACACTCGTAGCCTTTTCCTATCCCGTCGTCGCCATAAGGCTTATCTCTGTCTGTGCGGCGTAATGCAAATTCTAAAGAGTAACTGCCGGTACAGTCTGGCCTTCAGACTCCACGTTGGCAGGTTCGATCCTGGCTCAGTCTGGTGTTATTTGAAGGTACTCAAATACGCCAGTCTCGTGTCGATAGATTTACAGGCACGCAAAGAACTCCTGCGGAACAAAAATACGGCAGCTTGGCGTCTCCGAAAGTAGTTAGAGGACGTAAGATCAATAACATGTTTATTAGTAGTAGTAACTGTAGTCTCGTAAAGTTATACTTTCCACATTATTCTGAAGAACGCAAACATAATGAAATTCAACATGTTATGAAATACATAAACATATTTTCAACCAGTGGGACATATTTTCCATTGGGAACAACGTTCGCTTGTAGACATGTGAATAAATCTACAGGAAAGAAGCGAGCTACATAACTATCTTCCTGAATCTCTTTTGGCCCTTGAATTTGAAGAACATAATGGATGTATTTCGCCTGTTTTTTAATATGAATCGTTCCGTTGGTTTTTATTTATATGTGTCGCTGTGAATACATGTAATGCTTAAGATACGATTTTACGCTTATTATTATTATTATTATTATTATTATTATTATTATTATTATTATTATTATTATTATTATTATTATTATTATTATTATTATTATATAATTAATACGTTGTTAAGAAATTACCAAACTCCTCGAGGTATATCAAATCCAGGAACGAATTCCGTGATGTAAGGCATGCCACAAAGATCTACAGACGAGCCAGTTGTACTTCCTCTTAAAACAATAATCACCACCACCACCGCTCTACAGACGAGAAGGTTTCCCGCGCACGTGACCAGTGCCAAGAAGATCCTTAGCCAGTTGATGCGGCGGACTCGAACGCAGTATGCCAAGGTTGCCTGTGAGATCTTCATGAACAGGCACACGTTGGTTATTAATTATTTTATGATATTCTCGAGCTAGAGCAATGCATCTGCGAAGTTGTGGTGGAGGGGTGCGACTTAGAATGTGAAGCCACTGAGCTGGGGTACTGTTGATAGTTCCGATGATCAAACACATGGAGTGGTTCGGTTCAGTTACGTTCTTCACGTAAGGACTGTTTAAAGACACTGGGGCACACGACCGACCCACCCTATTCTTTCGTCGACTTTGCGACGCGAGTCGCAAAGTCGCGATTATTGTGGCCTGTCAACCGATACCGGTTTTGAGAGCCCTGTCTTGATCTGATATTTCCCCGCTTGCTTTAATTGCTTGTGGAGTATGGGTTCGTTTTGACGTGAGGTCATGGCTGGCCAGTGTGTGGCCTGGCGCTGAGCGCGGGTTTTAAGTCAGGATTACCTTTGGCCTCTTATACTTGAGGCCATCGGTTTCGTAGTTGCCTAGCTGGTTGATAAGCGGGTTGCTTGCGTTTGGTAGCCGCTTATAAAGCTTGCTAGCCATGAGCCTCCGTCTTTCCCCCAGCGTGTTGATTTGACATTCGTCATGAATGTCAGTATTCCTAGTGTGCCACTCAGCCCCTGTGATAAGGCGAAGTGCCCGGTTCTGGACAACTTGCACCTTATGCAGGTTGCTGTTGGCGGCAATGCCCCATATTGGACAGGCATACTCGAGTAGCGGCCTAATCATAGTGACAAACAGTTGGAGCCTGTTTTCTGTGGAGAGGCTATTATTAGCGTTAAGTAGGGGGTATAATTGTGATACCCTAGTGTGGGCGATGGCCCAAATTTGAGATATATGCTGACGAAACGTCAATCCTCGATCTAGGGTTACCCCCAGGTACTTCGAGGTTGGGGACCATCGGATAACTTCGCCAAAGAAGTCCAGACCGCCCTCAAGTCTCGAAGTTCGCTTCGTGAAGAGAGTAGCGTGACTCTTATTGTATTCAGCTGCAGAATATATAAGCACAAGGTCGGAGCAATGAGGAGTTACCGCACTTGAACCTCATGCTGTTCCTTTTCCTTAGCTTGGCAGCAGAGTTTCGAAGATGTTCAAAAGAGTGTGTTCTATCGGGTGTAATACTAAGATAAGCTACTTAGATTACCTGTTGATCTGCTTTTAAAATGCGCTGTAAGTCCCTTGTTAGCCATGCTATTAAGAAAATGGCAACTTGCTACATCAGCTTTTGGATTCAAGTGTCGAATGTCAAAAATAATTTTTGAATGCAGTTAAATCCTTTGTAAGCGAGTTCTCGATGCCTCCTTTGTTCGCGCTTGTGTGTGTTTGGTAGATATTGCCATAACTAACTAACTAACTAACTAGCTAACTAACTAACTAACTAACTAACTAACTAACTAACTAACTAACTAATGATAAAATAATTTAAATTATCTGCGTTTCTTGCATGGCAACCACATCTATTTTATTGTCTGATAATATAGTCGATAAACACTGACATTTAGATTTACTTATGCCTTCTGTGTTTAAGTGGCAAAGTTGGTGTATCCAAGTATTGCGGTAATGCGTGCTTATCGTTGAGATTTGCTTGAATAACACTCTTTTCGATTTGTACAGTCGCTCAAAGAAAAAGATGCATGGCATTATAGAAGTTCTTGACAGGTACATTTTCTGAGAAACAGTAGAACCCTTAGGTATAATGTTTGTGGTCTGTATTTATAGGGACGTTATATACATGGGAGGTGAATTATATTTCGATCATTCAAATTAAGTCTAAGAAAATATTTAATGTAAGGAACATCTAAAGAACTTGAATGTGTTTATAAATTATTTTGTGTGACATAAATATGAAAATGTTTAATTTTATATTTTAAGATTTAGGTTTCCCTTTAGGGTTAAATATTCTACAATGTATAAATTCCTTTCCTTCTCCCCTTTGGTGGTCTGGGTAATCAACCTGCTTTGAACATTGTAAGGCGTAAGTTGTAATCAGTCCGAGACTCGTCTAATTAAAATGATTGTCTTAAATATCGACCGAGTATTTTTATCTTGAATGGTTAATTGCATATTTTCCTATCAATTTTAATGATCGCAGGTAATAGCATTGCTTTATTCCAGGAATTATAAAAGAACTCACAGAATTAACTGCGTTACGGGTGGTGGAATGTTGATGTCCTGTCGGAACGGATTGTATTTGCGTGCGAGGCGCAGAAAATTACAGGTTGGAATATGGTGGCAGTGCTACATTAACCAAGATGCTGCAACCACAAGACGTGCGTGATGGATTAAGGGGCTTCAGAAACAGCCCGCCTGCCTCGTGAGGATTAGATTGCCCCACCATCCTCCATTTGATTGTTCTGCTAAATTAAAATAAGACATGCTTTATTGGATACAACATCGCATTCTCGCAAAGACCTCTCAAAATAGCAGCGGTGATGAAACTCTTTAATGAAAGATTCGAATCCTGGTTGTGATAAGAGGAGTGTTTTTCACGTATTCCCTTCTGTAAGTGGCCTCTATTAAATTTTATATCACCACATTCACCAGGGCGTTTATTTTAGGAGGATCGTGATAGTCGAGTCACTGACTTCTCATCAAGGCTGCTGCGGTTCGAATTCCGGTCTATGTATCAGGTGGTTACTATTAAACTTTTCCTACTTAACTGTCTCTACATGTAAAACGAGCAATCGCAGGAAACAAAATAAATATTGCTAAGGTTATGAGGAAGAGAAACAATGAATATGTAATTCGAATGAAACTCTTTGAATGAGTTACCATTCCATACAATGCCCTTTTTGTGAACATAGCGTTCGTCACACTAAAAAGTGTGTTCCATCGAAATGGTGTTCATCTGAGTCTAGGGCAGTCTGAAAGCTTAGGAGTTCGGCTGCGTGAAGCATCTCCATCGGTATGCCTCATCTCCCCATTGATAAACTTCTCTTCAGATCGGCATATGTGGAAATGTTCCGCTGATAAGCCCTATTTTTCAGGTGCAGTGAACCATGCAAATCTTGTAGCCCGTAGTTTCGACAGTGTTCCTACCGCGTTTGGTACGCGTATCATAAATAATGTCCTGTCCAGAGTGGGTTAAGTAGGGAGAGTTTAAATCCACCCGGTATGTGGATATGTCGTGCCTGTCATAACAGGTGACTGGACTGAAAGGGAAACCTGTAGGTGTTTTCATTGTGGGAGCATGGGTTGGCGAACACGAGTCCCGTATCTGAATTTGGTATTGTTTGATTTAATTGTGCTGATCTCTGATCTTCCTTAGTCAACTCTTTTCTCTCCCAGCCCTGACGCGAGAGCTAAGGAGTCTGTGGTTTTCACCCTCTTCATGGTCCTTCAATTTCTTTCTCTGACACACTCTCCCTTTGAAGGGTCGGTTCTCTTCCATTTTTAACTTTGATTTGTGTTAAGATAGGATTGTTTCCAAGTTGTACTCCGTTTAAAACAATAATCATCACCACCACCAACGTATGCATATCGTATTTTTAAATGAACGACCACGTCACTATCGTTCGGATTCCATATTAAACTGTCGGTATTTCTCTTCACCGCCGATGAAAATCTACATGAGACAATGCGAAGTTAAACCGCTGCCAAAGAAATTTTTACGAACGAAATCATACGAGTCATCAATTTTATAAAAATGTTATTTGAAGTGAAGTTCAAATCTTCTTCAATTATCCATCCTCCGAGAGAAAAAAAGTAGAAATCATGTGTACATTTCCTCGGATTCTGTCCAAATCTAAATCATAAAATTAACTACACTTATATCCTCTCAACACTACTATTCACTAGCTGGCGAGTGCATTTGTGTTGCCGATTATGGGCTCTAGAACCACAAGCTCTGCCAAAGTGCTGGCACATTAAATTGACTATTGTATAACCTGACGGTCTGGTTATATTGATTTTCTCGTTCTTTTCTACAATCTCCGCTATTCGGTTCGTGTTTTCGTCGCTGTTATTCAAAATGTTACGAAAGTTTTGGGTTCTCGTGATCAGTATGATGCGACGTCGACAGATTAGACACTGAATTCTCAAAGTTGATGAAGTCAGTTTGGCACTTTAGCCTTGATCATTTCTATTGTCCTCTCTGATTGCATTGCCCATCCTTCCACTGAGAATATATATACCATCTACATCGGTAAAACACAAGTTCAATGCAGTCTCTTAATTCAGAAGTAAATTGGGCTGATGACCATATATGTCTCAATCCTTTGGTGTGAATCAAACGTTAACAGCAGCAAAGTCTTGAAAAGAATTACGAGGAAGTTATTGATGAGTATTAAGTCTTCATAAACACGTAATCTGTACCAATGTAAACTTTCAGAAGACCTCCTTATCACAGCTGAAGATAATGTTGAAATGAACCGCTTCTGGCCAAAGGTCATAACACTTTCAGTGTTGTTCTTGCCCTTTTCCTGTAATGTTTGTTTTTAACACTAATTTATTTGTTATTTGTTTTCATTTGTAATTTGTCCCATGATTTCATTTTCTTTCTCCCACCCAGCACTAATTAATAAACAGGGCACGTTGTTGTACGAGGCTAGTGGCGTGCTGCTTAACATCAGTCTTAAGTGTCGGGTTGAGTGGATCAGACGGTTGAGGCACTGGCCTTCTGACCCCATCTTGGCAGTCTAGATCCTGGCTCAGCCCGGTGGTATTTGAAAGTACTCAAATACGTCAGCCTCGTGTCGGTAATTTACTGGCACGTAAAATAACTCTTGCGGGACTAAATTCTGGCATCTCGGCGTCTCCGAAGACTGTACAAATAGTTAGTGATACGTAAAGCCAATAACATTATTATTATTATTATTATTATTATTATTATTATTATTATTATTATTATTATTATTATTATTATTATTATTATTATTATTATTATTACATCGTTTTGCCCTACTCAGGAGCACGGTTGAACTTGCTTAGCTGACGTGTTGGCCTTATTTTCCTCCCAAAATCTCTTCATCCTCTCGCTGAGCTTCTTCCTTCGTTCTTCTGTCCAAGTTATAGTAGCTCTGGTGTTGGGTTTGTCTTCAAAGTGGTGATTGTCGATTTTGGTTCTGAATTTACATCTGTCCTGTACAATGTCTTCTGAGATGTTGATTTCCTGGAGATCTGTTTCATTTTCACGAAGCCAGCTGTTCTTGATTTTTAATGAAAGGGCCAGGTTGAGAATTCTTTTAGTTAGCCTGTTGGTGTTCATTCTGATAATGTGTTCATAAAATTTCAATCGTCTTTTCCGAAAAATGTGAGAATTTTTTTCAGAATGACAATATATATCTCCCGGGATGAGTTTTTCTCCATATTCCATCTATACAAACTGGGCCAAAAAAATTTCGTAAAATTATTATTATTATTCTAATATTAAGAACCACTTCCTAGGACACGAGAAACTGAGGTGCCTTCGAAAAGTATGTTACTAGGGTTGGCGAACAATGTTTGAAACCAGCATTAACATTGGAAATTAAAACACGTTATGTGCAACCCTGAATTCTGATTCGAAACTCGTTGGTGTGTCCCGAAGTGGCATGTGTCACATGTGCTGCCTTACGGTGTCGAAGGAGTGACACGCAATAGGCTTCGTCAATGAACCGACTGCATGATTTTGAAATGTGGTTATACCTCAGAATTAGTGATGAAACAATGGAATACTTTTAATAGTCAAATAACCTCCATCCGATTATTTAAATAATGGAATAAAGTAATCGAATGAGTTTCGAATAGCATTCAGTTGTATCGCATAGAACTTTCGGATGCGTCATGAATCAATTTTTCTGTTTAAGTGTGTCGGGTGGATGATCGATTGAAATAATAGATGAACTTTTATGAAAAATAGAAATACACCTGTTTACAAACGCATCTCCAAGTGTTGAAACTAAATGAGTAAATTAGCTGTCTTAATAACATCACTTTTCATTCGAATATTTCGAAATAATTCACTATTCATTTGCCTCATTCATTCGAATGCAGTTCCGAATGAATAATCGAAAAATAATCGGTTGGAGAAAATATTTACTAATCGATTGCCTCATTCATTCGAATGAATAATCGAAGTGTAATCGAATGGAATATAAATTGCTTAATTGATTATTCCATTTTTACGAATGGAATAATCGCATAAAATGAAATAATCAATTAAGCAATTACTTTGTTTTCGATTATCCCATCACTACTCAGAATATCGAAAATACTTATCAACGGAGATGTACTCTATCATCCTGGGAGATCGTACAAAGTCCTAATCCTCGCAAAAAGGAAACAAAGCAGCTTATATCTTCCAAAATGATAAAAATAGCCTGGTGCAATTGATCATGGTATACAAGGACAGAGATTATTCTGAGCGTGGTAACTCCGACAGTGGTTCAATGTCCACGAGACGGCAAACCTGATACGGGAAGGGTAAAACAGAAAAGACATAACTCCATTAAAGTCGCCAGTCTTTCGTGACAAGAGGGCACCAGAGAATAGAAAGTCAGGATTCGAACCTTGTTGTAGTCTAGTGAGGACACTCTTACATGAAGTTGGGTCAGAGAGTAACAATGTGAATGTGTTGCCGGTTGTACAGAGAACTTGTCTCCAGATTTGGGTATGAGGTTGTGAGGAGAAAGCAACTCGTGCTATGCCGTATCCTCTTTAGAGTGAGACTGCTGAGTGCCCGGAGAGAGAGTTGTGACATGGTTAGCAATATTACCACTAGCGAAGGCTTCGCGTGGGCGGCACGTGATATTCAACTTTAGCGGTTATTAATGACCGCCAAGTATTAATGGCCATTACTTACTTCCTTCCTTACGTAAGTACGTGCACTCTCAGCTGCTGCAGTTCTCCCCCTTCCTTCGTTCTTTCTAGAATGCAATACCCATGACGTGCAGTCGTTCAAAGATAAGAATGAAACTGTCGGATTGTTTAAGTTCTTCGCAGGTGCACTATTCTCGTAAACAATTGAACCTATAGAGTATTCACAGGGCTTGTATCTTTAATAAGGGAGGTGATTTATATTTTGTTAATAATTGAGTCTGATGAAGTATTAGAAGCAAGGTATTTACAAAATACGATGGTCTTTGGGCATGTATTATCTTTCACTTCCTACAGCAGATTGTCTGAAAGCAGAAGGATTTTTTTTTTTTTCCAAGAGCTCACTTCCTTCTACTGAATACTTTTATTTATTTTAGAAGTTGCTTTACGTCGCACCGGCACAGATAGGTCTTATTGTGACGATGGTATAGGTAAGGGGTGGGATTGGGAAGGAAGCGGCCGTGGCCTTAATTAAAGTATAACTCCAGCATTTGCGTGGTGTGAAAATGGGAAACCACGGAAAATCATCTTCACGGCTGCTGACAGTGGGGTTCAAAGTCTCTATCTTCTGAATGCAAGCTCACAGCTGCGTGCCCCTAATTTCACAGCCAACTCGCTCGGTTAATTACATAATACTGTTGATCGCAGCTGCGAACTCACGGCATTAGCTTTGCTACATCTTGAGTGTATTTCACTTACTATACTAGCATCCTAGGAGAAAGCATGTCGTATGTACTTCACCTGCCACCTGTTCTGGTCTCATATTTCCTATATGACATTCAATCCTCTTAATTTTCTTCCCGATAGACATCACTTCAGTCTGGGAAATGCTAAAAATCATATCATACGCCTAACTCCTAATTCCATGCTCCGAAATATAGGATTGCAGGCTTCCATTGCAGTTCTGCTATTAAGTCGTCAGTATAGACTAAACTCTCAAATTTGGCACACTACGGGATCCTCTGTCTTGCTACATCGTTTCTATTTCTCTCTACAACAAAGTATATACGTCTGAAAACAGAATGATGTAAAGATGATTTTGTCCGAGTGCTCGCTTCCTTTTTATGATGTTGTTGATCTCAAATGCAAACTCACTGCATTGGATGTGCTGCACTCACATACTCGCGTGATCTAGTTAGGATGATTTAACGGTTGCTTCATTGTCATTTACTTAGACTTTCCATTCGTTTGGACAGTGAACCTTGAAACTGATGGTCAGTCAATACGATTTATATACGTCTTGGCATTTAGCTGCCGGAGTTATTAATGTTCCACATGACCCTGATGAAACTTGAGAAACCTCGTTAGTTACATAACTTTATTCATAAAGAAGATGAAATAAACAGTCAGTCACTCGTTCTATTAGTCATTATATTCATTGTTTCCACATGTTGATGAATCACTAGGAGGAAATATCAGAGAGCGATAAATGGAGGCTAGATAACTTTATGACGCAGTCTAGCTTTGTCAGCATCAGCGAAGTGGAGTGCGCGAATAGAATGTGCGGGTGGAGGGAGGATGGGAGGGTACAGCATGTAACGTCAAAATTTCTCCGTTATTGTAATATCGAGTGGCAGTTCCACCTCTGCTCGTTTAACACCTGCCAGACTGCAGATCACACATTTCATCTATGAAGAACACCTGCAAAAAACGGATGATGACATTCAAATGTGTCTTCTAAAGAAGCCATTAAGTTCCACAATAATCTAGTTTCATTCTGAAGAAAAATAAGAAATCGAAGAGGAGAACTTTTAGCAAACCCTTCAAGCCTTATCTGATTAATTCTACGTAACAAACGTATATTACATGTTTATGGCAGTAACATTTTAAGCTCATATGTTGAATATCAGTGTATACTGGAGGGACATATTTTGTAGATTATGATTCTCCCTTAACATCAAGGAAAGGGAAGAAGTTTCGATCGCTGGAGGCACTCCTTGACGGTGGATTGCTTTTGTGCAAAACGGCATGAATTTTTCGCAAATCTTCCTGTTTTCATAACCGCAAATTAGTATAGCTCATTACTGCAAACAATTCAGTACAGCAAATAATGGCAATTCAGTACTTCAAATAAAATATGATCAGCAGTTTGCCCTTAAAACTGGCAACGTAGCACACTGTCCTCCAGTGCTTCTCCGATGAGCCGCTTGTTTTACAGTGGGATTGGCTATAACCGATGTGCAATTCTTGGGTTAGGTTAGGTATCCAACACAACATATGATCTCGGTTCCAACTACCGGTTGTGCAAACATAGTAGAAGAAAGTAACGCAGAGATCATTAGAAATTAAAGGTTATGCAAATGGAAATTAGTGGCAATGAAAATGTCGCTTTTTCGGAACTTCCTATAATTTTACCTGGCTCTTTTCTGCACTCGCTTTAAAGCATACCTCCAGTTTGTTGAATAAAAATAGTCAGAGACGACCAGAACCCACGGAAGGATGAATGGATAGGGTTACAACACGAGCCTTCCTGACAAAAAGTGATTGCCTGAACATTTTAAGTCCCCGACTCCAAGACCGACCGAAAGGAAACAACACGTTATCAATGAGATTAACTGGCTTGTAGACGGGGATTTATTCTCACTTTGCCAGTAAAAGGGTGTTCTGAAACGCATTTAGGATGAGATTAAATGATAGTATTCGCTACAAGTTGCCCTAAAGTCTGTTTTTTACTTTCCTAACGTAGCAGAAATTTGTATTGGACATATGAGAGGTGACAAGAGGCTAAAAATCTGGTTTCAGATATTGGCAAACAATTATTAGCAATCACTGGAGACTCCTCTTCAACAGAATTCCTGAGGCAGCGGATAGGAATTGCTATCCAACTAGGAAATGCTGCCAGCGTTACGGGCACGTTTCAGGATAACGCTCCCTTTTTTTCTTACATCTTAGAATTTCGAGCTGGAGCGAAGCACCAAGGTCAACAGCAGGAAACCTTGTTCGGATTATGTTATATTGTAAATAAATAAATAAATAAATAAATAAATAAATAAAAAATAAATAAATATCATGAAGTAACTTGAGAGGATATTTATATTTAAAAAAGAGATATGTTGTTGCGAAGGATTATAGCACAGTAATAGGTACACAAATTTGGCGCTGGTTCTTCCGTACAAGTTCAGTTTACGTGTGAGAACGTACGCCTATACAGATAAATGCTATGAATGGTCTCGTACACCACGACACTTTTAGCACTCAGAGTCCCTGGTATATTACTATTCTTATTATTCAATGTAAATTTGAAGACTCTGCGGCTACGATCACAATGTCAACAGTCACGTGCAAAATAATATTATACTTACAAGTTGTCCAAATGTGGACTGATTACATGATCTATTCACTTAATCCTCAAACCTAACGCATTATTGTACATATAATAAGAATTACTTCATTTTTAATTTCAGTGTAAGTGTTCTAAGATGTTTTGCAGAAGCTCTTCAGAAAACAACTATTAAATTTACAATGAAGGGGATGATCCGAATTTTTGTTTGTTTTATGCATATTTTAAATCTCTTCAGCCATGGCAACATAGCATTGCCTTTTTCCTTGGGATTATTATTATTATATCCGGTGAAAGATCAGCTGCTTCGGTGTGTCCCCTTATACCTGTTGAACGATGATGGGAAAAGGGAGTCATTTCAAGGTGGTCTTAAGGTAGAAGTTGCACTACAGCGAAATATTTCCGAATTAAATCAATGGAAACTTTGGTCACCAAGTATACCTGTTCCTTTACAGGTTACGTATATGCATACTTGCAGCTACATAGGCCATCTATGTTGATTTTTTTTTTTTTTTTTTTTTTTGTAATATCCCCCACCTACATTCTGCCCAGAAGTCTTAATTTGAGACTGCCTAAGTTGATTTCCTAAGGGAGTCAGTTGTAGCTTCTTAGGATTTCGTGTCCCTGATATATTTTAGTCTGGAGCATAATTAGCAATACGACATCATACGTCTTCGAAGAAAACAAATTTACTTCGAACGCAGTTGTGGAATATATATTGCCTTTCTCTTGTACGGCACGCGTAAGACGAATATATACTGTCGAAGTACAACTGAAATAGGCTATTTCTGCGTAGGGCTTAGTTTCGAAAGGCCCAGACCAAACCTTCAAATGACTAATCAGGGAGAGTAATTGTTTCTAGAACATTCTTAGGTGGCTTTGGAAATTCCATTTCATTGCTTGATCGTGGGGATTGAGCAAATGGTCGATAAGATGTGAACACAGCAGGCAGCGGGAAAGAAGGGCTCTCTTGGTATACGTAGCCTCGTCAGTCATCAACCGTCATGATCTGTAGGTACAAGCTCGTGAAATTTATCGCTAAAATCACAAATGACAGCATTTAATAGGCCTTAGCTGATGGTTTATTTGAAATAATGCAGGTTAATAGTGTTACGTCTCATATGAATAGCATTATTGTAGCTAACGAGCCACATTAAAGCAATATTGATCCCGTATGATCACGAAGATACCTTCTGAGCAAATGGTTGTAGGTTTGATCCCTATTTACAGCATAACGTTGAAAAGTGTCGGTCAGTGACATTCCATACACTTCTTCAAAAGTGGAAGCCTCCTTTCTAACTTTCTCGAACTCCGTCTTTTGGGTGGATCAATTGCACCTTTACTCCCTCGGAGTAATATGATAGAAATCGGTAGATCGATCATAACACTAGACTTCTTTACTGTGTATAGTCAGTGATTTGGTTGGAAGTTAAGTTGTCTACAGCTCGGGGAACGGAGTGTACGCGTGCTGTTCAATGCACGTGTTACTGTAGAAAATTATCCCCCTTTCCCGTTTCAGAAATATCTCGTACACGATCGTTGTGGAGTCTAGAAGTAAGTCTGCTCGTTTTGCCACTTCATTAGGAGAATCGTCAGGACCCGCTAGTATCATGTGCTTGCCAGATGGAGCGTGCGGAGCCATGATACAGGATACTTGAGGACACAGTTGAACAAGAAAATCAACAGGCCTTCGTCGCTAGCTGGAACTGACTGCCTTAATCTGTGCTCTCACTGTCAAGGACTGTATACAAAAATAAAATAGTTAAGGCCTCCTTGGTGCGAATCTTAGTACATTGCGGTATGGGCGTGGGGGGCACTGAGTATTTTGATTCTTATATAAATCAATCAATCAATCACCACAGTTATGCATTTATGGTAGTCCCCCAGGTGGCAGATTCCCTATCTGTTGTTTACCTAGTATTTTCTTGAATAATTGTAAAGGATTTGGAAATGTATTGAACATCTTCCTTGGTAAATTATTCCAGTCCCTAACTCCTCTTTCTATAAACGAATATTTGCCCCAATTTGGCCTCTTGAATTCCAACTTTATCTTCGTAATGTGATCTTTCCTACTTTTTTCATCACTCAAACTTATTCGTCTACTAATGTCTTTCCACAAGACATGGAGGCAGGTGAAAACATTGGTGGCAGATAGAACAAGCTGGAGAAATTTGGTCGAGGTCCTATGTTCCACCTGGAATTAAAGGAAATAAGTCAATATCATGCCACGCCATCTCGCCTTGAGAGGTCGGAACATACCACTTAGTCGAGCAGCTCGTCTCCTTTCTCCCAAGTCTTCCAAGTCCAAATTTGCAACATTTTCGTAACGCTACTCTTTTGTCGGAAATCACCCAGAACAAATCGAGCTGCTTTTCTTTTGATTTTTTCCAGACAACTCTTCAGTCCCGTCACTGACTCAGTCCGGAATGGGATGAAAATGGGATAAATAATGAAGTCGATTGATGAAGGCATGCGTATTAGCCGGCTTCCTTAATATTTTGTATTTTGTTTTGTAATTGTTTTTGCCGTTTTTTGCTAGTGGTTTAATGTCGCACTAACACATCGACGTTTTATTGGGGACATCATAATGGGAAAGGGCTAGGATTTGGAAGGTAGTGGCTCTGGCGTTAATTAATGTACATCCCCAGCATTTGCGTGGTGTGAAAAATGGGAAACCACGAAAAACGATCTTCAGAGCTACGGACGGTGGAATTCAAACTCACCACCTTCCGAATGCAAGCTTACAGCTATGAGGTTATGCCAGGAGAGTGGAAGATGGTAGAGTACCTAGGAGAATAGTAGACTCAGCCATGTAGGGTAGGAGAAGCAAGGGTAGATGTACAGTATGTATCAATGGTTAGACTCAGTAACGGTAAAATACAGGATGATTCGTTTGGAATTATCAGCACATACGAAGCTTATTTCTGAAGACATTTTGAGCAAAAAAGTAACATATAAACCGGTATCCTATTTTCAATTGTCATTACTGTATTCCATACGAAATATGTAGTTTCATAGTTAATAATTTAAAGAAAATACGTACGAAGCAATTAAGGAATTCAAAAGACATGTTCATCTTCCGAATACGAGACAATTAAATAAAGGATTATTATTTTTATTTTACACTTCCAACGAAAGTACCGACTGAAGAAAGATCGTACCAACAACTTTCAGATTAATGTAACTCATTAAGTATTGAGAACTGGATACAGGTTCATATGCCATATACTGTTCAAAATAGCTTCAGTAATCAACGAAGCAAATGGCGCTAACTCCTCATGAATCACCCTTCATGACGAAGTAGAAGTCGAAGTGGTAGTGGCTTACTTCATTTGCAGAGGCTGGAACGCTAAATAGGCCTAGGTGTTAATTACCAGAGTATGGTTTAAGAAGCCAGTCATCAGGAGATGAAATTAAAGAATTATAAATAATTCATTTAATATAGGTATTTGTGTTTATTATTTCATTAGCATTGGTATAAAACTGCGGATTGTTCCATTGATCTCTGGGCATTGATCGAAAAATATATCGGAAGGAAAGCTTAATTGGTGAAGACTTCTTGCAGTAGCATATATTACACCAGAATCGAGAATATAATTCATGATTGTAAGAGGTCTTCATAAGTTACTCGTTTTCGAATTTAATTATTTATACTGTTCACTTAGGCTACTTACATTATGAATTGTGATACTTAAAATACAAACAAAGTAGATTTGTGCTTTTAAACTCCGTATACATGATCATTTAAGATAGGTAGTGGTCATTTTAGTACATAATATTTACCTGGCAACAATTTCTTACATCATAGAGAAATACCAGCTAGAGGAAATCGACATAGTGGGTATGATGATTGGAGCGAGGGGAAAAATTCTCGTTTTTGACGCCAATTCTTGGAAACAGATGTGTCTGCCAGTTACAACGTTGGGGGAAATTGCCATCAGAGCGTTAAGGGGGTCATTAATAATTCTAAGAAATCATTGTTATAATTAGGTTACCATCTACATTTATCAAGTATATCTATTTCTCTTCTAAACATTAATGTAAATGCATACCTTGTCGCAAGGTATACTTTGCATGAGAAAACGTATCGGGCCTATTTCATAAAATAAAAATTAATGAAATAAATATTCATGGATTTCGTCTTCTTCATTTGATCTTCATTTATATTTATTTTCTGAAGCGTATGGATAGCTATATAATGTATCAGTATTGTTTGTAATTAATATTTAAAGTGTCAATATTACTTGCATTAGTACGCTTTGTATTATCAACCTCCAGTTGGAAGAAGCGGGATTTTCACTAAGTTCGTTCACTACAGGTTGGTGGCAAGTTAGTGTACATTATTTTAAAGGTATATTCTTTTTTTGTTGAATTCTACTTCGATTTAATATAACAAATCATAATACTTTACGAGTTTATTTTTGATGACGATTTCTGTGATAGTGTGCTTCAGTCTTTACATTTATTTGCCACGTTGTGCACTTCGAATCCCTTTATTCAGATAAACCGTTTTGCAGGGTGTATACATTATCAACTAGCGAGATCTCCATGGTTCTTGGCTGGTTGTGGATAGTAATGGACTAGCGTACGGTACACTTGTTATCAACGCTGACTCATACATTTTACCACTTTGAATGCCACGGCGGATGTGCAACTGCTGTACCTCTGCTTTTACTGGAAAACAGTACAGTTTTTGTTTTAAAATATCTAATGGATAAATTAAATGGTTTATGAATTATTCACATGCTATTTCCACATGAACTCGTTCATTTAGTAGCATACTATCTAATGATACTCTGGCTGTATAATTCATGATGTTTAGTTGGCATTTGGTGTGAAAGAATCTGCATGGTTTTATGTATCTGGTACATAAATTGCATGAAGTGTTCAATGAGGTCCGAAAATTGAAAGGTTATTTCGCAGAAGTTTTCTGCTTTTGTATTTCGTTTTGTGTTGGTCATAATGAGACTTTCTTGTGGGGTTCGAACCCATTCTCTCCCGAATTCTGGCCGCACTTAAGCGACTGCAGCTATGGAGCTCGGTGGGAACACCTTTGAAGGGACTACCACTACTCCAGATCTAGCCCATTGCTATCCAAGTGTCTTCACAAACCTGTACGTGTTAGTGTGATGTTAAACCCATAATAATAATAATAATAATAATAATAATAATAATAATAATAATAATAATAATAATAATAATAATAGTAATAATAATAATAATAATAATATCCCATCACATTTCCGAACTCTAATGACTTCCTTTTTTGAAACAGATTGAATACACTGATTTTTGGGATACCATACAATTTTTCCAAACCAAAATAAGTTAATATTATTGGTTTCATGTCCCACTAACTACTGTTGGGAATTTTGTTTTTCGGAAGTTTTCCTACTGGATCCTTTAACCCGGAGGTACCGGGTTAGATTCCCGGTCACTCCAGAAATTTCAGTTCCGGACTGATATCTGGATCTGGCATCACTTAGCTGCGTGAGAACATCTAAGGAGCTAACTCATGTGAGAGACAGCGGACTCGGAAGCTAGGAAATATGGCGCTTAGGATATTGTTACCCTGACCACGTGACACATTAACATATGCAACTATCTAACTAGGCAGCAGGCGTCTTGGATGGCCAAGGATTTTAATGATCTATCTGCACTATAGGTTTGGTTTGGAGTTGTCTGTATCTACTGACAGGAGTCTGACGTACTTAAACACTTTCAAATACCTCTGAACTGAACCAATATTGAGCCTGGGTTCAGAAAACCAGTGCTCTACTGTCTGGGCCACTCAGCCCGTCTCCAAAACAAACACAGTAATGTAGATTCTGTTGCAATACCCTTGTCGTTAAATCCAACGGAGCAAAAGAACTAAACCAGCTAAAGTAAAATACTGTGCTAAGTTGAAATACAAATTTTACAAACTTTCTTTGAACGTGAGCATTATTCTCTGATGATATCTAAGAATCACGTTGAAGACCTGTTAAGTGAAATGTGAAGCTACACTACTGTGGTGCCTGGTATAATGGTGCGCTTGTGAAGACCAGAATCTCCTAATTTGACCGGCAGACCAATGCCGAGAGGAGCTGTCATTTGACCGGGCAAGTAATAACGTTGTGTGTGGGTCTGATTAAAGCAGTCCCTGTGGCAGCCACTTCATGAAGCTTATTGCGCTAATACAGTCGTAAAAACACGCCCTCGCGAGCATTCCACTAGCTGGATGAACGCGATGGATGGTGACTGCACTTATTGGGATCGCTGTTCCCCGTCTTCTTTACGAGTGTAATAAGTGGCCAAGGAGCAGTAGAACAAGATTTACAGTAGCCATGTTACGGATAAAATACTTGCGGCTTGCGAGCTCTCTCTTATAGTTAATTAAATTCCAATGTTATTATTGGGATTAAAATCCTTCCAGTGTTCGAAACAGGGTATTCTAACATTTCGTGGTCAGAACTTTTCATTTCACGGGCAGCAAAATGACGGGGTTGATAACATCCTGAAAAATCAACGAAATAGCAGATGGTAAGAGTAATTGAGGTTACACTACTCGAAGAAAATGAACATAAAAATAAACAACTTTTCGTTTGGAACAACACTTGGGGGTTTCTTCCAATATATGTGGACTACCCCATAATAAATATCATACTTTACAAGACAATTTTAAAGTGTTCTAGAATATTATCATACACTGATTAACATTCGAATGTTAATGTTTAGCATTATGGGGGATTCCAAACTCGTTGTCTTCCTATTCAGAAAAGTAGCCATCAACTTAAAATTGTATTTACATTGAACAAACATCCCTACATTCATGTTGGTGTCTTTAGGAAGTCTATTACTTACCTACCCAACAATAGTTCAAGTTTAATATTCACGCTTTAAATATTTTCCGTTCCTCTCCTCGAGTCCTGACTCTTCATGAATTGTGCTGGATACGACAAATACTTCTTTAAAAACTTCACAGATGTGTTTTCCAACGGGAAAAAGCAGAATACAAGTTATTTTTCCTCCACATCTAAACGACATCTCTTTCCTAGGTAATATATATTACAGTTTTTTAAATTTTTTTATTTTTTTATTTTTTTAATTTTTATTTTGCGTTTGACACAATGAGCTCCCAGAAGGCCCTTTAATATTTCAGTTCCGTTTCTCTTGGCAATGGCGAGAGGATTCTCAGCCTGTTGTCACGTGCCCGTCAAACGTCGTGCTTTCGCATATGCTTTGTTTCTGGACTCAATTTCAGATAATTAACATGTGACCTTGCCGCGGTGGGGAGGCTTGCGTGTTCCAATGATGCAGATAGCCGAGCCGCAGGTGCAACCATATCGGATGGGTATCTGTTGAGAGACCAGACTAACGAATGGTTCATCGAAAGGGGGGGTAGCAGCCTTTCGGTAGTTGCAAGGGCGGCAGTCTGGATGATTGACTGATACGGCCTTGTAATAATACTCAACATGGCTTAGCTGTGTTGATACTGCTACACGGCTGAAAGCAACGGGAAACTACAGCCGTAACTAACTCCCGAGGACATGCAGCTCTCTCTGTATGAATGATGTACTGATGATGGCTTCCTCCCGGGTAAAATATTCCGGAGGTAAACTAGTCCCCCATTCGGATCTCCGGGTGGGGACTACACGAGAGGGGGGCGATCATCAGGAAGATGGATACTGACATTCTGCGAGTCGGAGCGTGGAATGTTAGAAGTTTGAATCGTTGTGGTAGGTTAGATAATCTGAAAAGGGAGATGGATAGGCTAAAGTTAGATGTAGTTGGCATAAGTGAAGTACGTTGGCAGGAAGAACAAGATTTTTGGTCAGGCGACTACCGAATTATCAACACAAAATCAAACAGAGGAAATGCAGGAGTTGGTTTATTAATGAATAATAAAATAGGGCAGCGGGTAAGCTACTACGACCAGCATAGTGAAAGAATTATTGTCGTCAAGATAGACACCAAACCAATGCCCACCACAATAGTGCAGGTCTATATGCCTACTAGTTCAGCGGATGATGAAGAAATCGAAAGAATATATGAGGAGATAGAAGATTTAATACAATATGTAAAAGGTGACGAGAATCTGATTGTGATGGGAGACTGGAATGCAGTGGTAGGCCAAGGAAGAGAAGGTAGTACAGTAGGAGAATTTGGATTGGGACGAAGGAACGAAAGAGGAAGTCGTCTGGTTGAATTCTGCACTGATCATAAATTAGTCCTTGCCAATACTTGGTTCAAACACCACAAACGACGGCTGTATACGTGGACGAGACCTGGAGACACTGGAAGGTATCAAATAGACTTCATTATGATTAGGCAGAGATTCAGAAACCAGGTGTTGGATTGCAAAACTTTCCCAGGAGCAGACGTGGACTCTGACCACAACTTGTTGGTCATGAAATGCCATCTGAAGTTGAAGAAATTGAAGAAAGGAAAGAATGCAAAAAGATGGGATCTAGACAAGTTGAAAGAAAAGAATGTGAGGGATTGTTTCAAGGAACATGTTGCACAAGGACTAAATGAAAAGGCTGAAGGAAACACTATAGAGGAAGAGTGGAGGGTCATGAAAAATGAAGTCAGTAGGGCTGCTGAAGAAATGTTAGGAAGGAAGAAAAGATCAACTAAGAATCAGTGGATAACTCAGGAGATACTAGACCTGATTGATGAACGACGAAAATACAAGAATGCTAGAAATGAAGAGGGCAGAAAAGAATACAGGCGATTAAAGAATGAAGTGGATAGAAAGTGCAAGGCAGCTAAGGAAGAATGGCTGAAGGAGAAATGCAAGGATGTCGAAGGCTGTATGGTCCTGGGAAAGGTAGATGCTACATACAGGAAAATCAAGGAAACCTTTGGAGAAAGGAAATCTAGGTATATGAATATTAAGAGCTCAGATGGAAAACCACTTCTAGGGAAAGAAGACAAAGCAGAAAGATGGCAGGAGCATATCCAACAGTTGTACCAAGGTTAAAATGTAGATAATTTGGTTCTGGAACATGAAGAGGCTGTTGATGCTGATGAAAAGGGAGGCCCAATTTTGAGGTCAGAGTTTGACAGAGCTGTGAGTGACCTCAGTAGGAACAAGGCACCTGGAATTGATGACATTCCCTCTGAATTACTGACTGCTTTAGGAGAAACCAGCATGGCAAGGTTATTTCATTTAGTGTGCAAGATGTATGAGACAGGAGAAGTCCCATCCGATTTTCAGCAGAATGTTGTTATACCTATTCCCAAGAAAGCCGGTGCTGACAGGTGTGAAAACTACCGCACCATTAGTTTAGTATCTCATGCCTATAAATTTTAACACGTATTATTTACAGAAGAATGGAAAAACAAGTTGAAGCTGAGTTGGGAGAAGATCAATTTGGCTTCAGAAGAAATGTAGGAACACGTGAAGCTATCCTGACTTTACGTCTGATCTTAGAGGATCGAATCAAGAAGGACAAGCCCACGTACATGGCATTCGTAGATCTAGAAAAGGCATTCGATAATGTTGATTGGACCAAGCTATTTATGATTCTGAAGATGATAGGGATCAGATACCGAGAACGAAGAATGATCTACAATCTGTATAAAAATCAGTCTGCAGTGATAAGAATCGAGGGCTTTGAAAAAGAAGCAGCAATCCAGAAAGGAGTGAGGCAAGGCTGCAGTTTGTCCCCTCTCCTTTTCAATGTTTACATAGAACAGGCAGTAAAGGAAATCAAAGAGAAATTTGGAAAGGGAATCACAGTCCAAGGAGAGGAAATCAAAACCTTGAGATTTGCCGACGATATTGTTATTTTATCTGAGACTGCAGAAGATCTCGAGAAGTTGCTGAATGGTATGGATGAAGTCTTGGGTAAGGAGTACAAGATGAAAATAAATAAGTCCAAAACAAAAGTAATGGAGTGCAGTCGAACGAAGGCAGGTGATGCAGGAAATATTAGATTAGGAAATGAAGTCTTAAAGGAAGTAGATGAATATTGTTACTTGGGTAGTAAAATAACTAACGATGGCAGAAGTAAGGAGGACATAAAATGCAGACTAGCACAAGCAAGGAAGAGCTTTCTTAAGAAAAGAAATTTGCTCACTTCAAACATTGATATCGGAATTATAAAGATGTTTTTGAAGACTTTCGTGTGGAGCGTGGCATTGTATGGAAGTGAAACATGGACGATAACTGGCTCAGAAAGAAAGAGAATTGAAGCTTTTGAAATGTGGTGTTACTGAAGAATGCTGAAGGTGAGATGGATAGATCGAATCACGAATGAAGAGATACTGAATCGAATTGGTGAGAGGAGATCGATTTGGCTAAATTTGACGAGAAGAAGAGATAGAATGATAGGACACATCTTAAGACACCCAGGACTTGTTCAGTTGGTTTTAGAGGGAAGTGTAGGGGGTAAGAACGGTAGGGGTAGATCAAGATATGAATATGACAAGCAGATTAGAGCAGATGTAGGATGCAGTAGTTACGTAGAAATGAAAAGGTTAGCACAGGATAGGGTGGCATGGAGAGCTGCATCAAATCAGTCTATGGACTGATGACTCAAACAACAACAACAGGTAGTTTAGAATACAGAGGAAAAACTTTTTTATTTTGTTAATTGAAGATATGTTATTGCTATAAACATTCCATATTCTTATCTGGGAGCGAATGTGGAGTTGAAATTCCTCTGTCTTTTACACGCCTTTGAGTATGATAGACGTATTGGCTTTCAAGGAATAAAGCTTCTGAGTGGCTTTCAATGAACAGGACACTTTTGGCTCCGTAGACGAACAAATCGACCAGTCTCATCACATTACTGGAGGCTCCAGCTTATTAACATCCGTAAAATACTGTTCACGGGCGACTGTTACTTGTCTCCTAAACATTGGTCTTTGGCTAAGGAGACCTTCAAGGCGCTCACAGCTTGGGAGGTTGTGTGAGATTTGTTTCTTGGGTTCGGGCTAAGTCTGTCGTTATTTATTTATTTATTTATTTATTTATTTATTTACAGTCGAAAACCAAATTCGGGCCAAGTGAAAACCCTTACTTGACTGACCAGTAACAATGGAACAAAGAAGCATTCTGATGGACTTGGCGCATGTTGTTCTGTAGCCACGTGACTAAGCATGTTCACGTTATCATTCGTACACAGCAGTAGACTTATGCTCATATTTTTTATGTTTTCCCGTGCATAGTATAATCCACTTTCACAGTAGATATAAAATTTAGAATATCTTGTAATATTTAATCATTTGTTAAGATGGAAGACATCCTACACTAATCAGTGTCGACTTAGTTAAAACAGTATAACCTTTAAGTTAGTGTTTTCAGTCCTTCAAATCGGAAATACAAATTTATGAGATAATAAAATGGTTTATTTTCTAGATAAATTACAAGGTTTTCATAAATTGTTATTTTGTGTTCGACAGATTGAAAAAACGTAATTATATTTTCAATCAATCACTAATTTTAATTTTCCCGCTGTTATCGTCACTTTGAACTAGAATCTTTAGAGCGGCAAGGTTATTTCTCACTGTAATTCTTCCAAAGCACCTTTCTTATGTTGTTTGTCGATACTAGTTTTGTAGCGAGTAGTTTAAAATGTTGATGTTGTAAATTGTTCGGGAGAACACAGAACAGGAATACAGGTTCTGTGGCGGCATGTTCTATACACAGCGCTAGCGATATCACAAACCGCAAGCAGTCGAGTTGTGTAAAACGTGACGTAATTCTACCAACATCACAAAGCACGTGGCGTCTTGGAGAATGAGAATGTAGTACAGTACATCAAAGTATGTGAATATACAGGAGCTGATGTACCTATCGTTGGCAGCTTACTTTATGTCATCATCGTCATCATAGTCATCGTGAGTATTTAGTCGTAGGCCTGGTCAGTTACCATGAAGTTCCTCCATGTTCGGTGGCTGTTCCAAGTCGTCTTCACTACCGCATCGCTACCCGCTTCTGTAACATTCACAATTTGTTTGATGAAGGGAAGCTGTGTCTCGGTCGTCTATGCGGAACTGTGTGCTACTGTCAGTATAAATTCTGAAGGGCGCCTCGCATATTCCCACCTTGACGAACACAGCTTGCGTTTGAGGTGTGCTAAAGATCTCCTCTGGTTTATTGTCCCAAGGACCTTAGAATTAGAAACCTTATCCTTCCACGAGTTTTTTTATCTTTCTACTGAAACACTACATTTCAATATTTTCCAGGTGGTCGATTTCTGTTGCCTTGTGTAATGTCCAGGTTTCAGAGACGCGGCACTTAGCTTACGCAGCGGATTTACCATCAGTGTTCTTTATGCTCTGAAGACGTATTTTCATAATCCCTTCAGCGGAGATAGGTGTCACCCGAAGAGAAAGAGTATAGTTCAGTCAAAAACATTCCGTTAGTGTAGGCCTATATTTTTTTTAAATTTGTTAATCTGTCTGAAATTACAAGTGACCACCGAGCTCAATAGCTGCAGTCGCTGAAGTGCGGCCAGTATCCAGTAATCGGGAGATAGTGGGTTCGAACCCCAATGTCGGCAGCCCTGAAGATGGTTTTCCGTGGTTTCCCATTTTCATACCCGGCAAATGCTGGGGCTATACCTTAATTAAGGCCACGGCCGTTTCCTTACCATTCCTAGGCCTTTCCTATCCCATCGTCGCCATAAGACATATTTGTGTCGGTGCGACGTAAAGCCACTAGCAAAAAAAAAGCACAAGTGACCACAACGTTCAAGGAATGTTCCAATGTAATATCCTGCAGACATTTTGAATGAAATTGAGAGATTTTTTATTTGCCCACTAGCCTTGAAGCTACCAATGGGGAGGGGGGTACAAACGTTGCGCGCGTTGTCACATTTTTGGTGTAAAATGCGCAATTTATAATCTGGAAATGCAGTATTTTAAGTAGATATAATTTAATATGTCAACTAAGATGTCACATAGTCTCCATTTCAGTTTCTATTATTATTGAGTTCCTGTAATACACTTTCGGTGAACGGGAAAATTTTCCCCCACCACTACACTAGCATGTAACACATTTTCTCTCTGGCGGAATATCTCAACAAAGTCAAATAAACGATTTCTCGCCTCTGCACTTCGAATGTTGTCACTTATGAAGAATTTTGAAGATATTCACCAAGAATAACCCTGACTGGAATAAGAAGAAACCCAATCTCAGGAGGCCGTATATGTTGGAGTTGAGATAACAGCTCACAAGACCAACTGTAGAAGATAGGGCAGAGAACGTGTGTGGTTTGAAATAACCTATCATTTCAGCTATTGAAAGAGCCCTTCATCCAGTGCTACTCCAACGACTGCTTCTACTCTATCATGCACAAGAGGAAGTTGCCATCAGTGTTCGAATCCGTTCACACTAAGAAAGACAAAGACAAGATGACCAAAGTGAAAACGTTTTGCTGTAGATTTTCGAAATATGTTTTCAAAGCTTTTTCTACGAAAACTATTGGCTGTACAAGCTGTGAACGTGAAAATTAATGAATGAAAGTGCTGTTGAAATGTTCCTATTATTTGTAACTGTTACTATTATATACCATGTATTTCATTATTCTCTTTGCTGTTGGTGAGTGCGTTCACCGTTAACTGATCACAATACTGAAAAATAATAGGGGGTAAATGTTGCCCCTTTCCTTAGATGTGCAAGTGACAGATCTTACCATGGTAGTTCTAGGGCTAGAGTGCGTTACGATGAGGATGCATGAGGATGGTGTCTTAAGATCCTGATTGAAACCTTTAGTGCTGTGAGAGTAACGATGTGAATTACATCTTTATTGGTTGTGAGTCTGATGCAGAAGTCGACAAAGAAAGACGTAATCGTACCCCGACTCCGACCATACTGTACAACCCACAACCTCCACTTTTTTGAGGATAGGCGGACTGTACATATTCTTTTATGTTTTGTTGACTTCTACTGGCTTTGTCATCAGTCTCGAATCTAAGAGTTGGGTCGGTACTAAACCCGATTTTTGTTTTGTCGTCGTAGTCGATGAAGTCTATTCAATGAGTGCTGCCAGTACAGTAGTCGAGATGGAGTGAACTTCTTCATGGACGACCGTGCCAAAATCCTTCAAGCTGTTGGCCAGTATGGAAGATGCCTGGCATTAACTGGAGTTTCATAGCGCGCGCAGTGTTGTAGGACGTAGGTCAAGGTTTCGATCTCGTTGTAACAGTGTAGCAACGGTAAATGATATAGGACCTGCTTAGAATAACCCGTACTGCTGCCACGTTGCCTACCGTCTTAAGGCCGTCGTGTCATTCGGTGCTAATCAGACCTTAGTGGATTCGAACCCATTTGTTGACCTGGCTGTCATCCTGAAAAGAATAACCACTTTACCATTCTGAGGGAGATGGTTTCATTGGTCAAATTATACATCTCTCAGAGCACTGCGTATTCAAGGTTAAGAATTTTTTTTTTTTTTTTTTTTTTTGCTACGGGCTTTACGTCGCACCGAGACAGTTAGGTCTTATGGCGACGATGGGATAGGAAAGGCCTAGGAGTTGGAAGGAAGCGGCCGTGGCCTTAATTAAGGTACAGCCCCAGCATTTGCCTGGTGTGAAAATGGGAAACCACGGAAAACCATCTTCAGGGCTGCGGATGCAAGCTCACAGCCGCGCGCCTCTACACGCACGGCCAACTCGCCCGGTAAGAATAAATTAATAATAATGCCATTTGCTTTACGTCCCACTAACTACTCTTTTACGGTTTTCGGAGACGCCGAGGTGCCGGAATTTAGGAGTTCTTTTACGTGCCAGTAAATCTACCTACACGAGGCTGGCGTATTTGAACACCTTCAGATACCACAGGACTGAGCCAGGATCGAACCTGCCACGTTAGGGTCAGAAGGCCAGCGCCTCAACCGTCTGAGCCACTCAGCCCGGCGACAATAAATTTGACCATGGAGTAACGTGATAAAGCAGGCAGTTGGAGCCGTCGAAAATATGTTCAGCCCTTCCCCGTCATAGTGGAAGGAACATAATAATAACAATAATAATGCATTCCATTAACTACTTGTACGGTTTTCGGAGACTCTCAGTTGCCGGAATTTTATCCCGCACGAGTTCCTTCTCGTACCGGTAATTCTACCGATAAGAGTACTGCGATAGAGGAGACTCAGAAAAATCCGCAGCATTAAGGCAAAAATGGAACATGATGCAGTTCGAGAAAGTATGAGAGTAATATTGATACACTAGAACAACTGTTACCTAACACTCTGTTTATTTAGAACTTAAAACAATATTATAGTTTAATTTTTCAATTAAATTACTAAATTGTATTTGTAATAATTCGCATAAATCGGCAGTCGAATAATTCCGCAGTAGTCCATTAATTTATTGTCAATAACACGGCAAATAATACTACTTGAAGTTAGTAATAAATATTGTAGAAGTGCTTACATTAAAGAAGTTAGTTTTCTAAACGCAATAGACAGGATAATAAACTTTCTTGATGCTACCATCAAAGGAATCCACTGCGCAATTTAAAATATTTACCATAGGGTACAAGATGTTTAGAGGACGTAACGAGCCGATCAGGCCTTCTCACGCTGGAGTTTAGCCGCAATGCACTTATTATTTCAGTTGTTGAAAAATAAGCCGTACTGAGGATTTAGTCGTGTCTCCGCTATTTGAGCACCTTGAGATATCAGCGGACTGATCCGGGATCAAACCTGCCAACGTAGGCTCGGTGACGTAAGGATGGAAAAGGGTTAGGATAGGGGAGGAAGTGGTACAGTACAGCCCCGCAATTTGACTGGTGTGAAATTGGTAAACCACGGGAAACCATCGTCAGTGCTGCCTACGGGCATATTTTATTGTCTCTACGGATGTTATTTAAAAACTTGACGCACTTATGGCAGTTCCGGATGTAATACATATGTCATTAATCTTGAGGGTTCGACTAGTCGATTGGAACCATTAATCGACGAGACATTACTGATGTTTCCTTCCACGGATAGTTTCGCAGTGTGAATATGACTGCAGGGTGCCGCGCCTTATGTTTATTCCGGGAAGGTGCTGGTAGAGCACGTGCGTAAGATCTTGATGAGGCTGAGAAGGGTGGATTAGAGGGGAGTAAGGAGAAGCTGGCACATGGGAAGCATCTTTCGCCGGCCTAAAAGAAACCTGATGCCTCGAGCTGTGTACTGCCAACGTAATCTCACCCCGGATCGATTTTTATCGAACCAGGGCTACTTTAACAGCTGGCCTTCGGTAATAGCGCATTAACATTATCATTTAGATCTCGGAAAAAGTTGTGAAAGTGTATTTCGACATTATGGAATCATTAAGAGAGGCATGTTCTCAGCTGAGGAGATATGATAAAAGCTATACAAACTACAGCGAACCGAACATCGTATGTCATAAAGGCCCTTGGAAGCGTGAAGGTAAAGACATCTATTTTTCATACCCTTGACATTTAGTGGCACAGAATTATTTGCTCTATGTCTGACCGTCTTTGCCCCTACAAATTAACGTTGTACTCATTTTTGTTGTACGTTTAGTGAACTTCAATATAGAATGCCTCTTCTAAAGTGAAAATCTCGTTAAGGTTTTCGACTACCTGGCGGGAAATCGACCCCATGACTTTCTGGGTGAACCTGGCACGTCTTTATCACCTCGGCATAAATTTATGCAACTGCCTGAATTTCCGTTTCTTTGTAGACTGTCCCATACTAATTATATATCATTAATGAATTGGATACACATTTTGCATATTTCTTTCCTTCTGTACAGTCTTACGCTGTGCACCAACTGACCACGATACCTTTATATAGTAAATGATTTGAAGTGAGTACTGTATCAACACCCTTACCCTCTTCTTAGCCCGATGTTTAAGATCTCCCTGCTACTGTAGATTCCCCTTCCGTTTCCATTCAAATCAACCCCTATCACAGCTACTATCTCTTCACCCCAGAACAATTTCCTTATCTTGATGATTCTTCACAATGATAAACTTAGGCGTATAAATTATTTTCTTTGTTGAAAGCAAAGATCATGCCACGTGCACATTGACTACTGCTACTCACTTCTAGTGGTTAACGTTGCCGAATGTTTTATCAGTGGCCGTGGCTCTGATTTTTGGCTATTTCAAAACTCTTTTATTTTGTCTAAGAGACGGAATATATACGGAAACAGGTCTCGAACATGATCGAAAAGCGGTCTGAATCAAGTTGTTGCGATCCGGTCACAAAAATGGATTAAAATAATAATTGTCACTTTTGAAGACATGTCATCCATCATTTTTCAAAGAACTGTAGTCGTTGGTCAGGAGACGTAACTCAGGGCTATTATGTAGCAAACTTTCTAGACCTACACTTGATTCGCATTCTCTTTCTTGTTCTTTTTATTCTTCTTGTTCTGGTGCTTGCTTCTCACAGAAAGTTGGCAACCATAAACAAAAATCATTATTAACCGAAGAATGAGTTGCTTTGTCCAGACGAGTGGACTTCATATTTGTCAAGTTAAAATAGTGTAATGTCTGATGTACATGCCGGCAGTGTTGTTCAATCAATCAATCAATCAATCAATCAATCAATCAATCAATCAATCAATCAATCAGTCAATCACTACTGATCTGCATTTAAGGCAGTCACCCAGGTGGCAGATTCCCTACCTATCTGTTGTTTTCCTAGCCTTTTCTTACGTGATAGCAAAGAAATTGGAAATTTATTGAACATCTCGCTTGGTAAGTTATTCCAATCCCTAACTCTCCTTCCTATAAACGAATTTGTAATAAATGGTTTCTGCTTCATCTGCCAGGCTGGGTGGCTCAGATTTTTGTGCTCAGGTTAGTGGGTACAACTCCAGCTCAGTTTGGTTGTATTTGAAGGTGATCAAATACGCCAGCCTCGTTTCGGTAGGTTTAATGGCACGTAATGAACTTCTGTGGGACACAGTTCTGGTACATAGATGTCTCCGAAGACCTTAAAAGTAGTTCATGTGACGTGAAACTAATATCAATATGATTATAATAATAATGTTATTTGCTTTACGTCCCAGGAACTACTTTTATAGTTTTTTGGAGACGCCGAGGTGCCGGAATTTTGTCCCGCAGGAGCTCTTTTGCGTGGCGGTAAATCTACCGGTACGAGGCTGACGTATTTAAGCACCTTCAAATACCATTGGACTGAGCCAGCATCGAACCTGCCAAGTTCGGGTTATTATTATTATTATTATTATTATTATTATTATTATTATTATTATTATTATCTCATTTTATCTTTGGTGTCTCGACGGAGTTTTTATATTTATTGGCAAATCGACACCGAAAAGCACAGGTTCTACCCAAACAGATTATAGCTAGCGTCTCCTCAAGGTAAGCACGGTTCAAATTCCGTTGAACGTACGTGAGATTTCGAAATGAAAATTCGCCGGATTGTTAGTGAACATTGTGTTAGACCTATATCGTGGCTTTCATCAAATAATTACTAACTATTAACGTTTAATGTTTTGTTTATTATTGATGTACCTACTTTCTTTGTATGCTATACTGAGCCTTAGAAAGACATGGAAGTATGGCTGGCCTGACGTCACCACACTAGGCACGAAGCGTAATGAACTTTCCCCCTGCCCCTCTGTCCTCACAGGAAGTGCGGGGTGGAGGTGGGGGTGATGCACTCCATTCCAGACGAAAATAAACACAAGGCTTTTCAAACTTTATAGTGATAAGATACACACATGTTACATACATTTCGTTAGAATAACGTGTGACAGTGTTACATCCTGGAATAACGTTTACTACGAACATCTCTGGAAATGAAACACAATTAACAGATCAAAGAAAGGTCAGTCTCAAGTTATAATTTAATGAAAAATGAACTGTCGTATGGCTTTTAGTACCAGGAGTGTCCGAGGACATGTTCGGCTCGTCAGGTGCAGGTGTTTTGTTTCGACTCCCGTAGGCGACCTGCGCGTCGTGATGAGGATGAAATGATGATGAAGACAACACATACACCTAGCCCTCGTGCCAGCGAAATTAACCAATGATGGTTAAAATTCCCGACCCTGTCGAACCTGGGACCTGTGACCAAAGACTATCACGCTAACCATTTAGCCATGGAGCCGAACATAATTTAATTTTTTTTGGTTTGCTTGCATTATTTTCTTGTGTCCGTAAATGGAGTAATATTTGATCGCACAGCATATTCTAGGTTAGGGTTCGAATACGATGTCATCAATCGGTGGCTCTTTTCAATAGTACTACAATTCTTGTTCAGCTCCAGAGTTTGAAAATTTTAGCCCGTCCAGTGAATGAAAAAAAAAACATTTATTTTCAAACAACCATGTTTATTGTACATGTAAAAGTATATTGGTAGCAGTTCTCCTCGTATGAACTTATTAACTCTATTGTATGGATGTTATGCTACGACTGAGACATTCATTTGTCATCGACAGTTTTTCTACGTGGAAATCCTAATTTATCGTAATAAAAATGACTATTTTATTTACCTCTGAAGATATGTAAAGTTGGCTTCTAAGGATGTAAGAAACTTTAAAAATGATAATTTTAGACTCGAAGCAATATTGAACTGCGCCATCAAACTATAATAAAACTTAATAGAGTTACGAATGTGGTGACACTGCCCTGTAGAGTTTCACGCGTCAAATGTTATCTATTAAGAAAACCAGTATATGTTGGAGCAATGCTAAAAAATTGGGAAATTAATATAACAGCTGGCTGGAGCGAACTGAGCCAGTGATATTAGATACAGGTCATTATGGCGACGATTTTGATAGCTTGACATTCTGTAGAATGTGGAATCTCTTTGGACATTTGTTCTCAAAACACAACATGGACTAAGCCGTCGAGAGGGTACATTTGGCTGAAAGCCCTGTGAGACAGAGAAGTGGTCGATCTATTGGCACCATCTATCATCGGGAAGTATCGCCAAGGCCTTTATTGGATAGCCTTTTTATCAAATGATGTGGTGATTGGTCTTCTTCTTCCCTTGACCTTTGTCTTCTTAAACTTCCTCACGTTTCGTGAGCAATTTTGCGATGAGCAGTAACAAACACTAGGACCCCAGGAGACGAGAGAAAGGAAATTTTCCGATTGGTCAGATTCGGCGGAGCAAAGAAGCGACTGGCGGATGTAACTGAAAGAAATGGTTGGAGCGCGGTTTCCGGCTTCCGGGAAGGATGCGGAGTTGTTTGCTGGTCCGTTGGCTGCCTGGTTTAGACGAACGTTTTACTGTTCACTTATTATGACTCCTTAGCACGTATCGTAGTCCATGCACACGTGGTATCTCCGTTGACTTCTCAACATCGACCGACCTACTTTTTAGCTTCTTCTCTCGCAGATGCTAGTTCTTATACTGACTTGCGCTCACAATGCTTTCCAGTGAACCTGGAAACATATCTTCCTTCGATTCAAACCAGATTCTCCTACATCACACGCATAGGTATCTGAGGTATCCTTACATCGCCATAATTTCATGATTAAAGGAACGAATACAAGGATGACTTGTGATACAATGCATTTAAAAAACATGTAGTTCAAACTACCCTTATGTAACCTTTTGACTGTTAGTCATGAGACAGTTTTACGTACTATTCGAACTACGGTGACGTGAAATTTCATTTCAAAAATCCGATGTGTATTAGCCGGGACTCGAATCGCGACCGCTTGGGTAACGCATCAAGGGACGGTATCACACAGGTAGCACGTCCCTCTCTCATGCATTAACAAATATGAAATTTGTGAGGAGTACTGGTACGAACAGATGGAAAAATTTCTGGAGGATATTCGTAATGAAGAGCAGAGCAATCTTCGTACGTGCCAAGAAGGTAAAGGCTTGCACTATTTGTAACCTTGACATTTAGAGGGATGGAGTGGTTATGTTTTGGAATTTATCTGGTAGTCGTATTTTATGTAAGCTGAGTGAACTCCAGGACCATGTGACTCTCCAGTAGTGTACATCTCATTTTCTGATATTTTTTTTAACTCCCTGAGGAGAAATCGAACCCATTTTCTTCCAAGTTCACCTCTTCGGCTAGGCAGCCCCATCATAATGAAGAAATGAAGACTGTGAGATAACCGTTCGTACGCAGGATGAAGCCTTGCGTGCCAACCATTCTGTTGGTGAGGTCGTGTCTACTAGATGGAGAATGATAGGTTACTTTGGGGTTTAATGGAGTAACCAGCACAGGGTAAGAGAAACAGAATCTGTGTTAAATTATTTTAAGGTGAAAAGCAAAATTATCAATTTGTTATCAAGTTACAAATTTGTAGATTACAGACGTATAATAATAAAAATAATAATGAAAATAAAAATCCACAGTCTGTTTCCAGTCATTCGATCAGGTGAGGAATGGAATGAATGAAGCCCCATCTAGCGGCGAGGGTAGGAACTGTGCCGGCTGTCGAAGCCTGTGGCACCCCTGTGGGGCAATGATTAATGAATGATATGTGAAATGAAATGATATTGGAGAGTGTTGCTGGAATGAAATATGACAGAAAAAACCGGAGTACCCGGAGAAAAACCTTTCCCGCCTCCGCTTTGTCGAGCACAAATTTCACATGGTGTGACCGGGATTTGAACTACGGAACCCAGCGGTGAGAGGCCAACGTGCTGCCGCCTGAGCCACGGAGACTCAATAATAATAATAATAATAATAATAATAATAATGTTATTTGCTGTACGTCCCACTAACTACTTTTTCGGTCTTCGGGGACGTCGAGGTGGCCAGCGCCTTAACCGTCTGAGCTACTCAGCCCGGCAATAATAATAATAATAATAATAATAATAATAATAATAATAATAATAATTTCCATGTCCTTTTTCCCAATAACCTGGGATCAACACTAATGTAGATTAAGTCCAATTTTTCGTTCGGATTCCGTTTTTAACGGCAACACGACGTGAGGGGATGCACAGTATATTCACTATTGTGTGTTTCTGTGGTGGTTGGTAGTGTTATGTGTAAATGAAAACGTGTGTCGAGTCGGTCGCAAATACCCAGTCCTCGAGCTAGAGGAATTAACCAAACGTTGTTTAAAATCCCCCGTATGGCCGAGAAACGAACCCAGGATCTTATGAACCGAAGGCCATTACGCTGACGATTCTGCCCAGAATCGGAATAATAATAATATGGGTTAAATTCCCTGAACTACTTTTAAGATTTCTGGAGACAATGAGGTTTTTGAATCATCTCCCGCTGGAGTATTTGAGCATCTTCAATTGCTGCCAGTTTGAATGAGTGAGATTTGAGGATGTGTAGGGATCTATGAATACTGCTGAAAGTTATAGCTGTGTATGACATTAGAAATAGTAACAAGAATAAAACTGTCTGGTGGTTTAGAGCTTAAATATTCATCTTAGAATATAAGGTGTTGTTGGTTGTAAGTATCCGAGCACTTGACTAACCATGTCTGCAAACAATAATCTGCATAGTGTGTTATTACTTGCTCTGGAGATACGGTCTGTGAACATCCCCTGCCCAGTACCGTACAGTCGCTGATGAATGTTTTTGTTAACTCGCGAGTTTTGTCCAAACAAGCGAGAGCTGGATCATGCCTTTGCATAGCGTACTTTTGACACGTTTCAGCTAGTCCGAAATCAATATTATTAAGCCCCACCATACACATATACAACTGGAAGGGTCTGAATAAAAATGTGTTGGACGGGAGACATTCAGTATTGGGAATACAATGAACACTCACTTTTACCCCCCTTTTTTTTTTACTGATACTGAATCTCTCCCTGCTGTGATTGCATCCGATTGGATTCTCACTGAAATTCGTGTTTTCATATGAGGAATATAAGCAAGTTAGGGTAATAAAAGAGTTTGAATATTTTCTCATACCGGGCGTGTTGGCCACGCGGTTACGGGCACGCAGCTGTGAGCTTGCATCCGGTAGATAGTAGGTTCAAGCCCCACTGTCGACTGCCCTGAAGATGGTTTTCCGTGGTTTCCTATTTTCATACCAGCCAAATGCTGGAGCTGTACCTTCATTGAGGCTACAGCCGCTTCCTTCCCACTCCTAGGCCTTTCCCAACCCATTGTCGCTATAAGACCTATCTGTGTCAGTGCGATGTAAAACAAATTGTAATAAAAATGTTCTCATGATCTCTGCTTACACACTGAAGTAAATAGAGCTCTGACCAAATGTTTTTTCCCGTTTAGAGTAAGTTCGTGGGTTTAAACAGTAAGCACTGCGTACAGAAATTGAAGAAAATGATAGGGCCTCAGGACTGGATGCGGTAGTTGCGAGAAAAGCGAAACTCTTCAATTTCTAGTAGGCCTATATATATTTCACTTTATTCACCTATTTAATATAAATTTCAAATAAATATATAAATATATATACAAAGTAAAAAGGGAGCTCAACAATTAATTTTAAAAAATAGAGAACCAGAAAGAGCCTTGTAAATTCGAACACCGGTCTGGTCTCGTACCTCTGGGGAATTCAAGTATAAACACTCGGCTACTCCGAACAGGGGACTAGTGGACTAGTTCTTGAAAATACAGTAACCCCTCCCCCCCCTCACAAACAACAGCTAATCTCACACCACATAAGATGTCAAAGGAAAAAATTAACTCCAAGGAAGGAACGTAATAGATTTATGAAGAGGCCAAAAATATCAAAAATCGGGATACAGAATAACACCGGATAACTTGATGAAAAATCACTTTTTCTTTCCGAAAAGTTATGTTTTCTACCTAAAAAATAACAGCCATAAAATTTTGCGCTCAACCAGAAGATGAGTCAAGAAGATAGTTCAATTCTTTACAATGAGTATAGAAGTGTAGACTAATTATAGGTAGGCTGTATGTTATGTCACACTATGTACTTGAAGTAGTAATAAGTTGTAGGATAAGAGCAAAGTTTCAATTTTTCAATGTAGACTCCCAGTAGTTCCAGGTTTGGTGTGCTTCTACTGCCCTGAAGTACTGTCTCTTCGAAAACAACCTCTACTAATTTATTATTTTCGGCACTTAGAGAGTTGGCCTTGCAGTTCGGGTCGCGTAGTAGTAAACTTGTAATCAAGAGATGGTGGGTTCGAATTCTATCCCTGGAAATCCTAAGGACAATTTTCCGTGTTTTTTGTGTTTCCCCATTTCCAAACCAGGAAAATGCTGGGGCTATACTTTAATTAATGCTGCGGCCACTACCTTCTCAGTTCTAGTCCTAGTGCGTTGCTGAAAATCTTCGATGTGTTGGTGCGACGTTAAATCACCGACGTAAAATGCTTACTTATTTTCGGTACTGTAGAACCTCATGGTGCTAGAGGTCATCTCCTTACCAAACACTCTCTTGGAGTATGAGTGAAAGCCTTGTGGTTCCTCGGTCGCATTGTCATTTCAATGTACACTAGGACCATAGCTTTTCAGTTCCTGGAGCTCCTTGGTTTCTTCACGAGACCTAATTAATCACGTATACGACACATTATTAATCAATAAATTAATCAATCGTAAATAATCACGAGGAGGAGCAATCAGAAGTAAGAGGTAGACTTCTTTATGTTAGCTCGATGCTGTCTCACCTAACGCAGTGCAGGTAGTGTGTGTGCTATGTGGTACACACAGTATCGTGAATAGGACCAGCAATTTCATGCAGAAAAGGGTTAAAATTCTAGTAAGTACAAAGTATACTCTTGCCCATCTGTTTTGGGTTGATGTGATTTTCAATAGATAGATATTTGGGGATGTACCCCTGCGACTTATGCATCTTACCCTACACAAACATCTAGCGGGCAAGGTTCTGCGATACGTCAAAACTTCTGTTGTGTAGTCACACTCACAAGCAAACTGTTTGGGTTGGACCAGTCAGATTTCATTGAAACTTAGGTGAAACATAAGCTTGGAGTCGTTAGTTGACCACATAGAATGATTGATCTTGCATATACACAGTAGAAATATACCTATCTATTTTGGAGTTACACACAGTTACGTATACTATGCTGTTAATGTGATAATTTTACTACCGGTAACACAAACGAGGACATTGCCGTATTTCTGTTCAAAATCACTCATATTTTTTTTTCATACTGCGGACTCTCCATGTGGAAACGATAGGCGTGCAACGATGTTCTGTCTTAATTGACCAACTTACCAAGTTTTATTGTAATCGATGCCTTTGATACACCAGATACCGAGCTCGATAGCTGCAGTGGCTTAAGTGCGGCCAGTATCCAGTAATGGGGAGATAGTGAGTTCGAACCCCACTGTCGGCAGCCCTGAAGATCGTTTTCCGTGGTTTCCCATTTTCACACCAGGCAAATGCTGGGGCTGTACCTTTGTTATATATCGTAACTACTGAATTATAAGAGGACTTCACCGTCGTGTTCACAATATCACGTTTATTATTATCAACAATACATATACGTCACAGAGTAAAAAGGGCAACTATACAAATACAAAGAATACATAGATATTTCGATGTTGACGTAACCAATGTCAATCCGCGACATCCTCCCCACCCTGGTCTATCTCCAAAGGGATGACCAGCTGCACTGGCCGAGTAATGAGCGTGTTGTCAGGCTGCCGCAGAACGACCGTTCTTGCATTCCGTCTCTTCCTGGGCGCATCTCTTCTATCCTCGCTTTCTTCCACATGTGGCGAGGTCTGACGTCTTCTTGGAGGAGGACGATGTCTCCGATCTTGGGCAAATGTGTATTGGTCTTTTGATTTTTGACCTCATGGTGACTTCTCAGTTGAAGCAGATACTCCTTTTTCCAGCGCCGTGAAAAGTCCCCCAAGACCTTTTGTTGTAATCTGTATTCCTTTACGAGATTTTTCCTCGTGCTCGGTTCTGGCCCTTCTGGGATGGACGTTAGTTTTCTTCCAACTAAAAAATGGGATGGTGTCAGGAGATCTCCCGTGTCTGTGGCCTGGGTGATTGGCCTACTATTGAGGGTGGCTTCAACACTTGTCAATACTGTATTGAGACTTTCTTCGTTCAGCTGGGAATGGCCGAGTACCTTTCTTAGACATCTTTTTACAGAGCCAACCATTCTCTCCCATTTGTGTTATAAATCGTAACTACTGAATTATAAGAGGACTTCACCGTCGTGTTCACAATATCACGTTTATTATTATCAGCAATACATATACGTCACAGAGTAAAAAGGGCAACTATACAAATACAAAGAATACATAGATATTTCGATGTTGACGTAACCAATGTCAATCCGCGACAACCTTAATTAAGGCCACGGCCGCTTCCTTCCAACTCCTAGGCCTTTCCTATCCCATCGCCGCCATAAGACCTATCTGTGTCAGTGCGACGTAAAGCAAATAGCAAAAAAGAAAACACCAGGTTCATTTAAACTGCAACAGCAAATTACGTACTACACTTGCCGTCACTGTGTAAACCAAGAATCTCGAACAGCTTTCTGACTCCTTAATGAACAGTGAGACTGGATTCTGAAACATCTACTGTATTTACGAACATAATTTTCATAAATATTTTCTACTAAATTTTAATTTTTGAGATATGATTATTAAAAATACACCGTAATCAAAAACTTCGTCATGCATTACAGTTTCAAATTGAAAGCGTATCTTACATTATATGCTCCGGATCATACTCAAGAAATTTACAAAGATATATTTTAGATAACTTAAAATTCCAGCTGTAAATATTTTTTAGTTATATATAACATAATTTGTTTTCATTCTGTAACTTTTAAAGGAAAATTCCCCTTCTTGTTTTAGTACAATTACATATTGTAGTTTTTTTTCTATGGAATTTTATTTTGTCCTACGTTTGAACATTCCTGGGAAAATTCATTGCATGTAGACAAAAATGTTGATGCTTGTCGAATTTTCAATATACCTATACATAGGGTATATAGAAATGCAGTTTTCATATTTTTATATCGATGTGCTGCATTAAATATCCATGCCTTGACTAAAATATTTAAAAGCTCTTGATGATGATAATAATAATAATAATAATAATAATAATAATAATAATAATAATAATAATAATAATAATAATAATAATAATAATGTAATTTGCTTTACGCCCCATTGACTACTTTTACGATTTTTAGAGACGCCGAGGCACCGAAATTTAGTTGCGCTGGAGTTCCTTTACGTGCCATTAAATCTATCGACACGAGGCTGACGTATTTGAGCACCTTCAAATACCACCGAACTGAAAATACTCTTATTTGTAAGCTTGTCTTTCGGACTTTTCTTAACAACTTATATTTATTTTATCTTTTGCCATGTCTTTATCCGACTTTCCTCAAAAATTTCAGTCCCAGTCTCCCTTAAACAAAATGCGTCATCTTATACATGTACGCTGACTGATTTCTGACATCTGAAAGAGGTCATTTTGCTGTTAAGAATGGCGTTACAGCTTTGATGTGGATCTTATGTCTTTCGAGTCTCCTTATTTCCGGATACAAAGAACTTCACAAACTATAGCAATTTTAAGTCACTCTGAGACATCTAGAAGAGAACTACTCGCGATGGTTAGCCGTCGTATCGCTTCATAAAATGCCGTCACGTGAAATATGTAACACTAAAATTCTCCAAAATGGCCTCAGCACCAAGGAGGAGCAGAGATTGCCACTTTAATTACAGCCGAGACAACGATTCGGAACGAACGGCTCCACAAACTACTAGAGCCTGAGTCTTCTTTGCTGTTTTATTTTTGTGGAGGGAAACGAAATTTCCAATTCTTAAAGGACGTTCTAATGGAATTTACATGTACGCGTTAAGAAGCAAGACGGAAGGAGTTGGGAAGAGTGGGGTGGTGGCCTTGTTGTTTAGAGTTGCTTTTCCCCTCGTTTCTTCCTTCCTACCCCGCCCTACTGGCAGTAACCTTCAACCGCCAACCCTTGCTCGATACAGCTGTACACTCTCTTTAAACTGAAGGATCTTGGCTCAGCTTGAATTGATCTTAATTCAAAGCATTTCATTTGAAACTAGAACCGATTCCGTAACCAAAATGTTGAGAACGACCATACTCGAATTCTGTTTCAAGTTTGAAACATGTTACCTGTTCCTGTTTAGATTAAGTTTTTCCATCTGTATTAATACCTGCAAATTTATTAAAGGGCTTTCCCATCACACATTTCGGTCCTACTTAAACAATTCCATCCACATTTTATACACTTCAAAAGCAACATCTTCATATTACGTAAAACAATTCTTTACAGTATGGTATGAAAGTTTTTAATTATTGAACGTTCATACTGTAAGATTAATTACTCCAAATCATGAAGAAATATATAACCTAAAAAAGGGGTGAAATCCTTATATTTTTAGAAATCCTTATATTTTCTCGAATACTTTGGTCTGTGATGTGCACCGTAATCATCTGTATAATTATGTCTATCAACTAAGAACTGTCCGACTCGTTGGCTGAATGGTCAGCGTACTGCCCTTTGTTTCAGAAAGTCCTGGGTTCGATTCTCGGCCGGGTCGGGGATTTAAACCTTCATTGGTTAATTCCAATGGCTAGGGGATTGGGTGTTTGTGCTGTCCCCAACATGCCTGCAACTCACACACCACACATAACACTATCCTCCACCACAATAACATGCAGTTACCTACCAATGGCAGATACCGCCCACCCTCATCGGAGGGTCTGCCTTACAAGGGCTGCACGCGGCTAGAAGTATCCACAAGAAATTATTAACTGAGAACTCGTAAAGCTCATATAATTTATCTGATCTTAGTTCATTCAATGTTATTTGCTATGTAGTCATAATAGTGCAAGTCCCAAGTAGTTGTAAGGATTGATTGTATTATTTACTTTTTGTGTTAATGTATAATTTTCTAGAAATTATCTTGTACTTTGTTTATACATTTGATATACTGTCTGCGGTCACGTATAATTTTCATTGCTTCTTTTGCATGAACAATACAATTCAGATTTAATTATGTTTTAAAAAACCACAGCACTGGCATAATCAATGTACATTTTATTGCACTTTATTTCCTACATACTTCGCCATGCTTTCCAATGATCTTTGGTTGGACGAATGTTTGATTACGTGGTAATCTGTGCTTTTTTATTCATGTTTATATATTGATTTTGTAGAAAACGGTATAAAATAGCTTGCACAAAATTGGCGGCCATGTTAACAAAGAGAATATAAATCAGGAATAGACTACTCAACAAAATAAAATAAAACACAATGTGCCAATAATACATTGCGGAGGAAACGAAGTTATACTCCCACCTCGCACAGAATTTCAACTAAAGTTGTAATCTCTTGCATCTGGGCAAATTGGGGTGTTTTTCTGTATCACTTCAGAACTTCATGTTCGCCATATTAACAATTTATTTCTCTGTACGAAATATTTTGTATTAAATTGGTTTTCGTACGTTCTAATTTCATTTGAATATAGTCACACCGGAAATTCGAGCACAAAATATTGAGGATTATGGTATATTTCTTAATAGCGTCGCCTTTCTTTTTGTCAAAATAATTTGTTGGACAATCTGTTATCTGATATATTTTCATCTATTTTTGTTCTTAATTCTAACGATGCAGTCCATATTTGAGAATAATTATGTTTATATTTTTCTTTCATTCACACATTAAACAGTTTTCCTTCTTCCTCCTCATTTTGTTACTCTTTATACGTCGTCAATCCCATGATATTATTCACCTCGTCCATATATTTCCTTCTTCCTCGCTTCCAGTTTCTTGTGGCTGATGGCTTTTGTTTTCCTTTCATTCTACACATAGAAGCATAAGGTCTTCATTGACTTCTTCGAGCACCTCTGCATTTTATTGGCTTTTCGTTCTCTTTCCTCAACATTCAACTTTCACTACCACGAAACAAAGTTCTCTGGACAAATACGATTTCAAACAGTTATTCAGTTGCCTGGTGGTCTGCAAGTAGATAGTCCCGTTGTTCACTGCAGTGATGCTATCAATGTCGGATTATTGCTTTACTTGTTCTACCGTTGAATCCTCAGCCGTGATATTTGAGTTCAGTGCTTACTTTTTTTGTTCGAAATCCAAATTCAGTCCACAATATTTTTGCTAACGCTTTTGAATTTTCAGTTAGTGACATACACAAATGCAGGATATTTTTCAATTTTATGTTTTAATCCTAAATATATTTTTAAACAATTGTGTGTAGTTATGGTACAGATGCCATCAGAGATGACTGCATCAAAATCACGTTATGAATGGACACCGATGGATAGATAGCCTTTTTTTGTTCCTTTCATCGAGTAAAAAGATTTTTCTAGAAATTAATGTCGTCAGAGATGGTTGCATGAAAATTACGTTTGTGATATACTTCCTCTGCATTCTAAGCGGCTGTAATTATCTTTCTATACGTAAAAGTTGAGCTCATTAGGAGTTAATTACCAACTCACTTTTCCCCAGTAGAACTCTGTGTCCACCCAGCAGCTTCCTGTTGGCTTCGATACCATTGAATGTACAGTGCTTCTTTTACGTAACAAGTTGTTTAGCGATTAAAATAATTGTTTTAATTTTAAGGCGAAGCTTCAGATACTTCTCAGATATTATTTTTCACTGGGTGTGAGACATTAAGATCAGCAGTCCCGTCAGTTTAGTGGGTTGCTGTCCTAGAGCCTGTGTGACTGGTGTTGAGAGTCCCCCTCGAAGATTCAAATTTCCAGTATAAGAACGACAGTCGAGCTTGCGCCAATTAGGTGGGTGGGCTGTTGTATTCTTGACTATGGTAATACTATTCGATTAAAGCCATCGGCATGTTTGAACGTGTCGAATATTGTATGGTCTTGAGAATATCGGAAATCAAATCTTCTTCAAGCTCAGTCAGTTTTATACACGATATAGTAAGGCCAAGCGTAACCACAGTGTCCTTCAACCTTGAAATTACATTTCCACCACTTAATAAGATACATGTCTTTAGGTTTACTCTGCCTACACTAGAAATGAGTATCTTGGTAATCCCTGGAGGTCGAGGTTAAGGTTAGTAATTGTGCTCCATTTAGCACCGAGGTTACGGATAGTAGAAGCCTTTGCCTTCCATTCCACCAAGGAATGGCTTATATGGACATGATTTTTCACTCTCAGGCTGTTTTGATAATAAATTATCCGAATTGATTACAATTGGAAATACGTCAACGTGTGAGACTGGAAGCTGTTAAAGTATGTATTACATATCGTCGCTGAAGAAACAAAACCTCGTATGTCAAAATGCTCTTCCAATCCATTATTTTCCTTAAGACTGATCACACCTCCCAGCCTCATATCTATATGCAATCCATCGGAATAATTTTCGTTGTGTTCCTTTTTCCTGTGCATGTATATAAAGGAAAATAAACCTTACTGTACAGTACTGTAGGAATGTGTGTTTGCGAGACGTATTTACGCACTCCTACAGCACACTGTAAGGGGCTGCCTGGCCGAGGCCTTTAAAGGCGTATTCGGCTCACCAGAAGGACGTAGGTTCGATTCTCCGCAAGGAAGTCAAAAATTTTAAGAAACGAGATTTCCACTTCCGGAGGTGCACATTGCCCTGAGTTTCACTCAGCCTACACCAAAAATGAGTACCAGGTTAATTCCTAGGTGCAAAGGTGGCCGGCCATAGAACCAAGTGCCGAGGTTACGGATAATGAAAACCTTTAGCTTCCACACATTCTAGGGCCTTCACGGCTTGTACGGAGATGACTTTGCTTTGCCTTTACAGTACATTTAATATATGGTTCATTTTACCTTTGACCATTGCGTAGAAAAGCGAACACAACGAACATTGTTCTCATGGACTGCAACGATATGTAATACATACTTTACCAGCTTCCAGTCTCACACTTTGACGTATTTCCAATTGAAATACATACACACGCAATTTCGTTTCTTCTTGAAATTTTTGCCCCGCTGTGTGACGGTGAGATGGCAGCCTCGGTTTAGAAAGCCAAGAATAACAGCAGAGATGATTCGTCACACTGATCACGTATCACCTTGTAACCTCCAGGCCTTCGAGTTGAGCAGTGGGCAATTGATAGGCCAAGACCTATTAGGGCTGAAGAGCCATGGGGTTTGACTTGGTTGAAACGTGTCATTCCTCACTGGAAGATTAGCTATGTAATCTTGTATTGACTGCAAACAGTCTTGAAAAATAAAAGTGGAGTGTACACCGTGATGCAGAGGTAACGTGTTTGCGTCTTACCTGTAGGCCCTGATTTCGATTCTGGCTTGTCCACAGTTTTTAATCACAGACTGAGTGCTAGAACGTGGTTGCCTTGTAAGGTTACCTGAAGAGCTGTCTGTTCCGAGAGGTTAATATATAGCAAGAAATATATTGGCAACATTAACCACTTTGCACTCTACAAACAGAAGGCTATCTTCTTGGGCAGGTCGATCCTTTTAAAGGGGTGTATACGCCATAGGTTTGGTTTATAGTAATAATGTTATTGGTTTTACGTCCCAATAACTACTCTTGACGGTTTATAGAGAAGCCGAAATGTTGTCCCGCAGGAGTTCTTTCACAGTATGTGGAAGTAAAACTACTGACACGAGGCTGACATGTCTGAGCACCTTAAAATAGCACCGGACTGAGCCAGGATATAACCTGCCAAGTTGGGGTCAGTGCCTCAAACGTCTGAGTCACTCATCCCGGGTATTTGCTGGAAACATTAGAACTATCGTATATAAATTACATCGTATTCAGGAATATAATTACAATGATTATATATTGAGAATAGGCCTTTGCATCCGGTAGATAGTGGGTTCGAATCCCACTGTCAGCAGCCCTGAAGATGGTTTTCCGTAGTTTCCCATTTTCACACGAGGCAAATGCTGGGGCTGTACCTTAAGGCCACGGCCGCTTCCTTCCAACTCCTAGGCCTTTCCTATCCCATCGTCGCCATAAGACCTATCTGTGTCGGTGCGACGTAAAGCAACTAGCAAAAAATAAAGAATAGGCCTATTACTTTTTATATAAAATAAAAAAGCGTGTTTACAGCCCACTAAATTTTTCAGGTCGTGTAGTTTATGTACTAAACTCAGCTAGCGAAGTCCTTGCAATACGAAGGCCATCGTTCCACTGTAGGCATTTTTATTGATTACGTCAAAGGTATCGATTGTGGTTGCAAGCTTGCCAGGGGCTCTCTCGCTCTTGTCATCCCTATATTGGCACTAATTGATTTCCGAACAGTTTGGGGCTATGTCAATTGTCTGGTGAGAAATTTACGATAGCCTAAGGGTGAAACAGGAATAGTTTATTAACCTGTACTTCCCTGCCACGGAGGTAAGTAGTGTTCATTAGTACTGCAACAACTACCATGCCAGCAAGTCCCGAGTCCTTAGCCTTCAACATTTCTGAAGAAGAGTGAAGAGTTCTGAAGAAGAGTGAAGAGATTTAACAAATAGCTGCCGCTCTCCGCGGGTGTACAGAAATCATATGAAGCAAACGTCCTCGGAAACATCAGTAAAGTAGCCTTTTTCGGTCAGTTCGTCGAAAATGACAAATGCAGCGTGATTCAAATACAGATTGAATATATGGCCTCTAAGGTCTTTATATGACATGAAAATGACTTTTATTCAAATCAAATTGTCTTTTTTCAATACTTAAAGGCAAGTCGCAAATATTATTCGTAATATATAGCGTTTGTGATATTATTACAACTGCAGTAATTTTGACCGGTAAGTGTTATGTCTCCCTGTTTTCTTTCAGCTAGGCTTAACATGTTTCGAAAAGATTTAAAGTGTTGTAGATTCCGTTGCAATTTCCGACGACCAAGTGAATTGGCTACGAGGTACGAATCTAAAGCTATAAGCCTGCATTCAGGAGATGGCCCATGGCCAAAAAGAATTTTCCCTGTTTTTTCCTTTCCACACAAACAAAAAATAGCCAGATCTGTCACTGTAATTCTGTATCTACTAGTACGGCATTAAACCGCTAGCTGAAAAAAATGAAAATCCCTTCTAATAAATAGTTTGGTTATGAAGAACTTGAAACGTATTTCGGTGCTGCTGTTTCGTTGTGTTAAGCGAGTATTTAACTAGTATATGGGACTTAACCATTCCTGGCTAAACGTTGGTCACAGGTCTTCGGCTATTGAGATAAGAGACTGCGTAGTGAAGAGTCCTTTTCATCTATTATCTTAGTAACGGATGATCTAATATCCGTATTATGTCAGACGATGATAATTATTGAAATTAATGGCTGTAGTGTTCTTATTGCCTTGACAGTGAATGCAATAACTATCCTGTCGTCTTCCATTTAAATTACTTGTACGATAACAGAGCCTTCGTCTTAAGAAATGAACGTGCTGGAACATATCTATGCAATGGAGGTTGCCTCACACAATTTACACGTTCTGTAAGTTCGCAGGGCAGTTGACCACTGTGTATTCCGTCTTTGGAAAACGCCACCCTCTATGGGGAAAAAAGAGTCTTAGAATTATTTTGCTTATCTACCCGTTTAAAATCCCTCTGTGGACCAGTGGCCGAGTTTCGGTCTCCGGATCCCAAGATAGTAGGTTCAAGCCCGACGGAGACAAGCAGAATTTTGGAGGACGGGAAAACATCCACCTGATACTCCATATCACATGGTATCGGGATGTAAATGATCTCTGGTGTCACTTTTCGCCTTTACCCAACAAAATGAATTAAGACAGCCATATGTCGCTTCGCTTTACTTTTCCATCTGACTGAGTAGGCTGCAGTAGGCTACACCGGAACGTGCAAACCTTCGTGGGGGCAGCGTAAATGGTGCCAAATTAACAAACGGCCGCACATGGCACATAGTAGCTGAGGTCATTCGATTATTATTATTATTATTATTATTATTATTATTATTATTATTATTATTATTATTATTATTATTATTATTATTATTATTATATAATTCGCTGAGGCCATCAAGGACCACGTTAAGTCTTGTTGCATTTGACACTGAACTTGGCCTTCTTTAGAGCCCAAATTTCCCTCATTCTTTGTGAGTGGGCCTGCTTACGCTCCTCTGTCCAAGGGGCACCGTGTCTTCTCTTCGGTTGCTCGTCTCGGTTTAGCCCGTTCGTCAATATTTTCGTGCGGAAGAGATCTCTGTTAAGGGCGTCTTCAGCTGAGATATGTAGCATTTTCAGGTCTTCTTTGGTATTTCTAAACCAGGGAATTGTGGTTTGAATCAAAAAAGTGAAAGATTTCTTTAGTTAACTGTCTTCCGTCCATTCTTTTCAGATGACCGTAAAATCGTGCCCGTCTTTTTCTGATTGTGTCGGTAATTTTCTCTATTTTGCTGTAGACTTCCTTTTGATGGATTCCATTTCTGTACTTTGATCCCAAGATTCCACTCACAGTTTTGTGTTCTCTTTTCTCCAGTTCTTCAAGGAGTCCTTTGTTGGCATTTAGAGACAGGGTTTCGGCTGCATATAGAACTACTGGCTTCAGAACTGTTTCATAGTGACGTATCTTGGTGTTTTGGGACAGGCATTTTTTGTTGTAGATTGTGCGGGATGTTTGGTAGGCTATTTCCAGTTTGCGTACTCGCTCCTGAAGTGCTTCTTTGTCCAGTCCATTTTTCATGTCGATCTCACCCAGGTATTTGAATTTGTCTACTCGGGTGATGTCCCCGTATTTTGTATGGAGTTTTGGTGGAGCCTCTTTGATGTTAGTCATTACTTCTGTTTTCTCAAACGATATCTGAAAACCAGTTTGTTCGGCAATTTCCTTTAAAATTTCAACTTGAGCTCTAGCTGTTTCTATGTCGTTTGAGAGAACAGCAATATCACCGGCAAATGCTAAGCAGTCTGTTGCGATCCCCTTGGATTTTGTTCCTATTCTCAATGGACTGTAGTTGGTTTCCTGTAATCTCACCTGCCAGGTTCTGATGATCTTTTCAAGAACACAGTTGAAGAGTATCGGGGATAGCCCATCATATTATTATTATTATAATTATTATTATTATCATCTACCATTTTATATAAATGCTGGCGGCGGTGGTGAAGTTGTTAAAGTAATAGTTACTTGTACGCAGCATTATGGGTTAAATTCGGGTGAAGTCGATTGATTTGTGAAGATGAGAAAATCCAGCCAAAGCGGAGATAACCAAATGAGGCTACCGTTCTCGGTCCGGCCAGGAATCGAACCCCGAACCCTCTGAACCGATGGCCACTACACTAACATTAATAATTCAGCCGTTTTAATATTTTACCAGTATTTCCATTCTCCGTAGCAAAACTGGTTATAGATCCCGGGCCAGAAAAACATACTTCTAGAACAGCACGGCAGCATGGAATGTTGGAAATTCCACTTGCAGCTTTGAGATGGAAGGCATGCTCTGAAATGTTTACTCCAGTCTGATTATTATTATTATTATTATTATTATTATTATTATTATTATTATTATTATTATTATTATTATTATTATTATTATAGAAGATACCATAGGCCCATTTTGTGTCCTATAAATAAATTTGAACTGTAATTTCGGAATGACTATATCTGTTGGAATTAGTTTCGCCGTTTCTCAACCATTCATTATCCTCGATTTCACGTTTATTCTTTCGGTGGGCTGGTGATTTGAGAAACCAACCTCCAGCGTTGTGTGCTAGTGATGGGTGTGTGATTACTCCTAGCTTACCAGAGCTGGTACGCCATACTTCAGCAAACTCTAATCGATACAGGCAACTTTAAAAGCTGTATTACGCTCTGCAAGTTTTGTAATTAGTATCCTAGCTACCTGTAAGCAGGACTGAGACTACATCATCCCGCAGAGAATGCGCTCCTGGCTCAGCGGCCGCCGGGGAGCAAGACTTACAACTTCATCTCAGCTGTGTAATGAGTATACACTGTTCTTCTTAACGGTTTAATATATTTTTGATATCTTATTCTGCGAGTTAGAGATTCATTAGGAGAAATCGTGATTGTAAGGGCGAGACATGATGCACTAATATTATACTCCCGCGCGCGCGCGCTTGTAAATATAGCCAGTTTGATCTCATCAGTTTCAGCAGTCACCACTGCTTCCTTCCTATTCTCTCTTAACATGTATATATTTCTGTGTTTGATAATATCAGTGTTCTGCCAATTTTATCACTTCAAAATCTTCTAGGTTTGGGCCATTCTAATTGAACACCATTAGTTAATTTATGCTATCTGTTTGCAATAAACATATCGACTTATTATTTAACACGAAATCGTTGACCTAGCAGTAATGCGACAGTGAGGAAATCATTCATTCATTCGTTCGTTCGTTCAGTTGGTTTTCCCAAACGTGTATTCAAATACTGTTAGTACAAAACTCCCACAACTCGTGTCATTTTATCCTTCCTTCCTCTTTTACGAACACTCATTCATGCTCCGGCTCACCCTAGCCCGTTCCTCTCCTGAGAAAACCCTTCATTTCTTCTTCGACTTCCTTTCCTTTTGCAGTTTGTACGACATCATCAACTTCTTTCACTTGGATCTTCCTGTTCTCCTAGAATATGAATATTTTTTGCTATTCTTTCCGCGTCCAGTCTTTAAATGTTTCCCTAAAAATCCATTTTTTTTCTCATTTTTGTCAATATCTCAGATTTTTTGTGCCACCTTTTGTTTGGTCTTAGGTGGAATTTGAACCCGGCTGCTGTTAATTCTCTACATCCTGGAATCTTCCTTACAAACTTCCTCTGTTCTCTGTTTCCGACAGCCCGTTTGTAGACATTGTTCTTGGCGAGGAGAACACATTCCGATTTAGCCACTGTACTGTAGAGTGTGAAATTTATGATTAGTGAAGCATTTTGACTTGTAAGTTACCAAGCAAGTGGCGGCGCGATTTCGGTCACGTAGTTATCAGCTTGCATTCGGGAGATAGTGGGCAGTCAGCAGCGACCGTCTCATTGGTGCAGGCGGCGCCGTGAGGATTTTAGCCTATCAGCCTGTTGAGGCTTTGAGTGTTATTTCAGTACGTGTTCATTCCAGGGCTGGAAGTTGTTGTTTGATGGCCATTGTTGTAGTTAATTCTTGACTGATCAGAATATGACCTAGCCCTTAAGATGGCTGTACCGTAATTAAGGCCATGGTCACTTCTTAGCCCTTTCCTATCCGATCGTCGCCTTGAGAACTATCTGTGTCGGTGCGACTAAAGTAAATTGACTTGTAAGTTTTGTGGCATGGTCTGAACTCCGGATCCATCCTTTTTGCCTTCTTAACTGTTGTATTTTCATTGTTGTTCGCGGTTATAATCTCACCAAGGCACTTGAACTAGTTGGCTCTTTTAATATCACCATACTTGGTTTTCATAGTCCAGGTGGGATATTTGTTATTCGAGTTCATATATACTGTCTTTCTGAAGATTAAACCTGCCTTTCTTGTGGTTTCCTCAAGGACTTATCCAGAGACTTTACTAAGACTAGGCCATCGGCATAGGAAGGATGTTGAAATCTGAGTCCAGTGTTCGTGTGGTCTACTGACATTCCATTCAAAGTGCTATGCTGACGTATTGTTTCCAACCATTATCTGATATTATTATTATTATTATTATTATTATGGAAATGAATATAGAACACTGAAAATGCTGGGGATAATAATGGCAGTAGTGGCATCTGTTGAATGTTTTAGATATGTTATCACGACCTACGACAGTCAATTTTCTTGTTTCATTTTACTGATAAGTCACAAATTTTAAGTACCTTGGTTGTGAAATATCTTTTAATGATGATGACGAGGTGAAGAAGAAGCTTCATCGATTTCAATATATGTGTGGGACAATTCGCCGAACACTGAAAGGAAAAGTAAGAGAAGATACTCAAATTCTATAAGACTATGGCTGTACCAACTTTGCGATATGGAAGTGAGACATGGGTAGATAAAATAAGCTATAGGAATAAAATACAATCATCTGAAATGAGATTCCTATGATCAGTGAAAGGATACTCCCTAAAAGATAAAATACGAAATGAAGAGGTAAGACAAAAATTAAATATATTCTCAATGAATGAAAGAATATTCCAAAACAGGATAAATTGGAAAAACCACTTTCTGAGGATGAATAACGACAGAATCCCAAAACTTGCCCTGGAATACCATCCTACAGGAAGAAGAGGTAGTAAGTAAGTATTTTACTGATCTTTTTTATTTTTTTATTTTGCCACCATTGCCGTGTACTACAGCCACTTCATTCCATCTTCCAGCTCAGTATTATTTAAAATTATTGGAAGTTGGCGTTTGGACCACATGGCGTTGTTACATTTATTTTAAAGTTGCATTTCTAAATTTCTGTTGACACAAATTCTTGTTTTACTTGTAGAATCTGAAAATGAAAGAAATGATAAATTAGCTGGTGCTGTAAAAGGAACAGTAAACCAAGATATAATAAATAACGTTCAAGCACGCAAAAGTAAACGGTAGAAGAAGAATTTTGTAGTATAGTAAATGAAATGTCAATATATAAGAGGTAATGAATGATTGAGCCCACCTCTGAGGTGTAGTGGTTGGCTGCCACCCCCGGAGGCCCGGGTTCGATTCCCGGCTCTGCCACGAAATTTCAAAAGTGGTACGAAGGCTGGAATGGGGTCCACTCAGCTTCGGGAGGTCAACTGAATAGAGGTGAGTTCGATTCCCACTTCAGCCATCCTGGAAGTGGTTTTCCGTGGTTTCCCATTTCTCCTCCACGCAAATGCTGGGATGGTACCTAACTTTAGGTCACGGCCGCTTCCTTCCCTCTTCCTTGTCTATCCCTTCCCATCTTCCCATCCCCCACCAAGGCTCCTGTTCAGCATAGCAGCTGAGGCCGCCTGAGCGAGGTACTGGTCCTCCGCCTCAGCTGTATCCCCGACTCAATGTCTCAAGCTCCAGGACACTGCCCTTGAGGCGGTAGAGGTGGGATCCCTCGCCGAGTCCCAGGGCTAAAGCAACCCTGGAGGGTAACCAGATTAAGAAAGAAAGAAAATGAATGCTAGATATACTGTTTGCTTCTATCCTGTGAAGTAATGAGAGTAGACATGGATGACGTGAACTGCTGTTGATCATTGAGGATTTATTTCGTGAGAGTGTCCTTTTATTTTCTTGAATATTCTGTTGGTGGACAACAAATTGTTAATGTCTCCAACAGCAGCTCGAATTACACGTATTGGCACTGAGAGAAGAGCTACATAGGTTATCAGACGCAGACATAAGTACACAATACTATGTACCCAGCCCATTATATAACATAACAACTGTCTCTTACACAAGGTCTGTGCTTTTCTAGGGTGTTTGTCTGGGATATTTTTGGAAATATTTCATTTGAGGAATGGCCCTAATGAATCCTCCGTAAAGGTGATATATTGTATCCCACAGCGAGCTTGTTTTTCTGTTGTTGACCTCCAGCCTGCGAGCGTCGCACACAGTTAGTGCAGCACCACGCATATTCCGAGAATCGCCATTGGGTCAGTGGACGCGATGAGAAATGTTCCACATACTGGTGGACTGGTTTCTAGTGGTAACAAAACAACAGCCAGGCTTGTTCTACACATATGGTCGCTTTTTTCACAGCACAGGTCACAGCGGGTTATTGTGATCCAAGTCCGGCTGCATGGCTAAATGGTTAGCGTGCTGGCCTTCGGCCACAGGGGTCCCGGGTTCGATTCCCTGTAGGGTCGGGAATTTTAACCATCATTGGTTAATTTCGCTGACACGAGGGCTGGCTGTATGTGTCGTCTTCATCATCATTTCATGTTCATCACGACGCGCAAGGTCGCCTACGGGAGTCAAATCAAAAGACCTGCACCTGGCGAGTTGAACATGTCCTCGGACACTCCCGGCACTAAAAGCCATACGCCATTTCATTTCATTGTGATCCAAACTAATATGTAACTGTACATACCAGATAATCGGGCTGCCTGGACGAGGCGGTAAAGACGTGCTCGGTTCAACCGGAAGGACGTGGGTTGGATTCCCCGTCAGGAAGTCGTAACATTTAAGAAACGAGATTTCCACTTCCGGAGGTGCACATGGCCCTGAGGTTCACTCAGCCGACACCAAAAATGAGTACCAGGTTAATTGTTGCGGGCAAAGGCGGCCGGGCGTAGAGCTAGCCACTCTACCCCACCAAGTGTCGAGGTTACGGATAGTGAAAGTCTTTACCTTCCTCCCCTCCAGGGGCCTTCATGGCCTGTACGGAGATGATTTTGCTTTTTTTTTTAATAGCAGATAATCTATATAGTTTTTGTGGAATACTTTTCTAAATATTATACGAGACTTAGATCTTTACTTCGATGAAATTGTCTGCCAATTTACAACCTTCAGTGTTTTGACGGATAATTTGTGGATATTTCTTTAATTTGTAAATTAACAACTGCTGTAAATCCAGAGTAAGAAAATAGAAAAATTTCGAAGAAGAGTGAGAGTTGATTGTTTCCTGTTACCTTACTTATTCAGCAGCTTCATTTTTTAAAGCTGTCCCTGTTCTATAAACAGAAAAGAATTGTTACCGAGCGAATTGGCTGCATGGTACGAGCTACGTAGCTGTAAGCTTGCGTTCTGGAGATGAGTTCGAACCTCGCCAACGGCAACCCTGAAAAACGGACTTCCGTGGTTTCTCACATTCATGACATGTTAATTTCCATAATTAAGGTCACAGCCGCTAGCTTCACCACCGAGGAGTCGAAATTTTGTCTCCTTGAGGTTGTTTTACGTGCTCGTAAGTCTACCCTGGCATATCTGAGAACTTTCAAATACTATCGAAACGAGCCGTGATCGAATCCGTCGGCTTGGAGTCAGAAGACCTGCACTTCAGCCGTCTGAGCAACACAGCCCCGCAATAAAAGTAAATGGAAAACATATACACTGCATAAGGTTCAAAGACCACATCGCCGTCATTGTAGATTCAGAAATGAAATGGCGTATGGCTTTTAGTGCCGGTGTGTCCGAGGACATGTTCGGCTTGCCAGGTGAAAGTCTTTTGACTTGACGCCCGTACGTGACCTGCGCGTTGTGATGAGAATGAAATGATGATGAAGACGACACATACACCCAGCCTCCGTGTCAGAGAAATTAACCATTGATGATTAAAATTCCCGAGACTGCCGGAAATCGAATCGAACGCGGGACCCCTGTGACCAAAGGCCAGACGCTAACCATTTAGCCATGGAGCCGGACTGTAGATTCATAAAAATGTTATGAATCGGATGTTAAGTGCATCCAAGAAGGCTTTGGAAAAACGGAGGCTTGAAATTAGTAAAAACCAAGTCTGTACAGGATCTGGAAGAAACATGTCAGTGATTTGACGCAGACTTGGAGGAGTACAATTTGAAAATATTTAGGCCTACACTTAAAATAAAATTAATTAGTCCAGACGAATGAAATCAGGTTACGTGGGAAATGCTACATTAGTAAATAAAATATTGCAGAAAATGAATTAATATTGGTCTGATTAGTTGAGTAAGCACTGGTAGCTGAAGTAAGGAATATGTAAAGTATAGACTGGAAAAGTAAGAAATGTGTACATCTCGAACGTAGATATTCACGTTTCCAAAGATGCCTGTGTGAAATACGCCCATTGTATACAAGCAAAACATGGATAATCACTGATGCAGAAATAAAGATAAGAGAAGCCTTTGAATTTTCGTGTTACAGAATGTTATTTCAGATTAAATAGGCGTATGAGATTAGTAAACGAAGACGTAAGTTAATGTTTGTAGCATGCAGTAGGTGGCGTTCAGTCGTCTGGAAATTCCCAGGAGTAGCTATGAATCAAATAAGTAAACAGTTCCAAGATGTTAATGAAACGTATTGACCCATCAAATATATGCTGAGTTATTAAAAATATTCTCTGCGGAATTCATGCATCATGAAAATGTTACGTACCGTATTTTATTGCCACTTTAAGAGAAAAATGCTTATCCTAGTAACGTCATGGTGCAGGTGACTAAAGGTGAGACTCAGCTGTTAGATCTTGAATTGGGTGCACGCCCTCGGAAGATAGGTGTGGCGTTGGGTTAGTACATCCCCCAGGCGGCCAGTCTGCAGTGACCGAACATCCGCCATTAAAGCAAATGGCAGAACGATGTTTTTAACGATAACCAGCTGTCTTGTTTCTCTTTTTCCGTGGTCGATGTAAGTTATTTTTAGTGTGTACATGCTGCACTTATCTCTTGCCGCCCCTCCTGAGGCTAATTTTAGCCACCACAGCCCCGTCCGTTCAGTGGGGATGTTTTGATTAAGGGTTGCTCCCAGATACGACAGGTGATGTAGGCACTGTGTTTATTGCTCCGCCTGAGGTTTCTAAGATAAAGTGCAGTCCTGGTGACAAGAAGGGTCTAAACCTTGTAACGGTGTATAAATTGATGGCCGTCTAGCTTCCGGAACAAGAGTTCGGTGTTACGGGACTGGAGCAGCATACCTTGTATAATGAAGTGGTCTTCGTCGTGTTGTGAAAACCTAAAACATATGTTGCGTTAAGTCTTCCTTCAATACTATTATTATTACTCTTAATGACAGTCTGGGATATCGTATTACTCACGCTCTAAAGTTCGCAGGATCGACCGTGGCGAGGTTTCGATTTCTGAGTTCGAGTATTGACTGTCCATATCATTGTAGTTGGTGAGCTGAAGACGTCTGGCGACACCCTTGGCGCCAGGCGTGAAAATCTTAGCCTTAGATACCTTCCAGGAGAACATGAAATTCTGTATTATTATTATTATTATTATTATTATTATTATTATTATTATTATTATTATTATTTGCAAGTTGCTTTACGTCGCACCGACACAGATAGGTCTTACTGCGACGTGGGGACAGGAAAGAGCTAGGACTGGGAAGGAAGCGGCCGTGGCCTTAATTAAGGTACAGCCCTAGCATTTGCCTGGTGTGAAAATGGGAAACTACGGAAAACCGGGTCTGCCGACAGTGGGGTTCCAACCCACTATCTCCCGAATACTGGATACTGGTCGCACTTACGCGCCTGCAGTTATCGAGCTCGGTATTATTATTACATTATTATTATTATGATAAATAACCTGGGATATGGTGGCTTTTAGTACAGTGTCCGTTCAGCACCGCTCTACACGTAATAATATAGGAGATTTAGGTCTGGTGAAATAGGTGGCCTCATGTTGTGTGTGTTTTGGCCATGTAGATTGGCCGCGTAAATTGGCTGGTATACAAATACAGTATGTGCAGTCACAGCTTTGTGTGCAGGTCTGGAGTCCTACTGTAACACATACGACCTCCCACTGCGTTCACAGTCTATCCAGGGCTTCACGATTGTAGCACCACGATGTAGCCAGCAGCATTCACCCGGAAGTCCTGTGGAGAGAGAGAGAGAGAGAGAGTCCTCATGCACCACAGTGCGGATTGTGCCTTCGGACATCTGGAGATATCTGGCAATGTTCGTCATGGTTCTCATGGACAATATTCTTCAGCTGCTGTATGAACCCGCTGTCAGTGCGGGTTGCACTTGGCAACATGCAACACATTCCCGCTGAAGACTTCCAAATTCTTCTGAATTTAGTGCACAAGTGAACTGGCGACTTTCAAAAACCGAGCAATGCTTTCTTTACCTGCATCATAACATTCGACAGCGTGCTTATTCTTCTTATGATTGCCGGTAGTATGACGTTGTTGTTTGGTCCTCTGGAAAGATAAAGGTACAGCAATTAATTCCCTCATAAATGCAGGCAGTAGTCTTCGACGTTTTGAAAATCCTAAAACATATGTTGCACTAATTCAGCCTTCATTATTATTAATATTATTATTATTATTAATGATAACCTGGGATATCGTCCTACTCACGATATAATTCTCATTTTACACCAGGAAAATGCTGGGTCTGTTACTTACTTAAGGCCACGGTCACTTGCTTCCTAGTACTAGCCCTTTCCCCTCCTTCCGCGCGCTGAAAATCTTCAATATGTTAGCGCGACCTAAAACCATTAGAAAAAAAGAAGAGCAGTAGTAATATAAAAGAAATGAACTATTTTCAAACTTCCACAACAATACATGGAGCCTTCCTTGTAATTCTAGGCTGCCGGGGAAAACAAGTATATCAGAATATTACTTTCATACCTTTCCCCTAGATATTTATTAACATATTTACTTGTTAGGACCAAATAAAATACTGTATATATAGTTTAGTTCTGACTTACACTACTTGGACCAAAGATCGAAATCCCTTCCAGAACTCACACTGTAGACTTGCCCATTTTGAACATTTTCTGACTTGTACTCGTTTTTCCTGGCAGCCTAGAATTCAAATCTGTAGTTCTTAAATGTAATCTGTGAGAAAAGAATCTAGTATCTGCATCCCGTACGCTGTCACGAGCATTCGTTGACTTCCATACGCAGGAGGTTGAACTTGGTCTGTAGTTAGTTTAAGGAAACAAATAATGCCGCCTCATCACCCTCCTACTACCATAAATTCTAGAGGAGGAAAGAGAAAATAAAGTAATATGGTGCTTGGAAAAATAAGCTTGTTAAAATGTATAGTGGCTTTATGTTGGAGGTGACAGGGACAGCTGGGAAACATTAAACTCTGGTTCAAATCAAGCGAAAGATAAGCTAATGTGAACTGGCTGAAGTAGAAACGATAGCGTGTATTGAATATATCGATATGGTTTTATCGATAGTGTGTGCAATGTATCATTCTCTGATATGTCTGAATTTACTCGTATATTCGTGCTACTTAATAGAAGCGAATGAAACAAAATGTAAAATAAATTTCATTATTAGAATTACGGCGTCAGAACTGTAAGTTTGAATCGATGTCTTGTGGTGTAAATGAAGAAAAAAATGAACCACTACTGACGTCCATTACATACTGATGAGAATTAACGATGAATAATAACTGCTATAGATTTTGAGGAAAATAAGTTACTTCGTTGCAGGGCTTCCAAGTTCCAACCATCTACAGCATATTCGGCCGTTTTCAGCAAATGACTCCTGGGACAGGAATGCCAAGATGTCAGAATGGCAGTCTTATATAATCTGGTCGTATAATGCTTCTGGTTTGAATTGTGGATGTTCATTGAGAATGTTTGTATTTATTCCATATTCTTGCAGGGTGTTAATGCTCTGTTCCTTGGATAGGACCAATTCGCTATGTAAATAATAATAATAATAATAATAATAATAATAATAATAATAATAATAATAATAATAATCTGTTTTAAGTCCAACGTCATTCTATTGGTGGATGTGAACGTGATATTCAAAACAAAACAAAATACTGCTTTAACACTGCATTCTACCCATACCCTTCTCCACAGCAAAACTAACAGTATAAAGTGATTTTTCTAAATTTTTGAGGCATAATTTGTGATAAAGTTATCAAAATTCCGCATTTCATATTACCATTGACACTCAACAATCACTGCTGGCCTCACGAGAAGATCTGTCCATTGTTCCGGAATTCCAGCTATGAAAGTTGTTTGAAATGTAAGAGTTTTTGCTCATCGAAGTATAATATTTTGCGATTCTCAAAATAGAAATTTAGAGATACCGGTAGAGGCTATTGTTAAGATTTTATGTGCGCTAAATCGGTTTAGGTGCATAAAACATTTGTACATAATATGAATTATCAACAATGCATTAAAGAAACACGGCGTGGAATGCACCGAAGCACGTTGCTGTTAATACCAGAACATAGCTAAACACCGAAATACAACATTTACAGTACTACACCGCTTCTATGCTACTGACGTTATAGTTCGCCTCAAAGGCTTAGAATGACGCTTGACTGAGGTACGTGATAACAAAGAAGTGCGGAAGTCATCTTCATCAGAAATGAATTGCTGACGTACGGCAGCGAAAAAAAAGAAGAAAACATAGTTCCAAACATCGTGATTTCGCGTCAACATTGGCATGAAGTTGATAATTTTGACTTAGTAGGTTCGAACCCCACTGTCGGCAGCCCTGAAAATGGTTTTCCGTGGTTTCCCATTTGCACACCAGGCAAATGCTGGGGTGTACCCTAATTAAGGCCACGGCCGCTTCCTTCCCACTCCTAGCCCTTCCCTGTCTTATCATCGCCATAAGACCTATCTGTGTCGGTGCGACGTAAAGCAACTAGCAAAAAAAAAAAAAAAAAGACTTAATTAGATGTAAGGATTTTCCGGCGTTTCATTATAAAACCAGCATTTTAACTTTTGCCTGTCCCATTTCGTTTTATTTTTCGAAAAAGTACACCTAAATTTCAAATTAACATATGTTATGGCCATAAGCTGTTTCATAAGGATTTTGGAATATGTTTTGTGAAACGATAACTTTATCGTAAATGCGAAAAACGCAGGTTCCTACCAATAGCTGTTGTTGTACATAGGGAGGTTGTCAGCACTTCAGGTAATGTTATTGGTAGGTACTATTTTCCGTTCGTATTTACGTCTTGTTTTCCTCGCCAGGAGCTCTGTCCATGACATTCACAATAAGGCACTTACTTTGAGGTTCATTCACAACACCAGCCTTGTGTTCCTCACCGACATCTTTTCGAACGTTTACACACAGAGGGAATGAAATGAAGAAAGGAAGAAAAAAAATCCCTGCAGCAAGTATGGAAAAGGGCGACTGAAGTGGAAACTTCCATTTGCTGAAGTGGTTGGATTTATTGAAACATTCTTGTGTGAAAATTAAAGTTTATACAAGAAATACTTCGCACCGTGAGAACACAAGCATACCTCTTTCGCTACCAAGTTCCAATGAACGCGAAGAAGCATGCAGAAAGAGAAAGATATGGCAGAAAATGGGGAAGATAGAATGTAGAGGAGAAGGAGACAGAAAGGAGACTGAGGAAGACAGACTACCTTCGGCTATGGTTTAGTTGAGAATTGCTTGTTAAATGTGTGCATGTGGGGCGGTGTTAGGGAACCCTAATATTTCTTGTGCGTGCTGGTCATTGTGTCGCGTGGCAAGGTGAGTGCAGGGGATGGAGTTGAGAAAAGAATCTCCTCATCCCCTTCTTTATTCAGTATTTGTCACAATCCCACCCTTATTTCTCCATCCTCCTTGCCTTAGCACATCCGGACTACTTTAAGGGATTCATCACGCAGTCAGAAAGCGATAGATTGATCTTCCCCACTCACACAATCACAGCGTACGGGTAAAAGGTTCTTTTATTAATCCGTTCTTTTTTTTAGGTTCTTGATGACGCCCTGCTTTGTAATATTCACCCTATCATATACCGGCTATGTGATAGTGCTATTTAGCTCATTCAGAATATGTTGGGGAGATAATTGGAGAAATACTAAAACGTACCTGTAAAGGATTCCACTTCCAAGCTAACACTCTGAAATGAGAATTTGGAAGGCTTATTTCCAAACAGTCTTTAAACCCAAATCGTTGCTTTTCAAGATCGATAAAAATTTAAATCATTCATACATTGCACCAGTACCAAATGGATTGGCCGCGCGTGTTAATGGGCTATGTAGCTAAGCTCTGCATTTGAAAGACGACTGGGCTCGAATCCCAGCCGGCCCCACGGTGTAGGGGGCAACGCGTCCGCCTGTCACCCGGTGGCCCTGGGTTCGATTCCCGGCTGGGTCAGCGGTTTTTAATTGTAATGATTAATATCTCTGGCCTGGGAAATGTGTGCTTGTGACGTCCTTAATCTACTCTTCCTCACATACAACGTTCCAAACTACCACCATTCCAATTACACGAGGGTTTATACAATATGGTGCCAGTAGGGGCAAACTATCCACATGGGTCGACGCTCCGAACAAATAGCATTTATTATTCTAAAAACAAAAAGGCTCGAATCCCACCGTTGTCTGTCCTGAGAATGGTATTCTGTGTTTTCTCACTTCCACTTTCATGAAAATACCGAGACAGTTCTTATTCATAGGCCACAGCCGATTCCTTCCTCTTTCATACCCAATTTCATGCACTATCATTCATTTAATTAACTCCTCTACTGAGGTTAGCATCGGGAAGGGCGTCCGGCCGTAAGAAATGCCTTATAAATTCATCTCACCTCATCTCGGATTCCGTATCAAGAAACGGGACTTAGGCGTAGATGTACATACCTAAATTTATAGCCTTGCGCGGATATACAAAATACTATCCGAATCCGCTCCGCATCCGCGAAAGGTTATCCGCATCCGTGAATGCTTATCCGTGGATATTGTAAATATTTAACTACACCGTAAAGGATAGATCTGTTAACATAACACAATAGGCCTGATACCAGGCACCAGAACCCCTACAGTCACAGGTTTATGCGGGATTTTCTCTTGCGAAAACTACCGACGTATTGACCATTGTTCCTTCCTTCCATTAATTGCGGACAGGAGTCAGTTAGACTTAGGTCAGATTTACGGTCTCAAGGCACTTTATAAATCACCACCACTGTCAAGGGTCGCCTAACCCCAAACAAAAATAAGAGTATACCTGAGCAAAAATCAACAAACTTCATTATTTAGAAATTATCAGCAAAATTATCCGCACTGCCATAGAGAGATTGCATCCGCCAAGACACTCGCAGATATACGTGCAGGGCTCTACCTATATCACACCGGTTCCGGGACAGTTTCTTTTCATAACCCATATCCGTATCTTTCCACCTCATTACCCAATTTTATTCACCATCATTCATTCCATCTTCATTAGATCCTCAACTGAGGTTTATAGCGTCAGAAAGGACGTAAAATTATGCCATATAATTTACTCTTAACTTCGTCCCCCGAACCCGTACCAGGAAAGCAGGACTAAGCGGAAGACATGCGTTTATCATAACGTTATATATATTTATTCGCAGGCATTTTTGAAAAGAGGGTGTGGAAAATTGGATAAACACTAGTTTGGTTTCAGACTGCAGAGCTACTGTCAGGACCGGTATGTGTCTTGTAGGCCGTACATGAAAAAATGCTATGAGAGGAATAGGCAATTATACCTCTGCCTCGCACATCTTGCGAAGGCATATGGCCAAGAAAAAAATGTAGGCCATGCTCAGGAATTATGAAATAAGAGGTAGATTGTTACAAGAAATCAAGGGCATTGATGATGACTATCGGTCCATAGTGAGAAATGATGGCAGCATTAGTTCTTGCATCAAATTAGTCGCAGTGTTTGGGGAACATTGTAATCTTTCACCCCTATTGTTTATAACATACATGTATCATTTACTGAAGGGTATAAAATGGCAGGACCGAGCTCGATAGCTGCAGTCGGTTAAATGCAGCCAGTATCCAGTATTCGGGAGATAGTGGGTTCGAACCCGACTGAAGATGGTTTGCCGTGGTTTCCCATTTTCACACCAGGCAAATGCTTGGGCTGTACCATAATTAAGGCCACTGCTGCTTCCTTCCTACTCCTAGCCCTTTCCTCTCCCATCGTCGTCATAAGACGTATCTGTGTCGGTGCGACGTAAAGCAATTTTTAAAAAATTGCAGGAAGATATTCAACTGGGTGTAAATGTTGCAGGATTAAGATTATGGAGGATGCCGATGACTTGGACTGTGGTGGAAACCTGTCATCTAATATTCCTGGAGCCTGAAAAGAGGTGCAGTGAGTGTGATATGGAAATTAACATTTCCAAGACCAAAGTGATGTCATTCGGAAGAAACTTAAAGAGGACTGAGTGCCGAATAGAGAGCACAAAACTGGAACAAGTAGACACGTATGGAAACATATTTTTGTGAAAATTGAAGCTTATTAGAGAAAGACTTCGCACCGTGAGACAACGAGAATACCTCTTTCACTACCGAGCTGCAATGAACGCGAAGAAACATGTATCAAGTATGAAGTAATTGAGTATTTCGTAATTTGTTTTACGTCGCACCGACACAGGCAAGTCTTACGGAGACGATGGGATAGAACAGGCCGAGGACTAGGAAGCAAGCGACATTGGCCTTAATTAAAGTGCAGTTCCAGCATTTGCCTGATGTGAGAATGGGAAACCGCGGAAAACCATCTTCAGTTCTGTCGACGGTGGGGTTCGAACCCGCTATCTCTGGAATACAAGCTGACAGCTAAGTGAATCAAACCACTTAGTCAATTCGCTCGGTGATGGTTATTCCCACAGGATCAGTCAAGGGGCTGCAAGGCTAATACAATGAGCTCACACTAATAATCAACAATATTCTGTTAGCAAGAAGTGAGCTTTCGGACGAATGTACCTTTATATCGTACTTTTTTTCATTCCTTTTGGATGTTAATAATCTTCGTTTTATGTTCTAATGCCTCCATTATTGACTATTTCAAGCCTATATTCGTCTGCTGCGTAGTCTACTCTCTCTGTGCAGATTGCGTGTACCTAAAACTGTTAGAATGTGCTATTTTAAGAGAAGTTTTGCGAGCTTGTAGGCCATGGTCTAGTGAAGGTTTGACCGCTTCATTTTTAGCCGTTAGAAGCAACGTATCGTTCGACCGTCACGATCCCTGTTTTAGGAGAAACGTCGGGAACAACAATAACAAAATAAAACTCCGTTCGACCAAGTTCTGCAAGCCCAAGAAGAGTTTTCTTATCATCGTGATGCCAAATAAAACTGATACTTAACAGTCTATTAAGACTTGAATGTTGCGTAGCCTATACAGATTTATACCAGTCGTTTCAGTGCAGCGTATTATTGAGTGATGACCATGGGGCTACCAAATGTTGGGGCTGTACCTTATTTCAGGTCACGGTTGCCTCTTTCCCAGTCGTAGTCGTCGCTATAAGACCATTTTGTGACGAAGCGATGTAAAACAAATATAAAAATGAATGGGTGTGTATTGGGAGACGTATCGGTTTATTGCCACAAAACCCTTACGTCAACTACTGGTGTCTAAATACTAACCTCTTAGGAGATCACGACTGCTTCACTCCCAGTTCACCGAGCTCGATAGCTGCAGTCGGTTAAGTGCGGCCAGTATCCAGTAATCGGGAGATAGTGGGTTCGAGCCCCACTGTCAGCAGCCCTGAAGATGGTTTTCCGTGGTTTCCCATTTTCACACCAGGCAAATACTCGGGCTGTACCTTAAGGCCACGGCCGCTTCCTTCCCATTCCTAAGCCTTTCCTATCCCATCGTCGCCATAAGATATATCTGTGTCGGTGCGACGTAAAGCAAATAGCAAAAAAAAAAAAAAAATATATATATATATAGCACTCCCAGTTCCTACCCTGGCTGATTCTAATTCCTACATATCATACATCTGTTTGAGGACTCCTGGGCGATAAATTCTCATTAGTTGTCCAAATAAATATGGTCACAAGCCGCTATACATTAGGCCTTAGATAACAATAAAGTTTTACAAATATTAATGTCTTATTTCTATTTATTTTCGTAAGGTGAGGATGGTGACTGCAAAAGATGAGCGCACCTTCCTGGGAGACCTAATAATTTTACAGATTCTACGTCCCACTAACTACTTTTATGGTTTTCGGAGACACCGAGGTCATGGAAGTTTGTTCCACAGTTTTTTTACGTACCGGCACAGACACGAGACTCGCGTATTTGAGCAACTTCAAATATCACTGGACTGGGCAGGGATCGAACTCGAGCACTCTGTGGTCTGAGTCACTTAGCAGGGCCCTTGGTATAAAAGTGAATCACATTATAATGTGATGTGCATTTCTCCTATTCTCACTGGAATTACATCTGGATTTTTCTCTATTCTCCTTGCTCCTATAGCAGAGCAGTGGAATCTAGGCCTTTACAGTATTCGTTTTCACAGCTGTTGTTTTCCCCGCTCTAAGACACATACTGCGCTGAGGATGATGTTTCCTTCTCCGTGAATGATTCAGCTGAGCATCCCCACACTAGATGATTCATTCCAGGTTATTTCACTAACTGAGCAACGTTCGGGCAGTAATTTGCGTACATTCCTCGACTCGCCTGGCAGCTTATTCCCGCTGAATAATCCAAGGACACACACCCGGCTCCGCTGAACTCTGCCCTTTGAGTTCAGCGCGTGTTAACATGACCGCAAGTGCCCATCAACATACCAGCCTTCTTTCTTTCCCCTTGAATTTTCCGTGCTCATAACTATTTTCTACTCCTATAGATTGGCCGGTTTCAGAAGCTACATTGGAGAAGTGGGCGATTCTGTTCAGCGAAAACTTTCGACTGTTACCGTAAATGTATTTGTTTACAAGTTGCTTTATGTAGCACCGCTACAGATAGGTCTTACGGCGACGGTCGGATAGGAAAGGGCTGGGAGTGGGAAGGAAGCAGCCGTGGTCTTATTGAAGCTCGGTTATCGACACACGCAATGCACGAAGTACGGCAACCCTTGCGGAGTTCGCCCTGTACCAGGTAGCCTATTAGCTTACCAAATTCGAGTTCGTTCGGTTATATTTTTTCAATCAATCAGTCAATCAATCAATCGATCAATCAATCAATCAATCAATCAATCAATCAATCAATCAATCAATCAATCAATCAATCAATCAATCAATCAATCAATCAATCAATCAATCAATCACTACTGATCTGCATTTAGGGCAGTCGCCCAGGTGGCAGATTCCCTATCTGTTGTTTTCCTAGCCTTTTCTTAAATGATTGCAAAGAAATTGGAAATTTATTGAACATTTCCCTTGGTAAGTTATTCCAATCCGTAACTCCCCTTCCTATAAACGAATATTTGTCCAATTTGTCCTCTTGAATTCCAACTTTATCTTCATATTGTGATATTTCCTACTTTTAAAGACACCATCCAAACTTATTCGTCTACTGATGTCCTCCCACGCCATCTCTCCACTGACAGCTCGGAACATACCACTTAGTCGAGCAGCTCGTCTCCTTTCTTCCAAGTCTTCCCAGCCCAAACATTGCAACATATTTGTAACGCTACTCTTTTGTCGGAAATCGCCCAGAACAAATCGAGCTCCTTTTATTTGGATTTTTCCAGTTCCTGAATCAAGTAATCCTGGTAAGGGTCCTATACACTGGAACCATACTCAAGTTGAGGTCTCACCAGAGACAAATATGCTCTCTCCTTTACATCCTTACTACAACCCCTAAATACTCTCATAACCATGTGCAGAGATCTGTACCCTTTACTTACAATCATATTTATCTGATTACCCCAATGAAGATCTTGCCTTATATTTATACCTAGGTATTTACAATGATCCCCAAAGGGAACTTTCACCCCATCAACGCAGTAATTAAAACAGAGGTCTTTTCCTTTTTGTGAAACTCACAACCTGACCTTTATCCCCATTTATCATCATACCATTGCCTACTGACCATCTCACAACATTATCGAGGTTGCCTTCTTTTACGTTAATAGAGATCGGACGGTGGCAGTACGATTTCCCTTCACGCATACCACGTAGCTGATTCTGTTGTTTGTCAACAAGGATACCAAGAATGTAAGTTACGTAACTAACCATTGAAAAGTAATAAATTGTGGCTATTAGACTATACGTGGCCATTTGACCGTTACGAATGGTTGCTCCTATGTCATACTGTATACTCACTTCCGTATGCGCCATTGTTTTATTACGCTGTACATTACTCTGGTAAATGGCGGAGAGACGACTAATTGGATGAGTAATTCCGCTACGATAGGCCAGTTGCTAGAATGCTTGATGGGAAACGGTAGACAATAAATACTAGTCTCGTTATAAAAGCTTTAAATCTCGCGTCGGTAATCTTTCATTCCTGTCACACGGACAAGAATAACACCATAGAATATGACAATGTCTTTTTATACAAGGTTCTATTAGCCAAACTAATGAAAAATCATTCATACCAAAGCAAGAGGCGCATTTGAAATTCTGTCCCACGGTGTGAGAATGATGTAATCCACATATCGTTTCATGTAAACCTAATCTAATAGCCTTCCCCGAATAGTCAGGTATGTTATAGTTATAAAATGTGTATTATTATTTTTATTACGATATTGATTTTACATCCCACTAACTACTTAGATGGTTTCCACAGTCTCCGAGGTATAGCAGTGTTGTCCAAAACGAATTATTTTACGTGCCAGTAAATCTACCGACACAAGACTGGCGTGTTTGAGAGCCTTCAGATACTACCGGAGTGACCTGGAATCGATCCCGCAAACTTGTACTCGCAAAGCCAGCGCTCTACCGTCCGTGCCACTCAGAACGGCAAACAGAAGGATATTATTATTATTATTATTATTATTATTATTATTATTATTATTATTATTATTATTATTTCATTGCAATTATGAGATATCCCGGTCGCATGGCTTGCTTAAAATAACCGTAAATTAAATGAAAACATTTATTCGATATATAAAAACTGCAAATACCACAGACACTTGCATCAACACAAAATATTAAAAAAGTATAAAAACCACAATTATACATTACATTAAACCAAGAAACAAGAAAAAACATATAAATTAAATAATATTTATGGGTAATGTGACATAATAATTAAAATCAATCGCGTAGAAATTCGTAAAAATATCCGAACGACTCAAAGAAAGACGAACAAGTAGCTAATAGTGTCTGTCATGTTTCGATTTTATTTTTTTTTTTGCTCTACGTCGCGCTGACACAGATAGGTCTTATGGCGACGATGGGACGGGGAAGGGCTAGGAGTGGGAAGGAAGCGGCCGTGGCCTTAATTAAGGTACAGCCCCAGCATTTGCCTGGTGTGAAAATGGGAAACCACGGAAAACCATATTCAAGGCTGCCGACAGTGGGGTTCGAACCTACTATCTCCCGAATACTGGATACTGGCCGCACTTACGCGACTGCAGCTATCGAGCTCGGTGTTTCGATTCAGCTTTCGATTTATTTCGTTCACAGAATCATGACCCATTCGTTTAGTGCAATGATTCGTTCATTCTGAATAACTCCTTCAGAAGCTCTCCATCTCTGCGGAACATAATATGTATCAAAATGAATAAGATGAGTTTGTTCGTTTGCTTGTTTGTTGGGTTGTAATTATCGATCGATATGTATATCCAAAGTGTTGCTCTTGCTTTGATATCGATACCCCTTCAGCGTGAGCCATCTTGGTGCACGAGGGTTTTCTAATACTTCAAAGTGGAGAATGAATGCAATCTTAGGCGTGCCTGTGTGGAGTAAAGCGCCAGTGTGAACTAATTGGGGAGGAGAGCCCCTCCGCACGTAAATGGCGCGAGGAGAGACCTGGGATGGTTATAGCTTGCCCGACGCCCCGGTGTAATGGGTCGCCACCGTACTAATCGCGTCTCCACTGCGTGCGTAATCAAACGCGCATTTAATCGAACACCGAATAAAGGAGAATCGCTCGTGCAGTGTTGCCAATAGCGCAGGTAATGGACGTGATCTCCATTACAGACTCGCTGCTACACACACACACACACACACACACACACACACACACACACTCTCCTTCGCAAGTACTTGCTCCGGTATGGTTTTAAAATCTGTTAAGAACTTACCAGAGTCTTGAAGTACAGAGATACATTTTCAAAACATACATCTGCGATTAACTTATGTTTAATTAAGTATAATAGTAATACTCGTATTACCTCAGCTACCACGCTCATGCATTTTACGGTTTCGTAGACTCCGACGTGTCGGAAGTTTGTCTCATAGGAGTTATTTCACTTGCTGGTATATTTTTATGGTGTTAGGCCTCGGAAGACCTTGCGGCCAGCATTTTACAGAGTGAGCATGCATGTATGGTACATACATTTCGTGGTTGAAAAGAAAAGTCATATCTTATAAATTAATATCACAGTGTGATAAATATTAGCAAATTACAGCGCATAATTGTGGAGTTAGGTTTGATAACAGGATGGCAACTGAAGTTGACAGTGGGGTATTTAACTTCACCAAAGAAGAGTACAGTTGGTTCTGTTGTTGGAAGTACTTCTTATATGAACAGTATGATGTGCTTCAAGTCGGCTATTTCTCCAGGGTCTTCTGGGCAGTGAAGGTTGTCGAAGACCTTGATCCTGTGCAGATGACTCGGATAGCACTCATGCCCCAGACGCATTATTAGTAAAGGTGTCTGCGAGTTAGTTTCAATTTCTTGAACCATATTTGCGTTGGAATGGTGGGCTGAATTTCAGCATAGTGTTTTCCTCTTGTATTGCTGGTAAATTTACAAACCCAAATCTGGTGTATTTGAACACCACTGGATTGAGTCTGGATCGAATCCGCCAACTTCGGCTCAGTAGACCAGCACCGTGCCGGCTGACATCACTTGAAGTACTTGTGTGTCAGATTCGTCGTTCCTTTTCTCTCTACCAGATGGCAGAGCAACCAGCATCTGTTGGGTGACCTTTGGCTGAATTGTTACTTTAATTTCATTCGATAAGTTCAAAATGTGTCGTCAGAGATTTTCTTTATGCCGGCATCGTATGACATAAACTGCCGAATGGAGCTTGCCAGGTTACTTTTGCCGGGTTGAATTATAGTTACAATCGAACGTCGATATCTTGAATCACTTCGGGAATGGAATCATATCTTGAGTTATCGACATTTCGAGATATAGAGAATTCCCGCCTTTGAGGATTGCACGTAATCGAATCGCATCGAATCGAATCGAATCGAATCGAATCATGCCATGACACATCATAAGTATTATTATTATTATTATTATTATTATTATTATTATTATACCGCTTTTCCCACACCTGTGGTATCGCGGGTGCGATCTGAGTCGCAGGTGTAGATTTGGCCCTGTTTTACGGCCGAATGCTCTTTCTGATACCAACCCTATATGGAGGGATGTAATCACTATTGCGTATTTCTGTCTTGGTTGGTAGTCTCGTGTGTTGTCTGAATGTGGAGAGGAAAGTGTTGGCACAAACACAAACACCCAGTCCCCGGGCCAGAAGAATTAATCAAAGGCGATGAAAATCCCCGACCCGGCCGGGAATCGACCCTATGAACCGAAGGCCACAACGCTGACCAGTCAGCCAATGAGTCGGACCCTTGATACATCATAAGTCTTAATTAACCATATTTAAAAAATGCGAAGTGTTTTGTCATTTTAATTCAAACACTTTCTATAGCAAGTCGTTAAGAGAGAATACATACAGTAGAGGGACATGTGTTTTACGCTCATGCTTCTTTTCTTCCGCATAGTTTTTAACAACAGTTATTGCTGTAAAAACTTTTACACTCGACTGACTCTGTATGTAAGGTCGAAGAATAGTCAGTGTACTTAGCGTCTGATCTTGTGCCGGGCTGAGTGGCTCAGGCGGTTGAGGCGGTGGGCTTCTGGAACCTAACTTGGCAGGTCCGAACCTGGCTCATTCCGGTGGTATACGAAGGTGCTCAAATACGTCAACGTCATGTCGGTAAATTTACTGGCAGGTAAAATAACTCCTGCGGGACTAAATTCCGGAACCTCGGCGCCTTCGAAAACCGTAAAAGTAGTTAGTGGGACGTAAAGCAAATAACATTATTATTTATTACGCCTGATCTGGTAACGATGCAGGAGAGGATTCACACAGATCCAACTGCCTATCGTCAACGCACCAGGGGTGCACATAAGATATCGTCGTTGCCGGGACAAAACCTCCTATGTGATAATATTTTTGGAGATATACTGACCCGCAACACATACATTATGAAGAGCGAGAATGCCTTGACAGTATTCACACAATATTGCACCTTGGATGACAGAACCTTACCGGCCTAAGTTCTAAGCTAAAATATTTCACGTAGGAGGTTTTGTTCCGGCAGCGAAGATATACTGTAATACGTTAAGGAACAATAATACGCAATCCTCAAATGCTGGATTGCATAGTTTATGTTGTACAAAATTCGAGTTACAGAATATTTTCAGCGTCTGTGTAGGAAACAGCCGGCCCCGTGGTGTAGGGGTAGCGTGCCTGCCTCTTACCCGGAGGCCCCGGGTTCGATTCCCGGCCAGGTCAGGTCCACTCAGCCTACGTAATTAGAATTGAGGAGCTGTCTGACGGTGAGATAGCGGCCCCGGTTTCGAAAGCCAAGAATAACGGCCGAGAGGATTCGTCGTGCTGATCACACGACACCTCGTAATCTGCAGGCCTTCGGGCTGAGCAGCGGTCGCTTGGTAGGCCAAGGCCCTTCAAGGACTGTAGTGCCATGGGGTTTGGGGGGTGTAGGAAACGGTTGTTGCTAGAAATTGAGAAATGTAATCGAATTTCGAGTAACAGGGAAATAAACACGCGTAAATAATAGAACAGACGGAAGGGAAATTGAAATGAAAATGAAATGTCGTACGGCTTTTAATGCCGGGATATCCCAGGACGGGTTCGGCTCGCCAGGTGCAGGTCTTTCTATTTGACTCCCGTAGGCGACCTGCGCGTCGTGATGAGGATGAAATGATAATGAATTCAACACATACACCTAGCCCCCGTGCCATTGGAATTAACCAATTAAGATTAAAATCCTCGACCCGGCCGGGAATCGAACCCGGGACCCTCTGAACCGAAGGCCAGTACGCTGACCGTTCAGCCAACGAGTCGGAAGGAAATTGAAATTATTTCGAGGTACTGGCAATTGGAGTAATGGAGGTTCGAGATTTCGAGGTTCGACTGTATTTGAATCCGCAATCTTGTGGTCCAGAGAGAGGCAATGTTCTTGGCCAGTAATACACAGAGGGAGATTAATTATTATTATTATTATTATTATTATTATTATTATTATTATTATTATGTGCGGCCAGTATCTAGTAATCGGGAGATAGTGGGTTCGAGCCCCACTGTCGGCAGCTCTGAAGATCGTTTTCCGTAGTTTCCCATTTTCACACCTGGCGAATACCGGGGCTGTACCTTAATTAAGGCCACGGCTGCTTCCTTCCACTTCCTAGGCCTTTCCTATCCCATCGTCGCCATAAGACATGTGTGTCGGTGCAACGTAAAAAAATAGCAAAAAAAAATAATAATAATATAGCCATCATCATCATCATATGAAGAAGAATATAATATTGGGAAGTGCATGATGGCTTGATGATACGCAGTTTGTTCTGTAGCAGAAAATGCGCAAGGCTGTGTGTGTGGGGGGAGGGGGGTTAGGTCAGGATATTTGCAATGCCAGTACAGTCCCGTTGTTGAATGCCTTACGGTATCTTCTTTGGCTTTGATTCCTTGCTTCGACTGGATTTCTGACAGCTTTGTCTTGACGGTTCGGATTTTTTTTTGTGTGTGTTTACAAAGAGTAACGGGAACGAGAGGTCACGTTTTCATTTACTACTACTACCGTTTTCATTTTCTGAAGGACGTCAGTGAAGTAATTGCAAATATGGTACACATTGCAACCTAACCTCAGATCAATTCCGGTGTGACATGTCTTGTGGTATGGGCTAGAATGAATTTGTTACTTTCATTGACCATTCCTTAGCCTCATCCATTGCCTTGACAACATGAAAGTGACTCAGTAATGATCAACACTGATAATAGCGATACCATTCCTTCTGCAGCCAGTCCATGTTACGAATATGTGAAAGCATATGTTCATAATGCTAGCTAGTGTGCGTTTTTCAGTGGGCTTGGAAGAATGATATTCAAATGAGAAAACCAATGGGAAACTACCTCGTTCTTCATTTCCCTTGTGCGCCCCTGTTCTTTATGACAGCATTCGGGAGATTGTGGGTTCGAAACCTACTATCGGCAGCACTTAAGATGGTTTCCCATTTTCACACCAGGAAAATTCTGGGGCTGTACCTTAAGGCCACGGCTTCTTCCTTCTCACTCTTAGCCGTATCCTGTCCCGTAGTCGTCATAAGACCTATGTTGTTGCATCGTAAAGCAAATTTAATATATATGACAGCCGATGGTAGAGCTATTGAGGATCCGGTCAGCCTTCAAACTGAGTACTAAGCATACAAAAACAAACTGAGAACCTATAAAAGAAACGCTAGAGAATTCCACTCTGGCACACAAACAGCACTCGCATGGGTACGGGGAATGTTGCTATTGTTTGTTTAAATATGTACATAATAGTAAATTTAGTATTATACAGCCTCTCATACATACCATAAATAAATAAGTAAAATAAAAAAATAAAATATTGGTACCTATTCAGACGACATTTCTTCGTCAAGTGTTAATCTTATCGTCAAAACTGTTAACGTCACCGGACGAGTTGGCCGTGCGGCTAGGGTCGCGCAGCAGTGAGCTTGCATCTGGGGAATAGTGGGTTCGAACTCCACTGTCGGCAGCCCTGAAGATGGTTTTCCGTGGTTTCCCATTTTCACACCCGGCAAATGCTGGGGCTGTACCTTACTTAAGGCCACGGCCGCTCCCTTCCCACTCCTAGGCACATCCCATCCCATCTGTGTCGGTGTGACGTAAAAACAAATTGTGAAATCTTAACGTCGAAGGATCTACTAGATCAAAAGCAATATATGGACACGTTTATCAACAGCAGTATAATTCATGCGTGTATTTTGCCGTGTTTATAGTTAACGTGAACTATTGTTAAGTATAATTTCAGAGAGTACAACATAAGCCTAAATATATAGTAGTTGTTTATAAGCATATTTATATAGTGGTTGTTTAGTTTATCTGCGTGAATATTTGTATATTTTAAATACTGTTAGGGCAAAAAAAATGTCTATTAGCATAAAATGGTAATAGTAGTAATAGACCACCTGCATAGTCTTCATACTGTTGCACCTAAGGCGATGAATATCAGAAAGACATCGTTACGTGATAAGAAAAAAGCGCCTGGTGTTCTGTGGGCACCTAACCCGCATGAACCCCTTGCAGATTTACCAACAAGATCTTCACTGTGACAGGTAGAAGGAAGGCATCCAGGAACCGCGCAGTGTTTAGATCGGTGGCCTTTTATAGATCTGAATGCTGGCCTACAACATCGCAGCATGAACAAGCACTTTATGCAATGGAAATCCTAGTTGCTTTACGTCGCACCGACACAGATAGCTCTTATGGCGACAATGGGATAGGAAAGTCCCCAGTTACAAAGACTGCCCTTAAACTATAATTGGAGGTTCGCCGACCTCGAGGGCGACTTCATACACGCTGGCTGGACAGGGTGAGAGGATGACATGCGGCTCACCAAACTCAGCCCTTGAGACGCAGCGGATCGATTGAAGTGGAGGAAATACTGCAAGAAGGCAGACCCCACATTATACCCACCAACTTGGACAGGAAACCAGCATTCTGCTCTCTAACCTACTTAGCGCTGCTATTGCGAATACGTAATAAGCAAAGCAAAGTCATCTCCTTACAGGTCATGAAGGCCCTAGGAGGGGTGGAAGGTAAAGGCTTCCACTACCCGTAGCCTCGGCTCTTGATAGGGTAGAGTGGATAGCTCAACGCCCGGCCACATTTGCCCCCAGGAATTAACCTGGTACTCATTTCTTGTGTAGGCTGAGTGAACCTCACGGTCATGTGCACCTCCGGAAGTGGAAATCTCGTTTCTTAAATTTTGCGACTTCTTGATGGGGATTCGAACCCACGTCCTTCCGGGCGAACCGAGCACGCCTTTACCGCCTCGGCCAGGTACCCCCTGCGAATACTTAATAGTGATGTAATTTAACTGAAAATTTATTAATTGTAGTCGGCCAGTGATTATTATTTGCTGTAATAGCTGTGACCGAAATTTTCGAGCTATTTCCGTGTATTTGGACTGAAATTTACAAGAGTTTAGAGTGTTGAACTATGAGAAATACTCCCTATCTACGGGAACGATGTAATACCTTTACGTTGAGAAAGCTGAGCTAATATTATCCAGTGAAGCTCCGACGATATAGGCTGTGTAACGTGATTACCGTCGTAAAATCGATCATTGCTTTAATGCATGGGTCACCTTGTTGACATCTACTGAGATACTGGCCTAAAACTCTCTCAAATTTATTTCTTAAAAAAACCCTAGAAGATGGAGGGAGAAACGAAGCAATCATAAGAGCAGGCGAAGACATACTTCACCCTCTCCGTCTTTAACAAGCGAGGCTTTCAGCAGACTTGTGGTTGTAAAGATGCCAACTACAGCTTCGAGCGAAACGGGCGCTGACGTAAGACGCTGCATCAGAAATGCCTTCGTTGTATTTCCCGAATAGAACTTCCTGAAACAAGGGCGGAATGGAAAAAATATTCCTACCATCGCCACAATATGAGCTCCAGAAACACTTCGTAATTAAAAAGTCTCGTTCTCGGATTATTATAATTATTAAAACTAATGGATTAACAAATAAACACAAGTATGGCTCCACTTGAGTTTAGCAGGCGTCATGTGTTACATTTCGAATATGTATACGAAGACGCATTTTAACTAATATTTAGAGTACTTGCACCTGCTTTAAAATGCTTCTGCTTCGGATACGTCTCTTGTTATTATTATTACAATTATTCAGATTTTTTTTAAATTCCCTGGTGCGGGTTCACCCTTGGATAACACGACTGACTTTTCATCTCCTACACATTTCGACTCTGAATGCACTGCAGATGAACGATTGGACTGGGAAGGTATGTTCCATTGCTGTTCTGTACCTTGCTGTTTGTATTTTTCCCTGGATTGTTCATAACTTCACGTCTGACTAAGTCTCGGCGAAAGGATACTTGTATAATTGATTAAAAGCCTGACAGGACATCGTATTACGTAAATTTTTACATACAGGTTTAATCTATATGAGCTAGGAGCTGTAAGTTATACTCCCCCCCCCCCTCTTCCGTTATTCTTATCACACCTCCATTGGGCAATTCTTGTTTTCTTTCGATTCCGCCGCCATTAGCTAGCGAGTGTTCCATTTACCCACCTTTCATGGACGTTGCCTTTCCCCATACCTACCTAGCAATCCGTTCTAACAGTTTAGTTTCAGGCAAAAAGGCAAGCGAGGTAAACTATTGATATCGTGATCACAAGACCATAGTCATTCCTGGAATATGAAACACAGGAATGTGATTTTACATTTATATTTCCCATATGCATCGGCTTGGATTCAAACCACGAACACCCTGGTAAAAAGTCAGCCTCGAAGTAACTCAGCTTTTATGACCTCTTACGGAGACTGGACAATGAGGATTGTAGAGTACCTTTTTACGAGAACACAATAGCATTTCACATGTACTTTTGGCTAATAGTAGCCTGATATTGCTGTACATGTTTATGTACTGTATGTTGGCTGCAAGAGAAGCCATTTTGTGACGTGCTTTAGATCTAGACATCGAATCGAACTACGCTCTTCCATCTTACAACTGATGCTGGAAATGGTATATGGGGAAGCAGTGGTCTACTTATTCAGACCCTGCGAGAATTAGGAAAGATCTAGGATCTTTGCACTCGTAAGATATATTGTTGCCTTATATTATTAATAATAATAAATATAATAATAATAATAATAATAATAATAATATGAAGAAGAATAAGAAGAATATATCGAGCTAGTTGGTTTGCGTAATGTAGCTGTAAGCTTGCATTCTGGAAATAATGGGTTCGAACCTCTCTATCGGCAGCCCTGAAGATGTTTCTTCCGTGCTTTCTCATTTTCACACCAGGCAAATACTACCTTAACGAAGGCTACAGTCGTTTCGTTCATAGTTCTAGCCCTGTCCATCCAATCGTTACCATAAGCATTGTTTGTGTCGGTGCGATGTGAAACAAATAGGAAAAGGAAAAAACTGTTAAAATCTCATCATAGTTCTCCTTAAGACAATAATCATCACTAGACAACCAAACTTCACTGATATGGTTCTTTTCCATTTAAACAAAAAAATAATTACTGTTATCCATGCTGCCCAACATCCCACTGATAACTTAAGTAGACCTAAACCCTTTAAATGAATCAGCCTTGAGACGGAAAGCTCTTATAGGCCAAATGGCCGACGGGAGAATTAGTCTTGATCTTTCTCTTTATCCACAGATATACAGATATGATACCAGGTTAAGGTTGAACTAACATGTACAGATTTCATAGACGCTGAAATGGGAAATGGCTATGATAAAGAATGTAGTGATCATGATCTTAATTAATGTACAGTCAGGCATTTGCGTAGTGTGAAATTGGGAGACTACGGAAAACCATCCTTAGGGCTGCTGACGATGGAGTTCTAACCGAAAGCAAGGTCAGTGCTACAAGACTCGCACCGCGTACCCAACATGCTTGGTGGAATCCACTAAATGCCACCACTGTTAGTTGTGTTAAAATATATCCAAATCCCCTGGAGCATATTCTTATTCTTATTCTTATTATTATCATCATCTCGACCGAGAGCTCAAATTGTGGGTGCGTTCAATCCATCAGTCAGAAGACGAGTCCAATTAGGTCGCTCGCTTGTGTTTTTGATTGATTGCAATGCGGGGGGCTTGACCTGCACACAATGTGCTGCGCATCGTTCATTCTTTGGCCTTATTAGCGTCTTTGTGCCCGGCCGGGCCCGGCCCGGAGCATGACACTGACATATTGCACAGCGAACTGAACCGCGTCACTGTTAAGTAAACTACACCATCTCCCTCACCCACACGTGGTCTATCTGAAATGTTACATACAACTTGTGAGACAAACACTACTCTCACGATCGAGCAAGCTGTGAGCTTGGATTTGGGAGATACAGTAGTGAGTTTGAATCCCACCGTCGGCAGCCCGTGGTTTCCCATTTTCACACCAACTGAGGCTGTACCTTACTTAAGGCCACGGCTGATTCAGGTCTACCGATGATGGGGCTCGAATTCCATTATCCCCTGAATTCAGTATCACAGCTACATTGCGCAAACCGTGTAGCCAACTCGCTCTGTTCTTTTGCTATTCAAAGTCTCTCATTCTTAAGTAACTGTTGATGTTACTATGGCAGAGCAAACGTATAGCCTGGTCTGGACACTAAGGTCATGAATTTCGGAGACCCTTTCGAAGAGACAACCGAACGCCGCACTAGTGCATGAAAATGAAAATCCACAGCCTGTTTCCAGTCATTCGTCCGGCTCAGGAATGGAATGAATGAAGCCCCCATCTAGCGGCGAGGATAGGAATCTTGCCGGCTGCCGAAGCCTGTCGCACTCCCCTGGGGCAATGATTCATGACTGACGAAATGAAATGATACTGAAGAATGTCGCTGGAATGAAAGATGACAGGAAAAACCGGAGTACCCGGAGAAAATCCTGTCCCGCCTCCGTTTGTCCAGCACAAATCTCATATGGAGTGACCGGGATTTGAACCACGGAACCCAGCGGTGAGAGGCCAGTGCGCTGCCGCCTGTGCCACGGAGGCTCTCCGCACTAGTGCATCTGAGGCGATAATATTATACTTCGACATCTCTTAGCATTTTATATTTTGTTGAGAGATGGCTTCACGGTTCGGAAAATGTTCGATATTGTGTAGCGTACCCAATTCGACACGTCCATATTTATGTATGTACTGTCGCAGTGGTTTCAATTTCAGCCATTGGAACTATGCTGTTCGACTCCGTTACCGTTCGAACTACGAGAAAGAAAATTTAAACAAGACACTGGCTATACTCGAAACTTTTCCACGCTTGTAATTCTGAGATATTGACTTGAAATCGACACACTCATTGCTCTCTGTCATTTTGGTATCTAATCTTTACTTGTGATATTAGATTACGTTCTCACCTTGATGACTTTTCATTTAACACTGAAGGTCATAGACTCAGAACTTAACAGGCGAACAGTGACACATTTTTATACTAATTAGAATTCAGGTGATTTCAACCTGGTTATCTTTAAATGACATATATGGTCCCATCAATCAATAGTTGTACCTCCTCTTAAGACAGTAATCACCACCACCATCTTATTATTCAGAAAACTTAATATGGGTGGTCGTGCTAGACATGAACTGATAGATCTCCAGTCCTTCCTAACACTGAAATATTTGTTCGAAAAGGAGAAATTCGTGGGGAGCACAAGATACCAAAAGGTTCCAAATACTGCGAACTGTTTCGCCACGTTCAGGACGACCTATCTGTGCGGGGAAGCTTTCTCACTTATGAAGTACACTACCTCAAAGAAAAAGCACGATCACGATTAACAGATTCACATTCTCAAAACTGTTTTACGTGTGGCTACAAGCGACTTCTCCTTGAAATTCTGAGTAACATTCAAGTTTTTCCTTGCCGGGCTGAGTAACGTATGTGATAGGCGCTAGCATCCTGAGCTTAAGTTGGCGGATTCGATCCCAATCCGTTCGGTGGTACTGGTGCATAAAGGAACACCTGTGGGACACAATTTTGGCACCAGAGCTTTTCTAAATACCGTAAAAGTAGTTATCGGACGTAAAATAAATAACATAAGGATTATTATTATTATTATTATTATTATTATTATTATTATTATTATTATTATTATTATTATTATTATTATTATTATTATTAAATTAAGTCTTTCCTTGGAAACAAATGCCAATAGGGGTTTGTGAAAATGTTCCAAGTCTGCTTCTAGTGAATTTCAAGTTTTAATTCCACGATCTACAAATAAATATTTACTGCAGCTCGTACTGTACTCTGTGGTACTGTCTGTAACGGCATCAGCCTGGAGTCTGGTTGGATCCCCAGATGGCACCACTAGAGATTATAGCGAAACCACACAAACCACTGGCGATGCTAAAATGAGGAAGAGTGGGCAAGATGAGGAATCAGATAGTTTGGCATTGCTTTCTTCACTGAACCAGAAAGCGCTGTTGCAGTATGACCGGCCCTGTGACAAAAATGACAAGCACCTTTCACGACATCCAGATGCACAAGTTTTGCGCCAAATATCATTACTAGCATCACCCACAACTTAGCACCTTCCGTACTGGCACAACTGTATAACTTCTGTGACTATGGCCAGTGAAAACTACATATTGCTCTGGCCGGGGACAAGTGTCAGATGCTAAAAATACTACATCTACCAGGAAATGGAAGCAGGCGCATCTGTGGTTTTACCTTCACATAAATAATCTGCTGTACTTACATAACATAGTTTATCCAGACGTTTATTTGCTTAACTCTCTCCTTGCTCTTGCTAACTTGTTCAAGAGGACGTTATACATCAAGCTTCCATCGTGCTGACATTCAGCAAGTACTGTACGTTCTACTTCTTTTTTAGTTATACTACTTCTAGATTTGAAACGAAGTAATTGGGAGTCTCAGGCAAGAAATCTGATGTTATCAATCACTTTTCTTTTACAGGTGCTGTTTGGAAAAGTTAATAATTTCATGCGGCTAATTTAGAAAGGGTGTAACCCTTCTTAGGCACACACTTAAAGGAGAGTGGCAGACATGTGCCTTTATAAGAATTTAATGCTAGTGCTTTTACGTCCACTAACTACTATTTCGGTTTTTGGAGTCACCTAGGGGCCGGAATTTTGTCCCGCAGGAGTTCTTTTAGATGCCAGTAAATCTACTGACACGAGGCTGACGTATTTGAACACCTTCAAATGCCAAGGGATTGAGCCAGGATCGAACCTGCCAAGTTGGGGTCAGAAGGCCAGCGCCTCAACTGTCTGAACCACTCACATCGGTAGCTATAGTGCTGGAATGTATCATTTAGTAACAGTACAAACACTCAGTCCCCCAGCGACTGAAATTAAAAATCCACGATTGAAATCCGACAGCCTGGTCAGAAATCGAACCTGGACTCTCTCGGACCGAAGCCTAGCGTGTTACCACTTAGGCAAGGAAGCGAATTTGGAATGAACAAGAATAGAGGTATGACTCTGGACATAGTCTTGAAACAAACAGTATGGAATTTCATTTTCCGTTTCGCTAAGAACATTATGGCAACCAGTTTCAAAAGAATACCCTTGGCTTTACGGCCCAGTAGCAACTGTGGCGGTATATGCACACGTATTTGTTGGCTTTCCTGACCGGTTCCGCTTCCTCTCATATCAACACCACTTCAGTTGGTTTCGCGTGGAAGAATGAACCCCGTTTTAGCCCTTAGTCGAGAATTAAAATACTTAGCCTGATCGAGGATCGAATCGGGGGCATTCTGGTGATAGACTGGCACACTTTCCCTATACCTCGTGGCGGGCTTTGCAAGAAGGTATGATAACAAAACATGGTTTTGATTTTTATGCTTGCCGGGCTGAGTGGCTCAGACGGTTAAGGCGCTGGCCTTCTAACCCCAACTTGGCAGGTTCGATCCTGGCTCAGTCCGGTGGTATTTGAAGGTGCTCAAATACGACAGCCCCGTGTCGGTAGATTTACTGGCACGTAAAAGAACTCCTGCGGGACTAAATTCCGGCACCTCGGCGTCTCCGAAGACCTTAAAGAGTAGTTAGTGGGACGTAAAACAAATAACATTATTATTATTATTATTTTTATGCTTCTTAGTTTTTTTTCACCGTGCTTCTTCCCAAGGTTAAAATTCTGTTGTACATATAAGGGAACTGCTTGGGTTGGACGAGACTGGTTTCAATGAAACTTGGGTGAGATAATATATAAGTACGTAAGAATAACAATTTGTTGTTGCAATTTTTAATGGGACGTGGTGTATCGAAGGTATCGATTAAAATGAGACTTGACATCTCGGCATAATGGCTATTGTATTAAATCCATGATGTCCTAAAATGTAATTTGACCTAGTTTCATTGCAGTTGGTCTGGTACATAGTGGAATCCCTCTGCAATGGGCACCACTGGAGGGTGTATCGCCTGCAGTTTTCTGTCTCAATCGATGAGTAATTAGTGCAGTCATATGGGCCGGCCCGTATGAGCAGGGAGTCACGTAGCTGAGGATGTGATTCATGAGTGGGGAATGGTGTCACCGACAGGCCGTGTAAACACAGCTCGATCACATCCCAGTCCGCCCACCTGCGCGGCGGCATTTCCTCTGGAACACAACACAATAAGATGTGCACTCACTTGGCCTGGTGACCCAACGTGCAAACTCTCTCTCGTCCAGAGCAATGACCCCCCCAAGCTTTCATGGTCACCGACTAGCCGTGATTCGGCTTATCATGTGATCTTGATGATTACGCAACTAGCTCAGATCTTTTCGATACACCGTCGATCGGTATACAGAATTAATGTCTAGTGACATAATGCCCACTTGTTTACATATAACGACAGTTGGCCTACAATATTAAGAATATGTGTGAACAATGTCTAACAATTCATAACGTCCATCTACCCCTTATCCATGAAATTTCCTGTAAGTTCCTACATTAGGAACACCACTGCCAAGAACCGTACCAGTGTCACTACCAGCGCATCTACACAAGCTTAGTACAATTCTTACAAGACAGTGACAGAATATAGCCTTAAGTTATGTAGTGTATATCCACGGCTTATTTTATGCTAAACAAAGTAAATAATTGAGCAGAAATGTTCTGTGAAAGAGACTAAAAGCTGGCCTGGTATGTGGTTATTAGGCCAAACACCTAATTTCAAAATAGTACCTGTTAATTTCACCATATTGTCATGTGATGTAATGGGATTTTCTTGCCTTTCTGTTTGATTTAGTTTTCTTTCTTTATTTCTTTCTTAATCCGCTTACCCTACAGGGTTGGTTTTTCCCTCGGACTCAGCAAGGGATCCTACCTCGACCGCCTAAGGACAGTGTCCTGGAGCGCGAGACTTTGGGTCGGAGGGATACAACTTGGGAGGAGGAGCACTTCCTCGCCCAGTTTGATTCCCTGCTAGTGGGGCCTAGTGGGAGGATGGGAAGATCGGAAGGGATAGACGAGGAAGAGGGAAGGCAGTGACCGTGGCCTTAAATTAGGTACCATCCCGACATTTGCCTGAACGAGAAGTGGGAAACCACGGAAAAGCACTTCGAGGATTGCTGAGGAGGGAATCAAACCCCCTCTACTCATTGTCAGTTGACCTCTCGAGGATGAGTTGACCCTGTTCCAGCCCTCGCACCACTTTTCAAATTTCGTGGCAGAGCCGGGAATAGAGCCCGGGCCTGCGGGGGTGGCAGCTAATCACACTAACAACTACATCATAGAGGCGGTCCTGCCTGCTTTATACTCAGTGATATAATTTGAAACGTGTAATTTAGACATTCTGAAAACAGAGGCGTCTACATTATCAAACACATAATATTGTAAGCACACCAGTGCTGGGAGACTATCTCCTTTCTTGCACATCGTGTAACTACACATTGTATGTATTTTGACAGAAGTATCAGAGATTAACTGGGCTGCTTAGCAGAGGCGGTAAAATGCGTGCTTTGTTCGCTCGGAAAGATGTGTGTTCGATTCCCCGTCAGGAAGCCGAAAAAAGTTTAGAAACGAAATTTCAACTTCCGACGTTGCATATGGTCAGCCTATACCAAAAATGAGTACAAGGTTAACTTCTTGGAGCAAAGGCGGCCGGGCGTAGGTCTAACCACTCTACTCCATCAAGTGCCGAGGTTAGAGATGGCGGAAGCCTTTATATTCCACACCTCCAAGAGCCTCCATGGCCTATACGGAGATGACTTCGACTTGACCATCGTACGTTAGATATTTCTGTCCTTTAGACCTAATGTCAGCAGACTTAATTGTGTAGATTTTTTTGCGGTTAGACATTTTATTCTATTAGGCATTGCGTTTATTAGACTAACAGTAGTGGACCTGTCGACCTAGAACCACCTACTCAGACGAGACCGCTGATTTATCCTGTGTTTCACGAATTAATTTGCTTGTTCATTGCAGGCTGCCTAGCTGAGTAACTCAGGTGGTAAAGCTCTGGCCACCTGAGCTCGAGTTGGCGGGTTTAATCCCATCTCCGTCCGGTGGGTATTTGAAGGTACTGAAATACGCCAGCGTCGTGCTAGCAGATATCTTGACACTTGAAAGGCCTCCTGGAGGGCAGAATTAGGGCATATTGGTGTCTCAAAAATCCATAGCAGTAGATAGGGGACGTAAAACTCACTATCGCGTGTGTGGTGGTTTGTAGTATAATGGGTTGTATGCAGATGAAGATATGTATTATGATGAACACACCCAGCCTCTGATCTATAGGAATTAATCAGACGCCATCAAAATCCCCGACCTGGTCGGGAATAGAACCCGGAACTATATGAACCGAAACCAGTATGGTACTATGATGACCATTCAGCCAAAGCGCTGGATCTTTTATTTATTTATTTATTTATTTATTTATTTATTTATTTATTTATTTATTTATTTATTTGCCAATCTTTCACGAGGTTAATGTACATAGGTACAGAATTAATACCTATTTGGGCATTCTCTCGAATATGCTTCATTTTTCTACATTTAGCTTTTCAGTTCTCAAATACCAGTTACTACATAAGCGGTTATGTACGCCAGTATCCAGAGAACCGTTCTTGAAGCATAGCGGTCAAGGCGTAGACTCCGTAATGTGTGGTGTACGGGTTCTCATCGTTGACTGTAATAATCCCAGTGTGGTTCAAGACAGAAACAGGACTTACCTGTTGTTACGAACACCAATCAGCGTAAGGCAGGAGTCTCAAAACAGCTACAGCACGAATAATTTCCACTATCGACTTTGCCGTGCAGAATAGACGAGCTGACAAATTACACAGTCATAACAATATCGAACATAGACGTTGTCGACTCCGTTAATTGCTCTGGAAAATAAGCAGCATTGATCGATTATACTGGCACTAGTTCACATACCAATGTAATTATGTGTACCCTTCAAGAAGACTTATTTCACATACCCGACAATGTGGTGTACATTGTGTGGCTCCGAACCCACTGACAACTACAAGAGACAGCTTGCCCCGCAATAAATCAGGAAGCACAACGAGCGACAGATGCGGAGCAGCAGCGATATGGCACCATAAGGGGAGAACATTCAAAAAAGGAAAGCTCACCGAACTTAGCGGATGAAAAGAATTGGAAAACGATGGATTCCATTTTTGGATAACGTATGTAAACGATTTGGTTGGAACCTTTTACGCCTGTACTTGCTTATTGGAATGATCTATGAATGTTATAAAAGGGACTAAGTTACTGGATCCCACAAAGGAATTGTTTTAAATGTAAATATTTCAGGAATGTATATGGCAGATGTAGAATTTCCAGTTCATGGACGAGGTCATTTTGTTATCCTTACTTCCCGACACGAAAATTCAGCGTCCCGTGCTGTTGTCTTGTAATAATAGACAGTTGTTCTTGCGTTATTTAAATGTAGACCTATCTGTATAATGCATACTTTGCTAATAAACTTACGTTTTCTATTGTGTTAGGAAAGTGATACGCATTATTCAAGGCAATCTGGACTCGCCATCGTACACTACAACTTGCAAAACAACGTTTCAAGAACTGAGAGTTCGAGGCCATTCTGTTACCTTATTTTGATTTCAAGTACGTCATTGGTGGATGTGGGGAGTGGATTGGAATCATAAAGGCGGATTCTATGCCACGCATCAACCAATTATGTCAACTACACCATAGTTCTATAACGTAAGCATGAGCAGGCGACACCACCTCCATTGTACGCCTGCAGCTGTGACATGGTTGCTATCCAAGCCGACCTCGGTCACATTCTGTTTGCATGCACTAAATACAGACCCGCTCAAAATCCCCTCTGCAGAAATCTAAGTTTTCCACACAGGATTTCCTATATTCTGCTTGCTAGATATCCGTGACTGTAGTACAGTTTTTAATCAAGCTGGCTTACACATCTGAACTGTCAATATTTAATTGCTTCAGATGATCTTCAGCATAACATATAACTCTCAAGAAAACTGATAGTGTAAATAAATTGTCCTCAAACATAGCCTATGTATTTCTGCACTTATATACTCTGTTGTTGCCAGCTTAGGCAGCGAACGAAGAAAGCTATCGGCCGATTGTTCTTTCACTTCCTTCCATAAAATCGGTACTCCTGGCCTCCTTTGTGTCATAGATTACCGTTTTGTACACCTAAACCTTCCTGGATAATTACTCTATAGCCTACAATGGTGAATACCTTATCAAAATTCGTTTGATGATTCTCGAGATTAGTTCTTACAAACACATACGGACACCTACCGGAGACTTTATTTTATAATACAGCATGTATAAAAGTGAACATAATCGTCCGTCTATTAACTAGCTCTTTGGCAATAACCTTCTTTCTTTCGGTCGTGTTTGTCTTCGAGGGAAATCACACATATTCACACTACAAAAAACGCGCAGAAGCACGTAATAGTGAATACATCCCATTATTTTTTGTGACAGGAAATGTACAGTCTCTTTAAAAAAAAAAGCAGTAAGCGCATGGTATTGTGTAAGTTCCTCGTAGGTACATTTTGCTCAGAAACACTTCATCCTACAGGTACTGTATAATTTTTATTGTATCAACAGGGTTTTGTATTTTTATGAATAAAATACTGGCTGTTTTATTGAAACATTTTAAAATCGAGGATGACGCAATTAGAACGCACACACATACACTTAGCAATGATTGATTACATTTCTGTAATCAGTGGCTATTTACAAATGTCACTTGTCCTCACAGTGGGTCTCAGGCTGGCAGTCTTTACCACGAACGGGTGATCCTTCCTTAATCTTGATTGACAGGTTTCAAGTCTCCCTTCACTTCGCACGCACTACAGTTATTCCACACAGTCGTTACATGTAGCCAGATCCGAAACCACGTCCTTTGGCTTTCACAGCGCGCTTCGACGGTACACTTGGCTCGGCTCCAGATGAGACCGATAAACCGCACAATCAGTTCACTTCACTGCTCCATACACTGAACTACTCAACAAGACAAAAACACAGCTGAACACCAACCACTACTGTTCGATGTGAGCCTGTTTTTATATACCTGGCGATAAAGTTCTAGTATTTTCGGGGTGCGGCCAGAGTACGAGTGTTCCAGTTTCGTCATTCAAAAAATGAACGGAGTCACGAGGCGAAGGAGACAATAGAAGTCAAGGTCGTCACGTGCCTACAGGCCGGCTGGTAGCTCTCCAGCCTGACTCACGCATCCCTTTCAGGAAACCCGGAATAGTCGCACATGACTGAACAACGTTAATTGTCGCATTGGGCTCATTGGATCTAATGTGCGAATATTAAATATTCTCGAACCTATGTAGCTTAAATTAAATCCTATTATTATAAGCATAGAACGACATGTCTAATCTTCATTTAAAAACTGATAATTCACGCTCTCGTATAGACTGATAATGACAAAATTAAAGTATAATTCGCAAACTTAAAAAAAGAATCTTGTGGTTTTTTTTTTTTTTGCTAGTTGCTTTACGTCGTACCGACACAGATAGGTCTTATGGCGACGATGGGGCAGGGGAGGGCTAGGAGTGGGAAGGAAGCGGCCGTGGCCTTAATTAAGGTACAGCCCCAGCATTTGCCTGGTGTGAAAATGGGAAACCACGGAAAACCATTTTCAGGGCTGCCGACAGTGGGGTTCGAACCTACTATCTCCCGAGTACTGGATACTGGCCGCACTTAAGCGACTGCAGCTATCGAGCTCGGTATGGTAATTTTTAGTAGAGATCAGATTTTTCAACATTTTCAAGAGAAATGCAGCAAAAGAATGTCAAACGCTTAATGTAAACATATTTCATGCTTTTAACACTTTTTTCTATATAACACACTGAATATAAATCAATTTTCCGTACTCACCACAAGCATGCATTTTACATAGGGAATAGACGGACCTAATCTTCCTGTCTTTTCGACGTGGTCGCAATTGGCACCTCTTATTTTTTCTTTGCCTGCTGGGCTACTCCTTCAGCGTTGTCGTCACTTTCACCATTTTCACTCATACTTGCGTTGGTTATCATATGCAGTTGTCTAGGTAGGGAAACAAATGTTATATCCTACAAACCGTCCTTTCCCACAGCTTGAATATCTCTTGTAGTAAGCACTCTGTTATCGTCATCTGTTTCTTCTGCATTTACTGCTTCTCTCATCTCTATTCCATTGGTTTCTTGCTTTAAATCACTCTCATTTCCCCCTAGGAGCTCATCATCATCTTTATTTAGCTGAGACTCCTGCATTTGGAGAATTCTTTCATGTTCAGTGTTGACCCAGTATCAACACTATAAAGAGAATAATGAAATTACGTCGCATGCACAAATACAAGCAGTTTTAACAGCAGCAATAGTAAATAAACTAAACTTACCAGCTTTAGTACAAAGATGTACGGTAATCAACAAAGACCTCAGAAAAAATTAGGTTACGTATCCAGCCGCTCGGGGCCCAGTGAACCCCAATAACACTCTACACTGTGTATGACTGAATGTAACTGATGAGTAATAGTGCCCTGCTGCGCTAGACGGAATTTCTGGCAAGCTACCGGAAGACGGTTCTCAGAACTTCAATTGCCGCAGGAAGTAGAGACAAAAATACTTTGCATGGGGCCTAATGGACCCAGCGCGACTATTCCCGGGTTAATAATGGAGGGGGCTTCACGAGGCCTGACAGTCGCATTTCCACATAACTGTATCTATATGTGAGGTGAATTCTATTTTGATAATCCGCTAATTTAAATTATTTTCGTAACCTTTTCCCAATTATCTGGACTCGGCACATTGTATGGCTTACCCGAGTTCCGCGGCCGGATACCTTTGCCGACGTCCACTCTATTGCGTGCTTCTCTGACGATTTGGTAATATATGTTGCATGTAAATGAAGATGCGTATGAATAAGAACACAAACACCTAGTCCCCGAGCCAGAGGAATTAACTAGACATAAGTCAAAATCCCCGAACCGTCCGGGAATCGAACCAAAGGCCACTATGCTGCCCACTCAACCAAGAAGCCAGACTTCGATTATAATTAAAATTAAGGCTGATAAAATATTAAATGTAAGGAACATGCAAGACCATGGGCTCATTCTTTTTTTTTTTTTTTAAGAGACTCTCATTTGAGATTCTTTTGACTACGAGAATATAATCATCAATCCTATAGAGGGTTAAGCTTGCTTGCTTCTTAGTTCAGAGTGAAATAAGTATAACTGGTTGCTGCGTGGTTTGTTCCAGCATTTGATCAGCGCTGACTAAATGGTCAAGTATTCGTCAGTGCTACGTGAGCCGACAGTGAAAGTGGATGCAGGGTCACGCGAGCTTCAATAGGACGATAGTCAGATGTGCAATGTCTTTGTAACCTCGTCCAAGACAGTACGGCCGTTTCAAGGCCTTTTAAGTCTCTCTAATACCCAAGCCACATTAAAAAAGTATGAACTTCATGATAAAGGTAACTTCTTATTTCGATTAAAATGAAAGCCAAAATGATAATTTGCTGTACAGAGGACTCAATGGGTAAATACGGTACGAGCAAGGCGACATATTTCTTAGAGCCAATAAAGTGGACGGCAATATCAATGCGTACTGCAAGTAAAATGTGAAGTTATAAAAAATATATTGTAATAACAAATATATACTATAGAATGATTAGTTGTAGCTGGATACAATAAACTTTCAGTTACCCGCATTTACCAATTAAGGACGCTTCTGGATCCATGGGGAATGCAGTTCCCCAAAGTTTTATTGTCTTAAATATTTCCAACAGGTGAATGATTAAATACGGTTCAAGGTGAATAATTCAATATAATCCTGAAAGTGCCCTACTCGTTGGCTGAATGGTCAGCGTACTGGCCTTCGGTTCAGAGGGTCCCGGGTTCGATTCTCGGCCGGGTCGGGGATTTTTATCGCTTCTCGTTAATTCTTCCGGCTTCGGGACTGGGTGTTTGTGTATGTCTCAACACTCTCCTCTTCATATTCAGATAGCACACCACACTACCAACCACCACAGAAACACGCAAAAATGATTACATCACTCCATATAGAGTTGGCGTCGGGAAGGGCACCCGGCCGTAAAACAGGGCCAAATTCACGCATGCTACGCAGTTCGCACCTTCGACCCCAGAGGTGTGGGAAAAGCGGTAGAAAAAGGAAGAAGAATAAGTCTAAACTCAGGACTAATTGAGCCCAAATTTGGTATGGATATATCTCGGAAATTCAGTTCAAATTGGTCTGCTATTCTGATTATTTAATAATTAACCTATTCAAAATGACGATTATTTATAGGTAGGTATTTATTAAACTTGCTCATATTTTATCCATTAACATCCAAAATAACGGGCAAAAGGTTAGTCCCGTCACAAAATAAGTCGTAATATATGTGTAGGGCCTACTTAAATTGAAGTTTTCTGAAAAAAAGTCACGTATTTTTTATAACTACAATGGTTCTCCTGGAAATTACGCTTGTACAAGTTACAGCACGCGTTTCAGGGTCTCTAAAACTAACCGACTTTAACATTACTGTACACTGACTGGCTGTTGTTAGTTGAAGTCTGCTCAATCTCTAACACTGCTACTCATCTCCCGTAGGTGACAGTACTGCTGCTAACCTGTCAACGACGGGTGAGCAGCTAGTTATTAGAAAATAAAGCGCAAATATCGATTGTCAACTTTATGTGAAATGAAATCCCTTCCACAGCTTTTCCTACACCCTGATGGAACGTGGGTGCGAACTGTGTCATACATATGAACTCGGTCCTGTTTTGCAACTGGGTGCCCTTCCTGACTTAAAACCCTACTGCATGTGGAGGTATGTAGTCACTACTACAGGTATATGTTTCTATAATGCCGAACCCGTGGTTTAACGGTCGCAGGCCTACCTCTCACCCGGAGGCCCCGTGTCCGATTCCATGCCAGGTCAGGGAACTTTTACCTGGACCTGAAATTTGGTTCACGTTCCACTCAGCCTACGTGATTACAACTGAAGGGCTATCTGACGATGATATGGTGACCCCGACCTAGAAAACGAACGAAGAATATCGGTAAAGAACACTCGTCGCGCTGACTACCCGTCAGCTTGTAATCTGCAGGTCTTTGGGCTGAGTATCGGTCGCTTGGCAGGCCAAGCCCCATCAGGGCCTCAACGTATGGGGCTTGTTTTGGGTTGTGTTTCTGTAGTGACTGGTCGTGTAGTGTTTGTGTGTAGTGTATAAAGAGCAGTGTATCGCGACAAAGACAAATGCCCATTCCTCAAATAGAATTAATCAGACGCAATTAAAATTCCCAACCCAGCCGTGAATCTAACCCAGGACCCTTCGAACAGAAGGTTTAACTCTGACCATTCAGCCAATAAGCCAGGCACATGTGAAATTAAATATTCTTAGACAGTTCGACAAGTTTCCTCAGTGCATCAGCTGTGGTCGGTATCTAGATCCCAAGGTTGTGGGTTTAAATCTAGTAGACGTTGTCGGATTTTTGAAAGGCAGTAAAAATTCAATCGGCACTCCATGCCTTACAATTTGAAACATGTAAGAGATCTCAAGTGGCACATTTGATGTTTCTTGGAGTTATGTAATTATGTCAGCAATAAGAGTAGCTACATCCTCAATTGCTCGTCCCTGCCATCTGTTAGAGGAAAATGGAACGTTGAAATTCACACACGGGAGGCCAAAAATGGCGTCATATTAAAATACCTACACACGGTAGCTGAGGGCATGCGATTAATAATAATGTTCTTGTTTCTACGTCCCACTAACTACTTCTCGGTTTACGTAGACTCTGAGGTGCTGGAATTTCGTCCCGCAGGAGTTCTTGTACTTGCCAGTAAACACACCGACAAGAGGCTGACATATTTGAGCACCTTCATATACCACCGGACTGAGCCAGGATCGAAGTTGGCAAGTTAGGCTCAGAAGGCTAGCGCTCTATTATTATTATTATTATTATTATTATTATTATTATTATTATTATTATTATTATTATTATTATTATTATTAAATATTAGGCTGCATCTTTCTGAAAGTTACGTGGATGTACTCGCTTTAAATTAATTAATGGTTGAACTAAATCTCCATCAATGAAATCACACGGTACAAGTTTCTCTGTAGGCATAACGACACGATCACTTGACCAAAGAATGATACTCGGTTATCATTATCTCAAGGAATTTTCTCATTCATATCTCAATCGTCTGTTTGATTTTAATCATCTCTCGTAGGTGAAGGACAGCAGGTCAACGGTCGTAAATCTTTCTACTGGGCTGGGTATCCTGCAACATAACGGATGGTTATATATGCCTATATTTAATGAGGTCTTCCTCACGTACGTAGTTTGCAGATAAATGCATCGATGTTATGTTGTATTAGATTCCTCTGAATAGTTACCAACGTTAGCCCAACAAACACTAAACTGAGGTACTGAAATATTTACTGGAGGAAGATGTTAACCCCATCACCAGCTGCCACAGTTGATCAGTAAGTGAACGTCCAACCCATGGACGCCATAAAATGAGCAACAAACACATGATAAAGTGGGATGTAGTAGGATACATAACCGGTACGTGAATATTTGCAACTATAGTTCGAAGTAGTAGAGATTACTTTCTTATTAGGATAAAGAAGAAGAAATACATTGGAAAACCCTTCTTTTTAGGTATTATTAAAGTGTATATCATGTAGGCCTAATATGCAAAGCCTCCGTGGCTCAGGCGGCAGCGCGCCGGCCTCTCACCGCTGGGTTCCGTGATTCAAATCCCGGTCACTCCACGTGAGATTTGTGCTGGGCAAAGCGGAGGCGGGGCAGTTTTTTCTCCGGGTACTCCGGTTTTCCCTGTCATATTCCATTCCAGTAACACTCTCCAATATTATTTCATTTCATTAGTCTTTCATTAATCATTGCCCCAGATGAGTGCGACAGGCTTTGGCAGCCGGGACAATTCCTATCCTCGCCGTTAGACGGGAGCTTCATTCATTGCATTCCTGACCCGGTCGAATGACTGGAGACAGGCTGTGAATTTTCATTCTCATCCTGTAATATATATCCTTGCCAGATGTTTGGTCCGATATCTTATGTCCAATACTATTTCGTCCAACATTTTCACTTCCAAAGTTATTTAGATGCATATGTCCAATGCGGTTTCGTTCATTGAATATTTGTACACTGTTATTTTCTACAATTGAATTTATTTCTCACTCTTAAGTTAATGCATCTTGTATTGTTTTACTTTGCCCTAGATGTGCTTAATTTTTTACTTCAATTTCTATTAAATAAATTAAATTTGCATGTCTACATTTCTCTGAAGATGCCAAGATTAATAAGGGCTGGCGGTTGCTGGAAATGAGATTTTTCTGCGTAAATATCATTCAGAAAATAGTAAAATAACACGAAAATACTGCGAATGTGAGCAGAGAGAGAGACATGTGCTCAGCAAGATGGTTTACAAATTTTGATGCCAAGAATAGTATGGTTTATAATGTGGGTAATCACACTCATAAGAATATTATTATTGATTTAAAAAACAATTGAAGCAGAGACAAATCTCAAGAGGCATACAATGACGTGATCGAATCAGTTCAATGCTGCTCTATTTCGTGAGCCGGGCTGAGTAGCTCAGGCAGTAGATTGCTGGCCTTTCTGAGCTCAAGTTAGCAGGTTCGATTCCGGCTCAGTCCCGTGGTATTTGAATGTGCTCGAATACGTCAGCCTCATATCGATAGATTTACTGGCATGTTAAAGAACCTTTGCGGGACAAAATTCCAGCGCCACGGCGACTTCGAGAACCATAAAAACTAGTAGTTATTGGGACGCAAAAAAATATTATTTATTTCGCGAACGGCCGGAAATTACAGATGCCTCTATCATACATATGATTATTGTACCAACACAGTTTGAAAGTGACGAGGATGTCATAGCGAGGGGCACGCTGCTAGGCAGCTAGGCGTTAAGTCGAACAACAGCTCGAGGCGACCTCGTTCGGACAATCTACTGTTCAGACGGTGGCGTGGTATATTTGGTCGGAAACGAAGCAGTTCGTTAAAACAGGAGACACTTAACATCTTTTTAAAATGCAAAGAAATGTGTGTTTTGTTTTCATCACTACTGAAATAGGCCCTACAAAGTTTAACTAAGGTTTTTTTTTCTATTTTCGAAAGACACTTCAGAATTTATTTTCGTGTAAGGCAATCAGTAGATTTTTTTGTTTTCGAAACTACTGTGATGTAATGTGTAACAAACGAGTAAATAAAATTTTTCATGTAGGCCTACACTTCGTATGTTTTCATAAAACCATTTTTTCTATAGTTCGAGAGAATCTTGGTCCCGTTCAGTTCGAATTACCGAGACTCTACTGTATTCGTACATTTATTATTATTATTAATATTATTATTATTATTATTATTATTATTATTATTATTATTATGTCCGACTCGTTGGCTGAACGGTCAGCGTACTGGCCTTCGGTTCAGAGGGTCCCGGGTTCGATTCCGGCCGGGTCTGGGATTTTAACCTTAATTGGTTAATTCCTATGGCACGGGGGCTGGGTGTGTGTGTTTTCTTCATCATCATTTCATCCTCATCACGACGCGCAGGTCACCTACGTGAGTCGAATAGAAAGACCTGCACTTGGCGAGCCGAACCCGTCCTGGGATATCCCGGCACTAAAAGCCATATGATATTTCATTTTTTCATTATTATTATTAATTATTAATTATTATTATTATGTGTATGTATGTTGGGTATTCAGCCCGAAGGCTGGTTTGATCCTCTGCAGCTCCGCCAACAGCTGGCATAAATAGCCTAGGCGTCACTGGAGAGGCGTACTAGGGAAATGAGGAGTGAGGTAGTTTCCCGTTGCTTTCCTCACCGAGCCAGCCGTTGCTATTACATGTCAGTCTGCCAAGCCCACTGAAATGCATGCACCAACCGACCCTATGAGCGATATTTTCATACCATTCATAGCAGGGACTGGCTGCATAAGGAATGGTATTACTGGGATCACTCATACCTCAGTCACTTTCATATTGTCAAAGCCAAGGATGAGACTGAGAGAGGTCAATGAAAGTAACAAATTTGATGTAGCCCATACCAAAAGACATAGTGCACTGTAAACACTACATCTCGCCAGCGAAGGCATATTATTATTATTATATGATGGCAAAATGCGTAGTGAGAATCAGAAAGAGATCCATCAGAATGTACAGTGCAAATACACAGTGTGCCAGACGTAAGAGAATAAAGCTATTGGAACAAGGAACGTGTCTGAAATAAGAAGGCAGTGAGTGAGTAGAGGGCACGTGTACTCGAGGAATTGCACAGTGCATGACGATGATGGATTACAGGGACGAGACCGTGGCAGGTGCGACGGGCCTGGCCCGAGATCATTTCCTTGGAGACATGATCAAGGGGGCTGAGGATGCTATAGGAGCGCACATCCATCCTAGTCGTACTGTGCTGTGGAGATAAAAGCTCTTAAGTAATGGGTTGAGTCAACTTCACCCAAGAGGCGACATTTGTTTTTGGAAGCCCTACTTGACTATGGTACTTAATATTGTCTGCTTCATTGCAGTTATGTTAGATTCTTCGCAACGTACGAAATATAGCTTCATTTTTGTCATTTAGATCATCCAACTTCAAAGTTGAAGAGACACGCTGGAGGTCGCTGCAAGGTGTGATAAGGAAGATGACGTACTGCGTTAATAATAAGGTTGTATCCAAGATAAACAGTGTCAAAGCCGTTTACGTGAAGTTTTACGGCACACAGTCTAGGCTCAAGGCAATGCATACAGTTGAGAAACTCGGTGATGTAAGAGCAGGGACAGCCTTCTCAAAGATGGCAACACCGGGCAAAGTTGGCCATGCGTTTAGGGGCGAGCAGCTGTGAGCTTGAATCTGGGAGATAGTGGGTTCGAACTCCACTGTCGGCAGCCCTGAAGATGGTTTTCCGTGGTTTCCCATTTTCACATCAGGCAAATGTTGTGGATGTACCTTAAGACCATGACCGCTTTCTTCCCACGCCTAGGCATTTTATATCCCATCGTCTCCATAAAAACCTACATTTGCCGGTGCAACGTAAAGCAAATTGTAAAAAAAAAAAGGTCATTGCAACGAAGTAATTTTCTTCAGTATTACATGGAAGTATATACCTCACATATAGTCGTCCCTTCCAACCATCCCTGTGGCACATACAGGTCAATAAGAGACTTGGACTGACATAGCGAGTTCTGCCCTGCCAGATAACGTGCAAAATGTAAGAATACCACATAGTCAATGCGCCGATGTCTACAGCCGTATTGCGTAACATTCTACCAGACTGAGTATCTCAGGCGGAAGAGCGCTGCCTTTCTGATCCCAAATTGGTGGGTTCGAATCCAGCTCAGTCCAGTGGTATTGGAAGTTGCTCAAATACGCCAGATCCGTGTCGGTACATTTACCGGCACCTACAAAAACTCTTACAGGACCAAATTCCTGCACCTCGACGTCTCGAAAACCGTAGAAACTAGTTAGTGGATAGTAAAACCAATAACGCTATTATTGCTCGACTATCTTAACCGGATTCTTCACTTTATCCCACGAAGCGGTAACTCCAGGCCAGAATTACGAATCTTGGACAAGTCAAGAATCGATCTTGGGGCCTCTCAGTTAGAGCCAGACACACAGCCTTATCACATTGGGGCTAACTATAATTTATAACAGAAAAATGATATTACAGTACTGTATTATTTAACAAAAGTAAATAAATTATGGTTGTGTTATCTTCTTCTAGTTTGAACTATGTTGGAGAAATATGTCACGGACATTATGCACGAAATATTACAAATATTTCTGCATCTCTATAGGGTACTGCCTGTTTCAATTTCGTCATGGATACAGTAATTTTGGTCCTACCGAGCTCGATAGCTGCAGTCGCTTAAGTGCGGCCAGTATCCAGTATTCGGGAGATAGTAGGTTCGAACCCCACTGTCGGCAGCCCTGAAAATGGTTTTCCGTGGTTTCCCATTTTTACACCAGGCAAATGCTGGGGCTGTACCTTAATTAAGGCCACGGCCGCTTCCTTCCCACTCCTAGCCCTTTCCTGTCCCATCGTCGCCGTAAGACCTATCTGTGTCGGTGCGACGTAAAAGCAACTAGCAAAATTTTGGTCCTATATCTTGGTACAGGCCAGAGTAAAATATAGCTTCCACCCCAGCAGTGGCGTAACGGTAGTGCTTGCAAGGCGTGCAGTCCTGGCTGGTCCGGGACTCAAGGAGCCCGCAACTTCCCCAGAAAAAGTAAATAAATGAATAAATAACTTTCCTCGAATGCCACTCTGCATGGGAAAGATGACATCGTGATATATTTGTAGAATGAGCCGAAAATGTTAGGTTTTTACAATGCGTATATTGAGTAATTTTCGGAAGCTTGCATCTACCTGCAAGTTATTGTTATTGTGTTGAGTGTAAGAAAACAGTCTCCTGTAACAAAAGCGGCACGCTCTGACACAGATATATGCGCCAAGTTATTATTAATGAAATAGTGAAAATTGATACCATAATATCAAATTTTTTACCTAATTATTTCTGTTACTGTTCATTTCTTTTCGCAAAACGATCATTTTCGAAACTAAAATTTATGAAGTACTCCCTACGAAATGGCTTATGACCCTGTGAACTCAGCCTTCTCAACATCGAGTGTGTCATCCATGGATATAATATTGAAATCGTCAATGCCTTTGCATCCCACTCTGCATGGTTCAGTTTCTTATGCGAGAACAGTAAAGTTGAAATATCTATAGACAAAAGATTCAAACATATGTGTATTTGCGCTGCATGTCAATCCCTACAAAATATTTAACTTGCATAATAAAATCCAGTAATGCATTAATATTTTTGTACTCTTGCAGTAAGTCATGTAAATAGTTGCAGATTGCATTAAAGTATCTGCAGTCTCTTTTTTTACAACTTGTTTTACGTTGCACTGACACAGATAGGTCTTATGACGACGATAGGATAGGAAAGGGCTAGGAGTGGAAAGGAAGCGGCCGTGGCCTTAATTAAGGCACAGCCCCAGCATTTTCATGGTGAGAAAATGGGAAACCGCGGAAAACCATCTTCAGGGATGTCGAGTGTGGCTCGAATCCACTATCTCGCGGATGCATGTCACAGTTTAATTTAGTCTGTGACCGTATGGAAGGAGCTTAATTACGTATGGTGCTGAGCACGAGATGCGTGTCAGTTTGTTGTGAAGCACGTTACACATAGGAGCGCCTTTCGGCACCTTGAGGAAAGCAACGGGGAAATTACCTCACTACTTGTTTACAATGTTCGCCTAGGCTAGTGTATGTTTTACAGTTGATGGCAGTGCTGTATGAGAGCCAACCACCCTTCCGACTGAGGACTCGGCATACTGTTCATTTCGCGTAGTTGTCAGAGCTTAGGAGATAAACTCTTCATGGAATTATGACAAGGTGTGTTCAAGAGTTATTCTAAGAGTTGCGTCATTTCTCGCAGGCTGGAGGTTCAGACGATAAAACCCTTCGCAAATATCTTTATCTCGTGTGTAGTGGTAATGTTACATTCCGTTGATATGTACTGGGAATACGTGCTCGACATAATTTATCAGCTGATAAGAACGATAAACATCTTTCTCTCGTAATTCTCCGTAAACCATACATGTGTTAAATTTCACGTGCTGTCTCACTAAGGATCTACAAGGTAATATTCTTTAATTGAGATCTCTCCATTGTTAATCCTGAACGTGATTTCCACGTTTAAGTAGCTGCCACCGACCGAGTTGGCCGTGCGGTTGAAGGCGCGTAGCAGTCAGCTTGCATCCGGGAGATACTGGTTCGAACCCCACTGTCGACAGCCTTGAAGATGGTTTTCCATGGTTTCACATTCTCGCATCAGGCAAATGCCGGGTATGTGAATTTTTTTTTTTTGCTAGGGGCTTTACGTCGCGCCGACACAGGTATGTGAATTAAGGCCACTGCCGCTCCTAGGCCTTTCCTATCCCATCGTCGACATAGAACCTATCCCTGTGTAGATCAGTGCTGAAGTGTCCGCCTTCGTATGCCGAAATAGCGGGATTTTTGAAGGGCGGTATGTGGTAAATCAGTCCATTTGGTACTCCAAGTCGTACGTTAGAGACATGCAGAAGATCTCTGGTGATACCTTTGGTTTACAAAGTCTTCTCTTCTTCTTGGCCTGATCCCAGTTACTTGGGCTCGGCACTATGTGTGGATTGTCCAGTTTTACAGGTTTGCTGACACCAATTTGCGTCGAGGGATGTAACCCAAGAACTACTGAGTGTTTCTCTGGTGATTTATAGTGAAGTGTGTTATATGTAAAGGAAGATTTGTATTAAGAAGAATACAAGAATTCAGTCCCCGAACTAGGCAATTAACCGAACATGGTTAAAATCCTCGGTTTTGTTGGGATTCGATGCCGGGGCCCTCTGAACCGAAAAAAACTATTACTCTGACCATTCAGCCAAAGAACCGGCCATCCTCCGAAGTTTAACTGAAAAAAATAATTACACTTAGGCATAAGTTGTCACGTATTCCAGTCTTTCCCTCATTTGGTTTGAGAAAAACGGAACGTCGGAAATGACCTTCATACAGCCTAAATAAACTTGAATCCAAATGGCTGCACACGGTATCTGAGGCCGTACCATAGACTGGAATATCATGTTCCGAGTGACGAACATTGTAGGCATCGGCTGGAAAGACAGCAGGCTGATCTTTCAGCTCTACGAAGATCAAAAAGTTATTTTGTAGTGTAGATAATTGGATCGTTAATGAGGTAAAGATCAGGAAAATAATCTTGCAGGGATGGTCCCTATTACCATATCTGATTAATATCTTCATTTAGGAAGCTATTAGGTCTATTGAGTGCTCGACCTCGAAATCTGGTTTGGTCCTCAATAGCTTCGCCTTCACCTGTCATAGATGACCTAGGTGTCGCCAAAGAGGACTATGAATATTATACACGTGTGAAAGTGAGTAGGAAACTGATAAATTGTGCACGGTTCGCTGATGATTTAGTGGTTACAAGGGAGGCGGAATAAGAGATTAATCGAACAACTGCCTTGTCCAAGTGAAAAATAAAAATAAATGTTAATGACACGAAATATTGATTTATGATAAAGGACAGTGGAACACGAACGGTGCAGCCACGTTGAAACACCGAATATAGTGAGATCTACAAAGTTAAGCAACTTTGGATGTGGTCATCACATGGATGGTTTGCTCATGTGCTGTTGGCTACATGAAGAAAGATAAGAAACTGTCCAGCCTACCGCAAGTTAACTCCGGCTCAGGATGCTGGTGTCTGAGCGTGTTTAAGTACAGAGAAAACTAATGCTAACAGTGCTAGGATCCTCAAAAGGAAACCTTTGGGAAGTAGGAGGCACCAGCGAGAATATCAGCAATAGCCTAAACAATTCCAACAGCAAATCCAGTATATTAGCTTACACACATGTAGATAAGGAAGTAAGAAAAAGAATTTGCCAAAATCATTTTAGCACGTTACTGTACGATTTATTTGCATCATTTCACAGAGCATCTTTGGCGACCAAAGCCTACGGTAACGACCAATGTGGCGTCACTGGCTTTCTATTTCAAGGCCTACGGTATTTCCGTCACATATTCTGTCGCGTTACTCAAATTTTCGGATAACCCACAACCGTAAGACATATTCATGTCAAAATTAAAGGGAACATCTGCCCAGCTGTAGAGATGTGGGTACGGCGGAGGAATGAAAGAATAAGCTGGAGAGAAGAGAAAACAAACATTGAAATATAAGACGAGATTCATGAGAAGGGAGCGTTACTAGACTTATAGAGGAAGAGAAAAAGTAAATTTGAAGGTGCTCAAATACGTCAGCCTCGTGTCGTTAGATTTACTGGCACGTAAAAGAACTCCTGCGGGACTAAATTCCGGCACCTCAGCGTCTCCGAAAACCGTAAAAGAGTAGTTAGTGGGACGTAAAACAAATAACATTATTAGTCTATTATTAAAAAGTAAATTTTTGCGTCATGTATTGAGGTATAACCTGTTTTCGGAACAAATTTTAGAAGGAAAGATCGTGGGAAGAAAGGGGAGAGGAATACCAGGGAATAAATGACTGGAAGATATTAGGAGTCAGATGAGTTTTGGAAGTTCGGAAGTTATATGGAGTTGAAGACAGGAACTTCTGGTTGGGCTGACTTTCTGAGCGCTGGTCGGTGGGTTCGATCGTGACTCAGTGCGCTGGTAATACACTAGTCTCGTGTCGGTAGAGACGTAAAGGAAATACTGTGGTACAACATTCTGACACCGCGTCTCCGAAAACCGTAAAAATCCGTTGTGGAACAAGAAGCTAGTGTCATAATTTATTACCCACCCTCATTTGCAACGACAGCGTACCCCTTCCGACTTTATTATTAGCAGTTATTTTATCTCAATGTCTCGAGTCGTCTGGAATGAAATCAAAATAATAACAAAAAATTATCTTAACCCTCAAGGACACGCGCCAGATCTTAGAACGCAGACACACGCGTGGGGGTGTTTTTCACCCCACATATCATTGTATTGTAAAATATGAATTACTGTATTAATTGGAGGTTTTAGGATGGATTATGTAAGAATGACTCTTTCTGTGGGGGGGGGGGGTCCAGGCAGAAAGGTACAAGAACAGGGAGTGCACAGAAAAGTTTTTTGTACATTTCACTAGGAAATGAAATGACCTGGGGTGGATTCCACCCCATACGCGTGTGTTTGAGGGTTAAGCGAATACTGAAATTTAGTACTTGCTTAAAGCCAATGTTCAATTTCTGGAATTAATTATTGGTATGCTAATTTGGAAGATACACTGTACGCTAAACAGTAGCACAATCCATACGAAAGAACATATTCTTGCTTAGTAACAAACAATAACACTGAATTAATATTGTAAAGCTTCTTGGAAGCTTGTCAGCTGCTCCAACCGTGTTGGCGGCAACGTCTTCAGAGAACGCTAGGACGTGAGCGGATTACGACGGTACATCTTAATTAACACACATACATACATACACACACACATGTACGCTCGGTTTCTCCATCAGCCTGCCTGTTCAGAATAAGGCTTTGACTTCCTTGGGGTCTATCCTATCCTATCCTATCCTACACCTTCACTCCTCCCCTCCCAGATGTTCCTTCAAATGAAGTGAGAAATCAAGTTACAGTCTGCTATGACGATGCTACAAGCAGTTTCCGGAGCACTTCGTTACACTGCTTCAAGTGACGGCAGCGTCGCTTCGTTACTCGCCTCCATTCTTCACCAATCAAATGGAGACACCGCGCTGTCGGAAACAAATATTTTCCCCGATTCAATAATCTTTGCATCAATGTTTTATAGAGGAAGGTAATAAATCCCATACTAAGTCTTCGTTCACTTCGTTACTTAAGCTGATGCATGCACATAACTTGTAGGGGAGACTAGGAACACCGATTTTGTCTTGTTTTTATGAGGTTTACCTACATGGATGAAAACTCAATATGTTTTATGGAAATTATCTCGAAAGGATTTAATTTCCGACATAATAATAATGTAGCCGATTATAAGATACCAAAAAGTAATTTATGAAATTTAATTTGAAAAATAATATTTTTACTCCTTTCTGCTATTTATAACTGCGTCTTCTTTCGTATTTCCTTTCATTGATTGTTTATTTTATTCGTGTTAAATCATATGAGTTAGACATACAAAAAACATTCCCATAACAGCTAGACCTAAACTATCAGTTAGAAAAGAAAAATTAAAAACTATGGAAGAAGAAATTTAAAGGAAATGTAGAAACGCGAAATAAACTAATAAAAGAAGAAAAGTTTCAAGGAGGCTCGAACCCTTGCACGTTACATTGCAGGATTGTTGCCTTGATCACTACGCTACGAGAACGTTCATTTTCATAAGTGTAAGAAAATTGAAACGCTAAAACATCGGAGAAAAACCGGGTAGGCTAGGTCAGGACACGGTTGCAAGTTTTCTTTTGACGTGAATACATCGTTTGAAAGGAGGGAGTTCACTGAAGCTCATAGCCTATCGGTGTCTACATCCTCTGGCGAAATGCTGTCGGTAGTTCTTACCTGGGTAGGAAACTAGGCGGCGTCTTCGCGCTTACTGTTGCTCCTTTCCCTGTATGTACTGTTCTAAGTTATGTGGCGTATTACCAACAAGTTTACTGCTGCTACTAACGCGTTTCAACGCAACTATTTACTGAAATATCGCACTGTTTCTACAATATTCTGATACAAAAATATGTGTTCCGGTGATCAAATCCAATGCAACACAAAGTGATGTCTGTCTGTCTGTTAGGTCATCAGCCCAGAGGCTGGTTGGATCCTCAAATAGCACCACCAACGGTTATGCGGTTATAAGGAAACCCCAAAAATCAATGGCAGCACCAAAATGAGGCGTACCAGGAGGAGGAGGAGGAGGAGGAGTGAGGTAGTTTGCCATTGCATTCATCACTGGGTCAGAAAGTACTAATTCAGCACGACTGACCCTATGAGCAGCACCTTTCATAACACTCAGATGCACTAGTCATGCTCTGAATGTCATTACTCAGCACTGCCCAACCACCAGCAACTTCCATATTGTCACAGCCATGGATGTTGACTGGGACTTCGGTGGAAGCTACACATTACTCTGGCCTGTGCCAAGAGATGGATGCAAAAGTACTGTATCCATCAAGAAATGACAGCAGGCAGCACAAAGTGATGTAGACATAGTTTGTGACAGTGCTTCCTTACAACTGGTTGATTATTCATTTCAACTACTGGTGTCTTCAAAGTGTGTATCTAGTTACACTTCCGTACACAAAAATTAATAATAATAATAATAATAATAATAATAATAATAATAATAATAATAATAATAATAATAATAATAATAATAATATTAATAATAATTGTTACCGTGTTTTTGTGGTAGTTATGCGTGAAAGAAGGTGCAGGGTGGTGAACGGGTCTCAAGCTACTAAAGTAAAATTAATTAAAATTTAACCAGGTTATATTTTCTTTTCAAAAACAAAGAAATAACAAGCATGGCAGGTACAAAGTAGCAAGTCCAAGGGTAGTTACAATATTTACAGGATTTGGGCTTCGAGCCCTAAAAACACAATGCTTGGGCAATCAGCGCAGCTTTACCTCCAAACACAAGTTTCAACAGAGGGGCAGAAAACCCCATTCATGCCTAGGAGCCCTAGCTCCAAATTACACTGAAAAGCCTCCACGAGGCATACAACACTCAATTTTCAAAAGAGCCACTCGCTCTCGAATTTAAGCCTCTCCCAGGCCACACCAAACTCCACCTTCAAGTTGTCCTCAACGGACATAAACACAGGGGTAAAATACCCAATCTACTGAGGTCTATTAAATGCAAAGGAGGTTAATTAAATGACCTCTAAAATAACAATTTGAGAGGAGGCGAACTTGCACTCCTAATACACTTTGATTAAGACCTACTTGGCACTAGGCCGTTAATACAAGGGCTAATCCCATACTAAAGAGGTGACTTAAGAAGAGAACAATTTGTTTTACATTAACGAAGAATAGGTTGAGAAAAATAAGTTCACCTCAAAACAATATGAGTGGGAGCTCGAGAGGGTTAGCACTCTCTATCCCAGTATGTAGCTTTAAAAGAGAGTATATAAAAGGAGTAGTTACATTTAGGAAAAGGTTACATGGTGGAACGCTTAGAACCCGCCCCGAGAGTTAAACTGCTGAGCTAGCAAAGAAAGAAGTTATTAATCGGCCATTACCTTGTTGCTGACCGCTGCCGAGGAAAGAGGCGCTTCCCGCCTCCTGCTATGTACTTTATACACTGAAAGATGGAACAGAAGTGGCCCGGAGACCCTAAAATCAGCAGTTTATATCCTCTCGCGGAAGGTTCTAGGCGTTAGGGGAATAAGAACACCCTCCCACAAACTTTTTATTGGGTAGGATACAGCAACATATTCAAGTTGGGGGAAGATACCTATGATTGGTCAGAAATTAATAACAGAAATTCGGGATTGGTTAAATGCAAAACAAGGGGAAAGAGAGGGGTATACAGCCAACTTAAACAATAACTGAAAATTTTTTTAGCAAAGACAAACATTTGAAATAAAAATTTCTCCAACAAAATAGTTCTTTGACTTCGCACTAGGGTGCACTATTGTTGATCTTCAGTAGTGTCCTCTAGAAGAGAAAGTTCATACTTCTTACTTCAGTGAAACAAAAACACATCAAAAATGACACAGTTCGAAAACTCAAAATTTTCCACGTGGTGACATCTTCTGAGAAAGTAGAGAATTAATAGCGTAGATAAAGTTCAGACTTCCTCCAGCAGAGGAGTTTCAACAGGCGCAAATTTTAAATTAGCGGCGTGGAGGTGTACCGCCCGGTACAATAATAATAATAATAATAATAATAATAATAATAATAATAATAATAATAATAATAATAATGGCTTTTCGTCCCACTAACTACTTTTACGGTTTTCGGAGACGACGAGGTGCCGGAATTTAGACACACAGTTCTTTTACGTGCCAGGAAATCTACCGACACGTGGCTGACGTATTTGAGCACCTTCAAATACCACCGGACTGAACTGAAGTAGGATCGAACCTGCCAAGTAAGGGTCAGAAAGCCAGCGCCTCAACCGTCTGAGCCACTCAGTCCGGCACACAAAAGCTAGTGTCATACATGTTAATGTTTTGCTGTATATTATAAGCTGTCTCTATAATCGATTGGCCGAACACCAAAATATATTGTGAGAAAAAAGTTAAGTGGCACTTTTCTGACATCGCCATGATTTGGTCTTCCTTCTATTGCAATTTTTGCTTCCTGAAATTAGGCTCATATAACTTCTCATATACCTCGATATTGGTAATGCTTTGCGTACATATTTGTTAGTCGTTCCGTTATAATAGCATACATTGTTACAGCTTTTAAACATGTTTTATGTAGTCCTTGCACAAAATAATTGTATGTCACTTAAATCTCTCAAGCATGTGTTCACTACGCAGTCGCAAAATAAACTAGTCGCCCGAAAACGAATGCACAGGAATGGACTCTATTCCTCGCCGTGACCATGAATATTTTCGATAACTGGTCTTATTGGCGGAGGGCGTAAACTCTTCCTCTGAGAAAGCGGGAACAAAACTCGACTGTTCTGTGCGCGGTTTAAATTTTATAACGTGTTAAAATGTTCTTATTTTCGTTTTGTTCGACTTTTCAAACTGGCATCCCGATTCATAAGAAATGTTCACCTGAAAAGGTTAAGACCCCTGCTCTAATTGGCACAGAAGGATGTGTGCATACGGACTGGTATTTCGACTTGGGTTTTTCGTATGTGTAAGCCGACGTTATTTTGAAATTTGCTTATTTTCAACGTCAACGTAATACAATTTCACCAGAATAGTTGAAAATCTAATATTTTATAAACTGTGTGTATAGATTATCATATTAAGGAGTCAACGCACCAACGCAGCATCATTTTCTGAAAGGGCTATGCATTGGGCTTCCTTTCTTTCATTCATTTCTTTCTTACTTTTCATTTATGTTTTGTTGTTGTAAATATTTCTTCGCTGTAAAATTTGTCTTTTACATGTTGCCGATTTTAGTGCTTCTGATGCGATAAATAAATAAATAAATAAATAAATAAATAAATAAATAAATAAATAAATAAATAAATAAATAAATAAATACATAAATACATAAATAAATAAATAAATAAATAAATAAATTACGATCAGAACTGCCGATTGAGACCACTCCGAGCGTCGCAGCTTCACTGAGTCACAAGTTATACTGATTGTGAGTGAAAGTTTCCAGACGCCACGCATCGGCAACAAAATGGCGGCGCACCTCACTCTGTCCCGCGCATGACATGACGATTCCCACTAGATTAAATTAATTATTTGATTTTTAGCTATGAAATGAAATGGCGTGTGGCTTTTAGTGTCGGGAGTGTCCGATGACAACTTCGGCTCACCAGATGCAGGTCTTTTGATTTGACGCCCGTAGGTGACTTGCGTGTCGTGATGAGGATGAAATGATGAAGGCGACACATACACCCAGCCACCGTGCCAGCGAAATTAACCAATAATGGTTAAAATTCCCGACCCTGCCGGAAATCGAACCCGGGATCTCTGTGACCAAAGGCTCGCACGCTAACCATTAAGTTATGGAGCCGGACATTTTTAAATATCAAGTGGTATAATTAGATTTTCGATTTTCGCGCTGCTAGGGGAAACTCTTTCCCCTGATTTTTTTATCACCGAATATTTTCCTTCCTTTGATGCCCCCAGTAGAGGAGCCAATTTGAAGACATATTCACATCAAATAATGCGAGAGAATTTCCAAATAAGTAATTGTTTTGTATCCATGTAGATTAACTTCAGAAATCTCGATAGAATTGGTGTCCGTTACAACATGGACTCTTCTTGTCAGTGGATCACAGTTCTCTCCACCTTCGATATCAAGTTACAGAAAACTTGAGCGTTACTTCTATCACAGGATGACATAACTAAAACTACATGACGTGTTCCAACAAAAGCTGGCGTCTTGTAACATGTGTCACGCTGTATCTGACAGTGACCTTTCATCTTTCACCTCCTTTCATTAAATACCATTTCCATTACACATCTTGTAGACGCCTGGCGGAGTGAAAGGTACAGGGTAACCTTAGCACATTGTTCAGGGGGATAAAGTGTTCAGCGTTGTTCCGCTGTTGTTTCCCCTAGGGCTACGGAATAACTGGCCCCAGGCCCCGTTGTAGGCTGTCTGAGTCCGAGGACCAAGTCCCTACCCATAAGCGGAAATAGAAAACGGGTACTCGAAATGAGATAAGGGCTAAGTTACGAGTGAATTCGATGGCTGAAATAGAAATAAAAATATATTCATTTAAAGTTAATTAAAAGTAAGGCCAGAGGTCCCTTTGGCTGTAACCGCCACTCTTTAATGTATCAATGAATATACACAATTTAATAAGAATAATACATAGAAGAGCGAACCCCATTGTCGGCACCCCAACATATGTCTTTCCCTGTTTCTCAATTTATCGACAGGGAAATATCAGGGCTGAGCCTTAATAAGACCACAAACGCTTCCTTCCCAGTCCGAGCCCTCTCCCAACCTATCGTCATTGGAAACGTATAACTGTTATTGTGACGTTAAAAAAGAGCCCATGGTGTTGGAGTGACGTGCCTTCCTATTACGTGGAAGCTCCGTGTTCGATCCCCGCCCTTTCTGGACTCAGCCAGATGAGACGAACTGAGGAACTGTTGATACGCAAGGCAGCGAACCCGGTCGCAGAAGACGGGGAAATGCTGAGGATGTGGATATCCAATATCTGCAGGCTATCTGGCTGTACAGTAGTCGTTTCGGCAATCCAAGGTCCTTTATGAACTCCTATACTGCTGATTGCCTTGTTTGTTGTGACGTTAAAGAGCGAGCGAGTTGGACGTGCTGTGAGCTTGCATTCGGGAGACAGTGGATTCGAACTCCACTGCCGGCAGCACTGAAGATCGTTTTCCGTGGTTTTCCATTTCCACACCCGGGAAATGCTGGTGTAATGCATTAGTGAAGGCCACGGCCGCTTCCTTCAAACTCCTAGCCCTTCCCTATCCCATCGTCGCCATAAGACCTATCTGTGTCGGTGCGACGTAAAGCCATTTGTATGGAGAAAAAAGAACACTAGCAAAAGGATATTCTAAAACGCCTGATGGTTGACAGATGGTGTGCTTTTAGTTTTGAAGAAGGTAGGATAAGAAAAGTTATGAACCAATGTGCTAGTCAACTGCATGCTGCTATAAAATAAAATTTCCCTACATCACTGTTGTACCGGAGTTCTAATCCATCTGATTGAGTGAGTCCACTGAGAAGACGGTGGTTCTGTAAGCAGGTGAGTAGATATAATAACAGAGAACTGGCCGGCTTGGAATTGAATTAAGCGAGTGAGGGGTTTGAAGATCCCGTCCAGCGACGACGTCCCGTCGGGCCCAGCCACTATATTTCAATACCGTTGCTAATGGACGTATGTGCGCTAAATTGAGTTTAATGTAAACGGCGCAGTCTCGCCTGGCTTGGTCCGTGTTGTTTACAGACCCACTCCGTCCGTCCGTCCGTCCGTCCGTCCGCTGCTCTAATCTCTGTGGTCGGGTCAACCAGTTGTAGGTAAGAGTTACACGCTGGAAGAAACTGTGATGGAACGAGGAAAGAATCAATATTATTGTTATTTACAGGATAGAGCTTGTAGTCATATTTATGAAGCGGTCTTCTTAGTTAAATATTCTTCACTCAGTGCTCTCTTCAGGGGGAGGCAAACATTCATTATTAAAAACTCTTCATTTACTTATTTTTTATAGAAGGAAGCCAATTTTCCAGTGTTGACTCAGTTAAATGTAACTTAAAAACTTTTCAGTAAGTCGAGCACAGGAGTTTAATATAAATATTACAGTATAACATACCTTTAAAAACCACACTATTAAACAAGGAATGAGAAGGGTATTATTTAATAGTGTGGTATTTTTTACAGGTACGTTATAGTCTAATATTTATAATGATCTTCCGTGCTCGACAAATTGAAAAGCTTTTAAATTACATTTAAATGATTTAATTTCCTTTTCTCTTTAATCTGGTAAGAGAAACGTTTGGTTGCCTCCTCTACTTCAAAAATCATGTCCAAGTATGCCCTTCTTACGCTATAATTTGATGGGCGTGCATGACCACAGTTTATTGTCGGAAACTTCCACTATTTAAGTATGTTTTCAGATCATAATTAAACAACTGATGAAGATATTCGCGTAATTTTTTTTACATTTTATTTCTATAAAATGTTCCAGGCTTTTTTCTTTTATTATTATTATTATTATTATTATTATTATTATTATTATTATTATTATTATATTCACGGCTTCCTGCCCATTTATTGGGGCCAGCACTAGGTATTGATTTTGTCCAGTTTTACGACCGTATTGAACAGAGATTTCGCTCGTGAGTTTACAACTAACAAACGAGAAGCTACAACGACACCAGTGGTCGGTAGTTCGGAATTCTCTACAATCACGAAAGGCTGTTTTTGTAAGGAAGGTCCAGTTCTGTAAATTTACTCTAAATATGCCATCTTCGGTTTTTAATCTGTTAAGAGATGTATTCATCAATAACATGTCTAATGAACGTACGTTACGCATGCCAAATTTCGTTTTTATAGTTACCAAGTTGAATTCAATTAAATTGTATTTAATTGATTATTAAAAGGTGTTCCTTCCTTCTTAAATGCGTATTAGTTGAGTGTTATTGCCACTAGTTTCTCCGAAAGCTGACCTTGATTCTATTTTCTTGAAATTCATTTGGGATTTTTAAATGAATATTCACATATCTCGGATTCCACGTAAAACTGGAGGCCATGATGCTGCGTTCGTAATAAGCCTACAAACAGTCACGTAAAACTCCAAACTTCCTTTTTTTTTTTCCTTGGCCAGAATGGATATGCAACGCTGTCATCCGCGTGCGCCTGCCCTTCGTGTGGAAGAGTTCCTAATACAATAAATTGAACGCACTTGTTAAATGGAACTAGTTCTATATCCGTTTCTTCTTCCATGCTATTCGGCTCCTCGACCAAACGGCAGCGCTGTGGTCTTCGGTTCATGGGATCCCAGTTTCAGTTCATGGCCAGGCCGTGGATTTTAGCCATATCTGGTTAGGTAGTTCCTCTGACTCGGGGAGTGAAGTTTGATGGTGGTCATAATACGCACCCCTTCATATACGCGCAAAGCACCTCAGAAACGTTGCGACTAATCGTTGAATAAATCTTAATTGTAGGTTTGACATCAAGAAGCGTATCCGATTGCAATAGAGGGCTAATATTTTCATATAGTGCTGTCTCCAACTAGCTGGGAGTGCATAATTCAGCCAGGAAGAGATGTTTTCTTTCCAAATTGTCTTGTTTCGCAGGTGGTACGCGTACCGCTGCGTTATAACCTTCGTACTCGATGTTCTTTCACTCATTCATATAGATTGTAGTGGAGTGGTTCTGAACGGTTGACCTTCCTGTGTTGTTGCTCGCCAGCGGCTCAGTAGACGTGAATGCCCTTCTGTAGGGAGCCAAAGTAAACACATTCGTCCGGAGATATTGTTTTCCTATTCTTGGACGGATCTGTTTGAATAGCATATTGATTATAACGGACGGCGAAATGGAGCCGGCGCGTGTATCTTTCCTGTATCGCGTCAACCAGTGTGCAGCGCGTCTACGTTGTAAATTGTATGGCTAAAAAACCGGAGAACACAGAAAGGTCTCTGATGTAGGCCTACTGGTCACCTTTATTTATTTATTTATTTCCGACTATAACAGAGACTAGCTTTACATCCATACATTTTGTATTAGTAAACGACAAAGTAAAGTCAGATGTACTCTGTCTCAACCAGTGATCATTAGGGGGGGGGGGGGGCGGGGCGGAACACAAATCAATAGTAATTACTTATAAAGTAGGGAATGTGAAATTTGGCAATAAACTAGTTGACGCATTTTATGCTAAAGTTTATTCTTTCGAGAAATTGAGGATTAGCAAGTATGCCGTTCACTATTTTAAGAAAGTAATCCTTGCTCAAAACTTTCCTTCATGTTGAAATTCCTTAAGTGGCCATTTATTTGAAGTTATTTCTTGATATAATGAGAAATATTATTTTAGTATAAATACCATAGAAATTTGTTTTTCATTCTAATTTGTTAAAGTGTGACCAAACTTGGGCCTTGCTGTTAGGGGTGCGCAGCTGTAAGCTTGCATTCGAGAGATAGTGCTTCGAACATCACTGTGGGGAGCCCTGAGGATGGTTTGCCGTAGTTTCCCATTTTCAAACCTGGCAGATGCTGTACCTTATGACCATGGCCGCTTCCTTCCCTAACTTAGCCCTTTCCTACCCTTCTTCTTTTTTTTTCTACCACTTTTCCCACACCTGTGGGGTCGCGGGTGCGAATTGTGTCGCACATTCGGATTTGGCCCTGTTTTACGGCCGGATGCCCTTCCTGATGTTAACGATATATGGAGGGATTTAATCACTATTGCGTGTTTCTGTGGTGGTTGGTAGTGTAGTGTGTTGTGTGAATATGAAGACGGAAGTGTTGGGAAAAACACAAATCAAGTCCCCGAGCCAGAAGAATTAATCAGAGGCGATTAAAATTCCCAACCTGGCCGGGGATCGAACACAGGATCATCTGAACCGACGATTCAGCCAATGAGTCGGTCTAGCCCTTTCCTACCCTATCGTTGCCATAAGACTTATCTGTGTCGGTGCGACGTAAAGCAACTTGCAATAATAAATAACGCGTGACTTGTATTACGACATCCTTATTTCTCGCACAGCTAATCAATTACGGATTTTTGAGCCGAAACACTATCATAATGGCAGTGAAAAAGAAATTCCGGTTGCTATAACACCGTTTTTAACAAACTACAACATTCTGTGTATTAAATATTTCCAATTCAATTCTTACTTTATAATTGAGTCCGGTTGACTGGATGTTTCCCACAGTCTCACTGTCAACGAGTTGTCGACCTCAGTGGCTCAGTCGATTAGCAGTTCTTATTCTGTTCCCAAGACACAACGTTCGATCTCGACTGAGGTTGGTGATACTGAGTGTGTTTAAATGCGACAAGTTGTTTTCGTTGTCATGCGACACATTAAAGAACTCTAGAGGAGCAATATATCTGCACAATAATAATAATAATAATAATAATAATAATAATAATAATAATAATAATAATAATAATAATAATAATAATTGTTACCATGGTTGGTGGTTCAGCAGAGGTGAAAGAAGGTGCCGGGATGAATGGGTCTAACTACGGAGTCGAAGTTAATTAAAAATTTTAACAAAGGTTATATTTTTTTCTTTTGAAAAAATTACAAGTAACAAAATCACAGGTACTAGTATCAAAAACAAGTCTAGTTAAGACAAGATTGTTGGTATAAACAGAACTTGTGCTTTAAGTCCTCATTTAACAATTCCTGAGCTTCGCACTAATTTTTACAAAGATCACCATATTATGTAAGGCAAGAACACCCCTCAATACATGGAGCACTAGCTCCGTAATTTACAATGTCAAGCCTCCTAGAGGCACTTTTACAAATACTTGAAAAGAGCAGATACGCTCTCAGTTTTTCAAGCCTAGTCAAGGCAACACCACAAATATCTTACACTTTCTGGCCTTCCATGGCCCAGCTTACAAATTGAAACAGGGGTATCTCGTACCCAACCTGCAGGGCCTTCGAGTAAAAGAAATAACCGTTAAATAAATGGCCCAAACAAAAAAAGGAAGGAGGCGGATACTTGCACTCCTGTATGGAGCTTCCTAAAACCTAACGGGCACAAGGCCGATGAAACAGGGGCTATTCCCAAACTATGGAGGTGACTCGTATAAGAGTTATTTAAGACATTAAGGAAGAGAAGAAAATCAGTTACCAAAACGTAGTCACCTCAAACCAAAATGAAGGGGAGCTCGAGAGGTTAAATCACTCTCTATCCCCGAATTACAGTTACAGTTTAATTAATTTTTTACATAAACCGGCAGAAAATTACATGTTTAGAAAAATAGGTTACATGGTAAAAGTTTCGGACCTTTCCCGCGGGTTAAACTGCTGAGCTAGCAAGAAATAAAGACGTTAAATGGCCATTACCTCGCTGAAGATCTGCTGCCTGATGAACGAGGCACCACCCGCCTCCTGCTTCACATCCACACACTTAGATAGATGTTGATCAAATGGCCAAGAGACGTGAAAATCAGTTTATAAACCGTCGGGAAAAGTTCGAGACCTTCATGAATGATCAAGACACACCCACGGTGTTTATTGTTTAACTTCAAAAGTTACACTCAAAATCGAAGACGAAATTAATTACAGAAATTCTGGATTGGCTAAATTCAAAACTGGTGGAAAGACAAGTTCAATGTTGCCAACCCACAAATGAACGAACATAATTTAGTAAGGAAAAAAACTTATGAATACACAATTTCTTCAAAAAGGTTCCTTCACTTCGCACCAGGGTGCATGATCATAGTTTTCTTAGCAGATACATCTATGAGAGAATGTCCACACTTGTTGAAGCACGGAAAACAAAACAAGTTGAAATTCACCCAGTACTGGCAACTTCATAATCACAAAATTAAGGTAGTGACATCTTCTGAGCAAAAGTTTAAGGAGGTCTGGTTTTAAGTTCAGTGTTTCTCCTATAGAGGAGGTGTTATTGGCGCAAGATTTAAATGTGCGGTTTAGAAGTGTACCTCCGGGTACAACAACAACAATATTATTATTATTATTATTACTATTATTATTAATGTCATTTAGTCAACACCGAAATCAGGACATCTAATCAAGCACATCTCGTGCGTGGATCCAGAAATGTCATACAGTGATAGGATAGATTGCAAAAGAGTGTCATGTACCATCTAGCCCGCAGGACGGGTTTGCTATGAGATTTACTTACTGGAGGTGGGGTACGACATGTTATACTCTCGTCAATTTATGCAACTCTCCCTACATAGCCGTAGAACGGCACAGACAACCTATATTACTGCGACCTTAAATTACTAGAAAAAATGATACTAGGTACTTATTTGCAAACTAGCACAAATAAATATCCTTCCATAGTCATGACTAGTGTCCGGATTTGTATGCACAATTAAATATTAAAATATGCACGATAATTATAAAAATATCCGCCATAATTTGTAAGAACAAATGAATAAAAATAAACATGTTTGTGGTGGGAAATCGGACCTTATTCATGACTGTTACAGTACATACAAGGAAAGTTGTGCTGCCTTTGTTTAGATTTTCTTTGGCTATACGATAACTCGTGGGAATTCCCTACTTTCGCTCCTAATCTGGGCTGTGTAATGGACTATTATTTCACAATAAGCATGGGCGCTTCATATTTCACACAGACACACCCTAGTTTTTATTGCTTTGATTTTATGCCTAATTGAATGCCGATACCTCGTTTAATACTTATTAGTAATTAGTGGGTGACAGAAAGAGTACAAGTGACAATTTAGTACGACAGTTGCGTTTAAAAAATAATAGGCCTATACGCATTTCCTCCCGGAATATGCACTTATACAGTGTGCACTGTAAAACACCAGCCTAATTGTCTGTGACGGATATACATTTGGCATATTAATCCCCGCTTTAGTCATGAGGATACAAACTTAACAATTTTATAGCCAACCTCTTGTGTGGATAATGCGCTACATGATTACGTTTCTGGTTCTCATTAAGTCGATCTAAGGTCACTCTTAATGCGATTTTTCCTCACTCACAGTAATGCAGTAACGTTCAATTGTCTCAATGAACGTGAATAACTGATGGCCTATTAATAATGGATAATACAAAACATGTTTGGACAAGATCCATATGCTCATTAAGTAAAGTAAGCACCACTAATTCACCTGGACATTGAATTAGAAACCATGGAAAACCACTCACAAAATGGTCACTTCTGTATCTGGTTAGGCCTATAACACCGGTGTTTGATTCCATCCCGAAATATGAAGCAGAACCGTAAAATAAAAATCAGGGCAGGCATTTGGGAAGGCTGAAGTGATTTTTAATATAATTTAGGACAATTTTAATTTCCTTGTGAAACTAATGTAGCTTTTATTACTCATATGCACAGTGGAGCGGAGTTCAAAAAAGATATACTTACGGGATTCGAACCTTGGCCGCCTTGGCGGGAAGGCAGATGAAGTGATGCCACTTGGCTATCAAGTCTCTATATGTAGGGCCTATGTATGTATTTATTTATTCTGTCTGTGTGTTTACCTGTCAAGTATCAGCTCCAAAGCTAGTTAGATTCTCACATGGCACCAGCGAAGTTTATATGGTTACAAGGAAACAGCAAAAATCATTGACAGCGCCATAGCGAGGTGTGATATATAGTTTTCTGTCCCTTCGCAGCATCCAGGCATGTTAGTCGTCCTTGAATGTCGTTCAATACTATCTCAGCCATAAATGAGACTAAGGTTTCAGTGAAACCTACGTTTTTCTATGATCTGTGCCCACTGCATCCGTCAGTATATAGATAAGTACTGTATGTGTGGCATTGTACTCTTTGTGCTTGCCAAGAATGTATAGTTAAATTGATAGAAAGTTTAAACTAACTGTATTGTAATTTTTAAAGTATAACATATGACTTTGTTGAAACTAAAGGGAATTTTAATATACGTCATTTTGTATTTGTTTGGCGGAGGGGTGGAGACAAGAGTGTGAGGATGGGAAGTGGTGTGGGTTGAAACAGAACAGTGGCTGTCAGCTGCAAAGTTTTACATTCCAGACATGATGGACGATATGAGCTGAGAGGCTGACGTCTTCCAGAAAATCTCCATCACTTCATATACATTCTCATAAGTTTATTCACACCCCTTGCTGGGCGGACGAAAAATTCCTTGTTCAGATTGGTTTCAGCGGTTACGTACGCTGCTGAAAACTCGACAGTGCTTAACTGGTAGTTGGAAGCGTTTCAACCGAGAGAGTCCCATGTTTATTCACTTCATGTTAAATGGGAAATGTATGCATTCTGCTCTTAGCCTCTGGATGACACGAATCCCCGGGAGTGATATCTGAAAGCCATCCTCCGCTTGAGTGCCGCATGAGACGTGGCACAAGCCGCGGTGAACCCATTTCCGTATCACTCACCGGTTCAATTACACTGCCTCGCGTTTGCTCTCTTATTAGTCCAGTCAGTATGAAAAATTGTTTTTATTTCATGTTTCACATTCATTGCAAATAAACAACTCGCTAAAATTGTTCCTTTGTTTCATATTTTAACAGAGAGGGAAAGAGAGCGAAGAAAATTAGATTATCTAGTCTAGGAAATTATGAAGGAAAATATAATTGTATGGAGAGGAAAGAAAATGAAATTCACAAAGCATCAGTGGCAGTTGTGTTCTCACGACTTCGGAGTTCCTACTTTTCCCTTTCAGCGCCGCACAGAGTCTACCATGATTATTATAATGCCTCAGAACGGTTTATCATTCAAAATTGAGTTGTTTCCTCAGCTTACCGATTGATATCGCAAGGTGCTATCCATACGGTTACGTGTCAGATGCGACCGTGCCGGATGCGACCCGGCCATTATCGTGCCAATAGCGACCGAGCGGATAAGCATCGTGCCGCATGCGACCCATCAATCACTTACAATTGATCTGCATTAAGGGCTGTCACCAAGTGGCAGATTGCTTATAAGTAGCTAACTTGGTATTTCCTAAAATAAAGGTCTGACACCATTGTTAGCAGGTTCGAGTGCCGTTGGTCGAAAGGAAAATATAATAATGTTGCTGGCTTTACGTCCCAGTAACTAATTTTATGGTTTAAGGATACGCCAAGGTGCTGGAATTTAGTCCCGCAGGACTTATTTTACGTGCCAGTAAATCCACCGGCACAAAGCTGACGTATTTGAGCACGTTCAAATACCACCGGACTGAACCAGGATCGAACCTGCCAAGTTGGAGTCGGAAGAGCAGCATCTCATCCGTCTGAGCGACTTAGCCTGGATGAAAAAAAAAAAAAAAAAAAAAAAAAATCACCATCAGAATGTTGGCCGGCAGGGTAGGAAAGTTGGTGGTAGACAGTTTCTAATCACTAGATTGCATGCCAAAAGTCGGGATTCAAATCCAAACCTTTTCGCAGTGTTCAAATGGAGTGAGGGGATATGATACTGTTGATGGTGATTCGGCCGTCGGATGGCGACGTGAAGCATTGAGCAGATTCCTTGGTATTATTCGAGAGGAGTAGGCTACGTGCCGAAACCGGGTTTCATCTCTCCCTACTTCATTATCACAATCCCACATCCAGACGCGCAGGTCGCCCAAGGGAGTCAGGTAGAAAGACCTGCACTAGGCAAGGAATGGGAATGGGAAGGAAGCGGCCCTGGTCAAGTACAGCCCCAGCATTCGCCTGGTGTGAAAATGGGAAACCACGGAAAACAATTTTCAGGGCTGCCGACAGTAGGATTCGAACCCACTCTCTACCGGATGCAAGCTCAGGGCCGCGCGCCTCTAACCGCATGGCCAACTCGCCCGGTGGGGAAAGATGTAAACGCACCACCATATTTCGTGTTGTAAAACGAGTTTCCCCCAGAAGTGTTATGTAAAGTAGGGGCAGTAACTACTTGTAGGACTTATTGAAATGGCATTGCACTTCGTTTAGCTTACCTTATCTTGGGTGATGACACAATTTATCAAATGGCAATTTGTTTGTCAACGCCGGTCGCATCCGGCACGGTTACAGATTATGCGGTCGCTAGTGGCACGGGTCGCATGCGGCACCGTCGCATCTGGCACGCCACCATCCATACGTACTGTGTAATTTATTATCCTTGGATTGTACAGAGTAATCAATCAATCAATCAATCAATCAATCAATCAATCAATCACTAAAACAATCATCGTTGATCTGCATTTAGTGCTGTCACCCAGGTGGGAGATTCTTTATCAGTTGTTTACCTTCTATGGATTTACAGTGACATAGGACCGTATCTCTGAACTGAACAATATAATAGGGCAGTATATGTGCAAAACGGTAGTATCGCTGAACTGAAGTGAAATAAACAAGTACCCATGGGTTGTGCAGTATAACAGTGGAGTATCCCATACTTATACACTCAACTCTCGATTAACCGGGATAATGAAGGGTTAAGGCTTCCCGGAAAAGTAAAATCGCGGTTAACCCGCAAAAAGTTAAAAATAGAACAGGCGTACTGAATGTGCTGTTAAAATGATAGTAAGTAAAAGCAGAGCAGAGTGGAAGGTAAAGTCTTCCACCATTGTTAACCTCGGCACGTGATGGGGTACGGTGGTTAGCTCTACGCCCGACCGCCTTTGCCCCCAGAAATTAACCTGGTGCTCATTTTTGGTGTAGGCTGAGTGAACCTCAGGGCCATTTGCAGCTCCGGAAGTGCAAATCTCGTTTACTGTTAAAATGATAGTAAGTAAAAGCAAAGCAGAGTGGAAGGTAAAGTCTTCCACCATTGTTAACCTCGGCACGTGATGGGGTAGGGTGGTTAGCTCTACGCCCGACCGCCTTTGCCCCCAGGAATTAACCTGGTGCTCATTTTTGGTGTAGGCTGAGTGAACCTCAGGGCCATTTGCAGCTCCGGAAGTGCAAATCTCGTTTCTTAAGTTTTACGACTTTGTGACGGGGATTCGAACCCACGTCCTTCCGGTCGAACCGAGCACGCCTTTACCGTCTCGGCCAGGCAGTCCCTAAAATGATAGTAAGTGATAATACTATATTGTTTTTACGTTGCAGTAAAAATAGCACTTAGCACAATTAATAAATGGAAAAATAAACAGCACTTTTCCTTGAAACTAATAAGGCAAAGAAAAATATTCAGACTACTTCTTTACTGTTTCTGAAAATAATCATTCATGGTTTTCTGCATTTGTACCGAGAAACACAGTTTTAAATTTTGCTTCACAAGTTTCTCAAAAGAAGTTTTTCGATGACGAGAGCATCATCCTGGCAATATTATCCCGACCCTTTGTAATTCTTTATTACTGTAACTCCTAACACTCGTGCATTTTTAGTGCTTTTGATATCGCGGTTAAGCCGCAACGCGGTTGATCCAATTACGGTAAATCGAGAGTTGAGTGTATATCGAAGTCAGGAAATCAGTCGTTAGTATTATTTTATCTAATCGTTGTGGTACCGAGCAAGTGACCGCGTGGTTTGGGCCACGTAGTTATCAGATTACATCCGGGAGACAGTGATTCTATACCCACAGTCGACAGCCATGGAGATGATTTCCTATTTTCACACCAGACAAATGCTGGGGCTGTACCTTAACTAAGATCACGGTCGCTTCCTTCCCATTACTAGCCCTTTCATCTCCCATTGGCACCATGAGAGTTATCTGTGTCGGTGCGACGTAAAAAATAAAATGTAGTGGAAATACGTGGCATTTAAAAGTGTTCATACTGAGAACATCATTTATTTGGCCTTCAGCACTAAAAATGACTCTTGAAGGGCAAAATTCTGACTGTCAAGGCCAATTGGGAAATTAAATATTATGTAAAAAAAAAATCTGTCCCTTTACAGGCCCGAGAAAATGTAGCTTCCACCTAAGTCTCATTCTCATTTATGACTGGGGCAGTATATAACCTGCTGAGGAATGAATGGTGGTGAGTATAGACTAATGAGTATGACGTTCGGGAAATGACTATCCCGTCTGGATGTTATGAAAAATGTTTTTTCTACGATCATTTGCCCCGCAATAGCACTTTATGGCCCAGTGAGGAAAGCAATGGTAAACAACATCACTCCTCATCCTCCCTTCCACGACTCATTTTAGCACTATTTTGGCGGTTTCTCTATAATCTCACAAGCTTTGGTAGTGGTATATGACCGGGCGAGTTGGCCGTGCGCGTAGAGGCGCGCGGCTGTGAGCTTGCATCCGGGAGATAGTAGGTTCGAATCCCACTATCGGCAGCCCTGAAAATGGTTTTCCGTGGTTTCCCCATTTTCACACCAGGCAAATGCTGGGACTGTACCTTAATTAAGGCCACGTCCGCTTCCTTCCAACTCCTAGGCCTTTCCCATCCCATCGTCGCCATAAGACCTATCTGTGTCGGTGCGATGTAAAGCCCCTAGCAAAAAAAAAAAAGTGGTATATGAAGAAACAATCTACCTCAGGGCTGAAGGCTTAACAAAAAATCTTCTGAAAATATTTGTCATTATTTTAGCCTGCATTTTATTTTTAAACCATCTCCGTGCAGACATGAACATTTTTCACTTAATGTTTTTTTCTTGGATCTAATGGCTGAATCATTCAGTTTACCCTCTGGGGTCTAACACCACTGTACAATTAGTGCTGTGACCTAGGCTTTTGCACCCGGATATTCTGTCTGGTAAGTGCTGAAACCATCACACCACATGTTTACACACAAGCTTTTCCGGTTCTTCCTGAAGCTCCTTAAGTGCTTTGCGTATTCTTACACCTGTCGTTTGCTTAACAACCTCACGTATGTAACCTAAGACCCATTAGAGGTTCGTCTTTCCTCAGCCCACTGGATTGGTCGTCGGAAAGTTGAGATGCTCATTTTTACTGTTGAAACGCAGGCGTGGGAAGTTGTCAAACGAATGTTATATTAGCCGCAAACGCCATCCATCTCTTTATAAGGTCTCAGCGTGCATTGACCAACTTTCTGGATAAGAAATCAGTCTGCACAATGATTCTATATTTGTTATTATCTTGTAAGATATGTGAATAAAATATATATACTTGTATTAATTTATATCAACCATTAATAGTCCTATGTGCAGTATAATTTTATGTAAAATATTCTGTATATTGTAATTATATAAATAACGGAGAGAGTGAGCCGGCCTACTATTCAGTAGTCTAGTGTGTTACAAACTATTAGGACAGGAAATGTTGAGTAATGATAAACCATTTGGATAATATCCTAATAGTATTGAAAATTCGGTCCCGTATTTTAATGGTGGCGAGCCTGGCTCTTACCGACAGGCTCCGGTTATGTTCTCGTCCAGATCAGTGTTCTTTTTTTCCCTGGATTCTGTATGAAGTTATATTTCACATAGTGGCCATTGTCAGTGTTCACAGAACAGGTCATTTAACTTGCACCGCGACTAGTGAAAGAAAAATGAGTCTCTACACTGATCATAGAACTTCACTCCGTCTGAATGATAAGCGTAGGCCCCTTCGGTTCAAAAGGCTCCGGATTAGAGATTTTAACCGTAAATGGTTAATTGTTCGACTCGTTGGCTGAATGGTCAGCGTACTGGCCTTCGGTTCAGAGGGTCCCGGGTTCGATTCCCGGCCGGGTCGGGGATTTTAATCGCCTCTGATTAATTCTTCTGGCTCGGGGACTGGATGTTTGTGTCCATCCCAACACACTCCTACACTTCACTACCAACCACCACAGACACACGCAATAGTGATTACACCCCTCCATATATGGTTGGCGTCAGGAAGGGCATCCGGCCGTAAAACAGGCCCAAATTCACATGTGCGACGTAGTTCGCACCCGCGACTCCACAGGTGTGGGAAAAGCGGTAGGTAAAGAAGAAAAAGAAGTACCCTAAATGGTTAATTCCCTTGGCTCGGGGAATGGGTGCTTCTAGTGTCCCCAAGATACCTGCAACTCACATACCACACATAACACTATCCTCCAGCACAATAACAGCAGCTCCCTACACATGGCAGATGCCGCCCACCTTCATCGGAGGGTCTGCCCTACAAGGGCTGCACTCTGCTAGAAATAGCCACACGAAATTATAATTATAATATTATTATTCCATCCAAAGTGAACTCATTCCCTGTGGTAAATTATTCATGATTCTTCAGTATATATTTTAAAGAAATTATGCATACAGAGGTCACATTCACCGATAGAACTTACTGGTTGTGATTGTGATACGTCTATTGGTCTGAATAGTGCACCATATCAGTACTGTTTGAAATTCATTTCGGGGCTTTGTTCATCGTAGTCATCAGTTCTTTTGAACAATGTTATTACTTTTACGTCCCAGTAAACAAAAAGAAGTTTTTAAGATGCCGATTGCTGCAATTTTGTCTAGCAGGATATATTTCAGATGCCAATATATCGACTGACACGAGACTGCGTAAATGAACTCCTCGCGGAGGTACCACCGAGGTTAGCCGAGGTCGAACCTGTCAACATGGAATTCAAAAGGCCGCGCTCTTTTGCCTGACCTCCTCACTCAGGCTTTTACACTTGCATATACGCTGAGAGTGATTCGTTCCCTAATTGCAGCATCTGTATCTTACATAAAACAGTTGGTCACTATTTTCCATGTCTATTCCAGATAAATGATTTATCAGTGCCCTCTACAGGAGTTTTATGAGCTCTTCGCTATTCCTTTTCTCACAAATTGACAAAAACGTAAACTTGGACCCTCAGCTGTTCATGTTGAATATTTTTACAAATTTATTTGCTCACCATGGAAACCTAACTTCGACCCCTGATGCCCAAATAAAAACATTTTCCATTCCATCCGGAACAAAATTGGGGTGGTTGTCCGCATTGTTATTGCTGGTATTGTTAAAACATGTTTATCATAGAGTAACTTTGTCAGATAAAGACAAACGGTTCATAGGGAGAAAGTTGGCCAAATAATAATTGCGTGTGGCTATTTCTAGCAGAGTGCAGCTCTTGTAAGGTAGACCTTCCGATGAGGGTGGGCGGCATGTGCCATGTGTAGGTAGCTGCGTGTTATTGTGGTGGAGGATCGTGTTACGTGTGGTGCAGGGATGTTGGGGACAGAGCAAACACCCAGCCCCCGGGCGATTGGAATTAACCAATGAAGGTTAAAATCCCCGACCCGGCCGGGAATCGAACTCGGGGACGCTCTGAACCGAAGGCCAGTACGCTGACCATTTAGCCAACGAGTCGGACAGTTGGCCAAATGGATGGATAAAATAAGACGAAGTCATGTTCATTTAGAATGAAATCATTAAGTTACATCTGAAATACTACCATACCCATAATTATACTAGCTTTATCTTCCAACATTTTATATAAAACAAAAATTCTGAGTGGGAAAAGTACGAACACTAAACTTGTGGGAGCATAACTGCTAGTGATGCTTTGTTTAATTTTCTTTCTTTTCCTTACGATTATATTTTCCTTCATGATTATTTAGATAATATAATTTTCTTCTCCCCCTCACCGTTCAAGAAATCAAAAAAGTAATAAGGAGGGGGGGGGGGGGGATTTTAGCGAGTTGTTAATTTACCCTGAATGTAGGATGCTCCAACTAACGGCTTAGATCCTTCAGTGTGGAGAGTCTTCTCACAGATCATCTTCCTTCAATTCTCCCCTCAATGATGCCTTGTAGAATTTCATACCGTTCATTTCTCATTATGTGTCTAATGTCAGAAGCTCTAATAATTATTGCGAACGTTTTAATTATAAACTGAATGGACTGTTTTTCTCTTCACATCCACATGCATTTCAATTAACGGAAGATTTAAAACAGATTCAGTGTGACACATAGATTTTAGTAGAAATTAAAATAAACCGATAGAATATATTCGTTTGCGACCGTTCTACATTTCTACAGACACTACAGCGACGGGTGCTATTGGGCTGGTTCTAAAAATACAAGAGAATTAATCTCAAATAGGTCCTTATACTGTAACATGAGTCAACAACGAAACAACTTCTTAGACTTCGGTAGAGAAGTTCAACTGTTATCAGGTGAAATATGATGTAACTGTTGTGAAACTATTCTCATGGGTAAAGAAAGAACAGTGGGAACAGAGTTCTTTTCCCTCTTTTAACAATAGAATTCACTGAGAAGCTAACCTTAATTAACCAGTGTTTAACGAGACCTGCGCCTTAAACCCTAACCATTTCTCGAGTTACAGTTCTATCGCGGTTATGAACGCACTGGTGGTGCTGTATGGCGTAGAATAATTAATGCCATGTCAAATGAAGTTTGCTTATGTAGGATGTCTGTTTGACACACTCATTGTTTGTGATATTCAAGTCGTGAAACGCTTCTTGTATTTCCGCCATCAAGACGGGACGGAAAATTAGGATTTCCTTTAGGTGTAGCTCTGGTTTGAGATGCGTATAATGCGCCTATTCCTCTTGCAAATTGTGTTTAACCTTGACGCGAGTTGGCTTGACACTAAATTTAAGTCTGTGCAATTCATTTACTTGGCTGTTTGTATAGGAATCTCATTTCTTGTTGAGGCCGCCCGCCGTGCCGGCTGTCTGCTGCAGCAGCTATTTCCGCTGCGGAAGAGGGGGTGCTACTACTTGCTCGTGCTCCGAGTTATTTTGGGGCGCCATGTGGCCCGCCCGCCATGCACCCGATAACAGCGTCTTCGAGAAACATGGATATAAATAGCTCTTCTTGCATATCGTCTCCGGCGGCCAGGAGTAACAGTCTCTTCAACGCCGACCTCAATGAAGAATTGTTATCTCTTCTTCCTGTCTTACTATCCAACAGCTCACCTGATAATTTATAACTTGTGACATCACAGCTCTATTTTAAGTAGACCGAGGAGTTATTTGATAGAGATATTCGTAGTAGTAGTTTAATTTCGACTTCTTGCTGAATGGTCAGCGTACTGGGCCCTGGGTGCGATCCCCGTTCGGGCCGGTGATTTGAACTGCGTGTTGTGAATTCCCCTGGCTCGGGGACTGGGTTTTTGTATTCTTCATTTAAACACAACACATCACATGACCATCAACCCTAGAATCGCGCAATGGCGAATATATCCCTCCACACAGATTTGGCGGCAGGAAGAATTTCGGCCATAAAACTGCGCCAAATACACATCAACCGTCGACCACAATGATTTCGAAAAAGGGCAGTAAGAAGGAAACTCCTAGCAGTTTAAAGAGGCCAGTTTAGCCCTATTTTACGTAGTGTTCGGACGTCTAAAATACCGAAGGTCACCTCATCGATATTTATAATTAACAGACGAGTGTAGCGTCAATTAAATATTTAACACTATCTAGAAGCAATCCCTTTATGTTTCGAAAGACTCTTACAAGCCGGGACTAGTGGCTCAGTTGCTTGACAGGTTTGATCCTGGCTCAGTACGGTGGTATTTTAAGTTGCTCAGATACGTCAACTTCGTGTCGATAGATTTACTGGCACGTAAGAGAACTCCCGCACCGCGGCTTATCCGAAAGCCGTGAAAAATAGCTGATGGGGCGTAAAAACGATAATATTATTTATTAGAATCTTACAATAGAAAACACATAGAATGCTTGAATATTGTTTTGATTGTACCTGGTTGCTGTTAACGGTTACAACCACACAGTTTTTAATAGAATCTAACAGACACAAAAATATAAAAAGGCACAACATATTTAGAATAAAGTGGCGCATACCATACTGCTATGTAACGTTGTATACACATTGCATGCAAGCATTCAGATAATTATAGCATAAGACAGAATACAGAGCAAATAATTAAATTCCTAGCAAATTCAACTTTGGATAGAGAGATTTCAAAGCACGAAGATGGAATAAATTGGGCTATTCAATTATGCATATATCATTATATATGAACCGAGCGAGTTGGCCGTGCGCTTAAGATCACGTAGCTGTGAGCTTGAACTCAGGAGATGCAGGCAGCTGTTTTTCGTGGTTTCCCATTTTCACACCAGGCAAATGCTGTACCATAATTAAGGCCATGGCCGATACCTTCCATATGCTAGTCCTGTCCCATACTTCCGTCGCCGAAAACCTTCGATGTGTTAATATAACGTTAAACCACTTAAGAAAAATCACCGTGTTTTCTCCGTGGGTGAAGTAAGTTAAGCTCCTCTACAGTCCTCTATATGGATATAGCTCTGTGATCTACTTTAGTGCCAGACCTCTTACTCCTAAATCATTAAAAATTGAGTCTTTCCATCGCCATCTTGGTTTTCCTCTGCATCTTTTCCTTCTGTCACCGTGTCCATTATTTTCCTTAGTAATTTATCCTCTTCCATTTGCCGCAGATGATCACTCTGCCGAAGGCAATTCAGATGTATTATTTCCTCCATTGAGTTCATTCAAAACTTTTCATTAATCTCCTCATTGTGAGTGCCTTGCTGTCATTGTTCCCACCGCCTTGCACCGACGCTGTCATGTCAAGGAAAACACATCAAATGCATATGACATCCTTTTAGTGGACACATCGTCTGTTTTTCAATTTATCACGAGAGCTAAAACCAATTACAATAGCTCATGTTAAATCTTCTTCTACCGCTTTTCCCACACTTGTAGGGTCACGGGTGTGAACTGTGTAGAACATGTGGATTTGGCCCTGTTTTACGGCCTGTTGCCCTTCCTGACGCCAACGCTATGTGAAGGGATGTAATCACTATTGCGTGTTGTTATGATGGCTGGTAGTGTGGTGTGTTGTCTGAATATGAAGAGTAAAGTTTTGGGATAAACACAAACATCCAGTCTCCGAGCCAGACGCGATTAAAATCCTCGACTCCACCGGGAATCGAACCCGGGACCCTCTGAACCCAAGGCAGCTCATGTAAAATACATTATTTTTATGGTTGGTATTATGTGTTCGTCATGCAGATGCAGACTTTTCCAGAGGGCACAGCATATATAAATGGTAAAATGTAGACTTCATCTGCACATTTACTGATTGGCTAGTTTACCAGAGTAGGGGACAACATGGTAACAACTATCAGGTACTCGCATAAGAGTGTAAATAATAATAATAATAATAATAATAATAATAATAATAATAATAATAATAATAATAATAATAATGTAACATCTCTTCAATTACATAGATTTTAAGAGTTTCAGTGTGTAACAGGTGGACAGCGACTAAAAGCATGTGCCCATGACGTCGGTCTTCGAAACGCAACATCGCTTTTTTATATTTGTTCGAAGTAATCCATTAGAATATCTGTTTCATTGTCGTTCTTGAGTCACACATTCACTTGTTGACACTAACAATTGTGGTCCTAAAATTAGCCACTGTGTGAGATACTAAGATAGTGATAGTATGTGACAGACTGTTACCACAGAGTTGGCAGGCCGGAGCATGTTAACGCCCAGAGCTGTCGGCGTGGACGTGGTGCGTGGCGTGTCCGGCGGTTCACACTAACTCTAGCCAATCACACAGCCCTGAAATTATTACAACGCCTCGGTAAACTTGAGTGAGATCTAATGTGGGACATTGCTATCTCATCACTTCATACGGACACATATTCTGAGTTGTGCTGTACATGGAAGATGTTGAAGTTCTACACAAGAATGACACATTTTACTGCGAACAGTTTTAAGTATTTGGCTTAAAATCTACCCCAGTGCGGGATGAAAAGTAACTATTGTAGTTGCCATTCACACTAATGCGGCCTGATAATGTCTTCTCCTCAGTCCATTCTTATAGACTAAAATAAAACAAGTTTACCCTTACAGAGAATCTTTCCTATTCTGCTCCAAGGCATTGTAGTTTAAATTAATTTTAATTTCGTGTGGCTATTTCTAGCCGAGTGCAGCCCTTGTAAGGCAGACCCTCCGTTGAGGGTGGGCGGCATCTGCCATGTGTAGGTAACTGCGTGTTATTGTGGTGGAGGATAGTGTTATGTGTGGTGTGTGAGTTGCAGCGATGTTGGGGACAGCACAAACCCCCAGCCTCCGAGCCATTGGAATTAACCAATGAAGGTTAAAATCCCCGACCCAGCCGGGAATCGAACCCTGAACTCTCCGAACGGAAGGCCAGTACGCTGACCATTCAGCCAACGAGTCGGACAGGCATTGTAGTTGCTGTACACTTCCTGACACAAAATACGAAGTCGCCGATTACAGGCATGTCCGAAGAAAAATGAGGACATTATCATAGATATTTTTGACTAGTTAATATACGGAGATTTATCAACACTTTGCTAATAAAATGGTGCATTCTATGCTATTAGAATGAGTACCATACATTTATACAGTAGTTCCGTAATCGCACTTGGGCCCATGAGCGTAACAAAAATATGACACTTTTAAATCGAAATAATTTTGACTAATACGAGCGACGATAGTGTTAAATATATATTTATTTATTAAAAAGAACCAATCTATCTAGCAATAAGTCTCTGACCTCGGCATGACGTCATCAGATGTTGAAATAGTGCTTCCAACTTCAGGTACTAAAGTCGCTATGCCGCTCTGGACTCCGGTATGGTACCATGTGGTGAGCGCTGTTATTTGGTTCATTTCAGTAAATTCTACGTGTATACGGTGGAAACAAGTCAAATTGAGAACATTTGAGAAAATAGTGGCGCGAATAAGTGCAAAGAATGTCTTTCTTTCGAAAAATATGGCGACGTACATAGGCTACAATAAATACCTTCAATATTAACGAAAACTCATTCCAGAGGATATAGCAGCTTCTCAGAATTTCTGAAAGTCCAAAATCTAAAAAAAGAACGTGAAAAAACTTAGTGGGAGCATCTCAAAGTTTTGCGCTACTGAAGCACGTCTACTAACCCAGAGGTGGAAAATGGTTTGGAATCCATGAACTTGGATACTGATCACACTGATGATAATATTCTCCGGTGCACCCAACGAAACTCGCACGACTCTGAGTGGTACAAACATAGATTTAACTTTCGCCGGTAATATTTGCATCAATCTCTTTCCAAATGTATGTTACCTCTCGCTCAGACCCATTGTATATCGACGTTGTCTTGAAGATAAGTAAACTGGTTTAGAATTGAGAAATAAAATGTTAGCAATAACACTTCAATCCCACGCTGAGTAGAAGTTTCCTTTCGACAACTCCCATCACGTGGTAGATATTCTACGTCAAAATTTGCGGCTGTTACGCCAACGCAGCAATATTCATTTTTTTGTTTTTGTCACGAATCGCAGTGATAATCTTCTGATATTTCAGACCACGAATGGGAACATTCATTGATCATTAGACTGCTGATATTCGTGGTTGCAACTAGGCAGAATTCGCAGATGGTGCATTTTGACAGTCCTACTAGCACTTTCCTCAGTGGTGGAACAACAAATACAAAATTATTGATCAGCTGCATCCTGCAAGGAATGCAAAGACTAGTCGAGAGCGGTTTTGTTTATGATTGAACACACATGCAATACGTCAGGATAATCCCTCGGCTGTCACAAATACCGGCACGCAGCCATATTCGAGCCGCGCCGGATACGTGTTGACACCTCAGCTCGCACAATTAACTCGTCGCAGATAAACGGGTCTGAAAAGATTTATGAAGCTCTGAAACACAAGAAGATATACGCCGATGAAATATGTCCTTACTCCTACAATTATATCGCTACTGCTTCCGACTCTCCCCATCAAGCAATTCGTCTTCCCTCTCCTATCCAAAGAGACCTGGGAGGGAACACTTTGTAGGTACACGTGTTAGTGATGGCAATGATTTGTAGACAGAAGAACGATTTTTCAAAATAGACAATTTTCTTTAGGTTCTATCATGTTCTATTCTACATCTCAATGTGTTTCCCGAACGTGGAGCTTTGATACCTTGATCCACACGGGCATAGATATTACCAACCTAGCCAAGGGTGTTCCAACGGCCACTGGTGAGTGAGTTCGCTTCACGGTACACGTATCGTATGTGTAAGCTTGCATTGCGGGAGAGATGGCGGGTTCAGGTCCTACTACTGGCAATCCTGGAAAAGGATATTCCATAATTACTCATTTTCACACCAGAAAAGTGTCGAGGCCGTAATTGTGATCACATTCGCTTCCTTCTCCACGTTAGCAAATTTCCAAGCGCCGTAGTAAACATATGAGTTTAGTGCGATGTTATGTCATTACTATAATAAATCTTTCTTTGTTCTTGGCAAATTGTGGACCACGTGAAGTAATTTCATGATTTTCTTCTCCTTGCCTTCCTGTCTTTCCAGTATTTTTTCATTCTTTCACTATTCCCTCCTGCTTTCCTGCGTCCAGATAGATTTCCACTGCTTCTCCTCTTTCTCCTGTAGCCCCCAAACTCCTTAATCCTTTTTCTGAAACATGCTCCATCTAGTATTTATTTTCTTGTGATAACGAGCTCAGCAATATCTGGTTGAACTTCGATGAGCTATCAGATTTGAGCTTTGGGATGTTCATCGAGTGGATCAAATATTCTCTTTCGTAACCTATCTGGATTCATATGGACCAAATAGCCATATAAGGAAATCACCCTGAAAGGTTTTCATTTTACAAATATAGTTCTTTATTGTTCCTTTTCCTCTATTAATTTTCATTTTTCTTGAGACCAAACATTGTTCTTAGTGCCTCCCTTTCCTTCTTTTCCAATTCATCAATTTGTCTTTTTTTAAGACCAAACATTTAGCTGAATACAGGCACTCAGGCTTCATAACGGTGTTTTAATGATGAAATTTCGCTTTTATTGACATTGCTTTTTGTTTTGAATATCTATGTTAATTTATAAGCTAGTTCTATTTCTTATGAACTTGTTTTGTTTGCTTCTTTATCAATACCGTTAAGCTGAATTATTTTTTCCGAAATCCTTGTATGTGTTTACCTTTTTTCCATAGTTCGTGTAGCATGGTTAATATCTTTCATATATTCCGTCTTGGGAAAAGAAATTTGTGGCCCTGCTTTTTCTACTCTCCCTTTAAAAAAAGGTTGATTTTTCCGTTGAATATCTGTATTGTCTGATAGAATAATAATAATAATAATAATAATAATAATAATAATAATAATAATAATAATAATAATATGTGTGTCAAAATCAATGTAGGAAGTGTGGTAATTTTAATTAGCTGAGTTAGCGATCCTGAATATGGTATCCATTCTGAAAATTCTGTATAAGTGAACACATATTGATGGTAATTAGAAAACACGAGATATAATATCGACTGCATTTCGCTGTATTTGGAAAAGGTCAGAGTTATCTTCGTGGAAACCGCTCTATTGTTTTACTGGAAATGATAATGAGTATTGTGTAAACGTAGTCGTGAGTCTTACGATGCAGAACGTTGTGATTAATTCTGAAGGTCATCGTGCTACAAGGATTCTTAATATTTAAAAGAATGTTGTTTTATTAAGAATTGGTGTTTCACTCCTTAAATGTAATGGCTATTGGCAGAAACGACTAAGAAATTGCTGGAAATATCTCTTAGTAAATTTCCACTCATTGTTTGACACATGAACGGAGGTCTGGAAGTGTTCATCAACTCCGAGAAAGGAAAAATGGCAACAGAAATTGACACGAATCCACGTGAAAAATGCTGAAACGTTGGTGAGTACAGGTAGTTCATATTTTCTAAATTAAGCTCTGACTGTTTTGCCAGAAGATAAATAAATAAATTTCGTGTGGCTATTACTAGCCGATTGCAGCCCTTGTAAGGCAGACCCTCCGATGAGGGTGGGCGGCATCTGTCATGTATAGGTAACTTCGTGTTATTGTGGTGGAGGATAGTGTTATGTGTGGTGTGCGAGTTGCAGGGATGTTGGGGACATCACAAACACCCAGCCCCGGGCCATTGGAATTAACCAATGAAGGTTAAAATCCCCGACCCGGCCGGGAATCGAACCCGGGACCCTCTGAACCGAAGGCCAGTACGCTGACCATTCAACCAACGAGTCGGACTGCCAGAAGATGAAAGCAATAAAAGTAAATACTGTTCAAAGATCCATAAAGAAAACCCTACATCATGTGGAATAATAATAATATCACATGATCTCAATTACCGAAAGCAAGTCTTCTGAGAAACTATACCTGGACCACTTTCGACGATCTGTTTTCACTAACAGGTCACACAGCACCGTAGTTATTTACGATCACGCTCCTATCAGCGAGACCGAAACTGTATGTTTACAGACTATAATGCCGAGGAAATAAGGCTGAGTCAACACCTATTGTTTTCAACAGGGTTATCTTGCATGCCGCATGGATAAATTACCACCGAACTCGGCTGGTACCTAACTTGCATTATTGGGTACAAAACTTCTCACGCCAACCAGGCTACTTGACCACCACTGCCGACATCTCAGGGAAAGAACTACCCGAATGAAGTGAATCCTCTTTTTCTATTTGATTGTTTGAATATTATTGCTGAAGTTATTGAAGTCTAGTGATTGAAATACCTAGTTGTGTAAAGAATTGTATGGAAATCAGTATACTATCCCTTTCGTGTTTGTACTGGTGTAGGTATTGTTTGAGGTTTATGTGTTTACAAAGCGAAGCTAAATTTACGTACGTAATCATTTCATTCTTTTCATGGTCCACTATGCTGTACGATCGATGCGTCGTTGGAACACCGAATTGAAGCTTTTGAGGTGTACTTATACTGGATAATTCTCCGAATGGGGAAGTCCTTGATCGGATGAGAAAAATTAAAGAGCTTCTGACGACCATCAAAGACAGGTAGCTCCAGTACATATGGCACGACATCAGAGGAGAACGGTATGAATTTCTACAACACGTCATTAAGGAGGAAATTGAAAAAAGACGATTTGCGGGAAGACACTGGAAGCTTAATGATTTACACCAATGGTTCAGACGAACATCCTCCGAAATCGTCAGAGGCGCTTTTCAATGTGTTGTAGTAATCAATTGGATCACCAACTTTCGGAGGGTACGGCGTCGTCGAACGAAAGTAAAAAGGTAATAATTTTGCATTGGTCGTAGCAATGTCTTCCCCTAGGGAGGAAAAAAGGTGGAAATTTGTTACGGCATTGTATCTCAAACTTTCAGTTTGTTTCTTGCGGGAATATTTCACAGCATAAACTCGTGGAAAAATTCTCACTAGAGATAGTCTATTCCCATGAGCGAACCTCTGTGGCAAAACGCTGCCCTACATCGGAGATTTCTTTAACCGGACGATCCTGTTTTCAGTCCGTTATTTCTCACCACTTAAAATCTCATTTGATGCCCTTCTATATAAAATATGAGCGTACGATTACCAACCCTTACATTACTTCCTTTTGTTCGCCATCGCCACTTTTTTATGCCTACATGTTTTATTTTGTCTGTTTGTCTTGGTTTCAAAGGGGATGTAGCGGCCTGGCAAATCTGTCGTTTAACTGCTGCCGTCTGAGGCGCCTCATTTACGACGGCAGAGCGTCTCCGCTCGTTCCGTGCGCCATTTCCTTAATTGAATTTCTTTCATTCTTAATCTGCTAATGTGGATGTACATTTATTATTAATTTGTCCTCCACTAAGGGAAGGGAACGGCCGAAATTTTATATCCCGTGGGTATCTGTAGATAAATTACACCTCAGTGCTCCTTTATGCCAAGTGCCTGTAAAGTGTTATGAGTCGCAACGTTTTCTGACTAATTTGCTGCGAAATGTTTACTCTCAGTTCTCTGAAGACGATAAGCACCTATTGCTATTAAATTAGGTGCATTCTGATAGTTAAATTGTTTATGAAATGGATATCTAACAAACAGATTCTAAGATAACATAATGAATTTTTCATGGCTAGGTGCAGTATCCTTTTTAATGGTAAATATTTGTTTGTGAGCCGGTCTATTGATATTGAAGTAATATAAAGGATCACTAACAATTGATAGTACAGTTCCTTCACTGAATGGTCAACATCGCGTTCTTCTATTCAGAGGGCCCTGGGTTCTATTTCAGGCTAGGTTATGGATTTTAGCCCCGTCTCGGGGATTTGGTGATTACGTTTGTCTTAATACACGCCTTCATTTGCATTAGACACATTACTCTACCATCCAGCTGAGGAATATTCAATACTGAGTACATTCATCCACATTGGGTTGACGCCAGGAAGGGCATCCGGCCGTAAAAGTGGTTTTGACCCACATGTATTGCGGACGCCAACATAATTGGGAAATTCCCAGGGAGAATACCTGGTGTATTCATTAGTTTTCAGTTGCTTACCAGCATGAACAGCATGACGTATTATCAATTTTGTCGTCTTCAAGTATCCACTGACCGCGACTTAAATTGGTCGCAATCTGATGCACCAGCTGCCATCACTCGGAACATTCGTCAGTCTTCGACAGCGATTGTTGGTGCATCGCTGTTTGTGATGACCAGCTTACGTGTAGTGGATTTTAGCCTCTCACATGCAGGCTTCAGGTTCGACTTTAATCCTGGATGGAGGGCTAGAACACGGTTCACTCAACCTGGCGTGACCAATTGAGGACCTCTTGGATACAAGTAAGTATGGACCCGGTGAAAACAGTCCAACACCACGGTTGAGGAAGTCGACAAACGGACAAAGTGGCATTCCAATATCTTCAGGCTATCTGGCTGGTCAGCAATCGTTTTGGCAGACGAAGACCTTACTGAACTGTAGCGCTGCGAGACTTTTGTTGTTGTTTATGACTGTAATTTCCTGTAACTCAGTAACTTTTAGTATAGTATCTGCTGGTGAATTGCTTTCATTTTGTTGGTGTCTATCATTACACGAATTTATCTATTGTCATGGATGGACAAACGAACTAACAACTCGATCCTTCAAAAACACAGTGTGTAGACAAAGGTCTTAATTAAGGTACAGTCCTATCACTTGTCTGCTGGTGTAAAAATGGGTAACCATGAAAAATCAAATTCAGGGCTGCCCTTGATGGGGTTCGAACCCACTACCTCATGAATGCAAGCTTACAGCTATACTGCCCGTACCGTGCAGCCAACTCCTTCGGCTTACTTCACTACTCATTTTCCTATTATATCTCTTCGGAAACGTATTACTATAGCTCACCTTCTTGGCCCTCGGTTCAGAGTGTCTTTGGTTTGATTCCAGGTCGGGTCGAGTATTTTAACTCTGTATGGTTAATTCCTCAGATTCTGGGACTGGGTGTTTGTATTCGTCTTAGTACACTTCCCTTCATATGCATAGAACACTCCTCACTGCCAACCACTGCAGATCCAATAGTGAATACACATACGGAGTTCACGGCAGGAGGAGCATCCGATCGTAAAATTGGGGCAAATCCACATCTAGTGCCAACCACTACATATCCAATAGTGAATACATACGGAGTTGGCGGCAGAAAGGGCATCCGATCGTAAAATTGGGGCAAATCCACATCCAGTGCCTACTCCAAGAAATTGTGATGCGTATATATTGAACATAATGAGGCAGTGCATATCTCTTTCCACCAGCGATGCCTTGAGGTCCTGGCGATGACTTTTTTCTGACAAGCCCTCGAAGCTCGGTATTAAAGCGATCAATCAAAAGAGTTTGTCTATACTATTCGTCGCATCCGGTTACTGGATGGGGCGAATTAATACAGTTAGAAACTCAAGGCTTTAATCTCCTGCTAATAGGAGTTTCATGTTTATTTGTGCGCCCTCGTCTCTCCTTCTCGGCCTTAATCCCGACACCTCGTTGTGTAGCCGTCAAACAGTTTACTGTCGCACTCATTGATGTGATACGCAAACTGTATACCGCACGTTCATAACAAAGTTACATCATGAGTAGTTAGCAGTTTCCGTTCAACAAGTTATGCATGGATGTGGATGATAGGTCGAGTTTATCATACGATTGGGTGCAAGGCACGTAGCTCGATGTCACACGATTCTCAGAGTTTGAGAAGCTGTACGGTCTAAGTTAGGCTCACTTCGACAATATAGCGTAACATACCGAAAGAAGCAACCACTTATTCTACCGAAAGATCACTTGTCTGCTGAGTTAATATTATGCCATTTTGGAATATCATCAATAGAAGAAAACGTACCGGTTCCTTGGCTGAATGGTCGGTGTAGTGAATGTAGTGACCGTTTGTTCAGAGCACCCTTGATTCGATTCCTAGCCCGGTTGGAGATTTTGTTCCTTATGGTTAATTCTTCTATATTGAGGGCTGGGCGTTTGTGATGATTGTAAATACACACAAAACATCATACCAGCAACTACAGAAAACCAAATTCATTATTGCATCCCTCCATTCCTCCACAAAAGGTTACGTTTGGAAAGGCATCTGACCGTAAAACTGTCCTAAATCTGCGTGTAGTGGGAAAAGACCAGGAAGAAGAAGAGGTGGAGGAAAAAATAGAATAAATCGGGCTTATAATGAGAAAAAGAAAGTATCTTCCGTTCTAATTTACACTCCTGTCAGATGGAAAACTTGTTCGGGGTCGCCTTAGAACGCCATACCTGCAGAAATTGGACTAAACATTTTTCAGTTAACTAGTTTTCCCATTTTCATACCAGACGAAGGTTGGGGCTCTGCCCTCGTTTAGGCCATCTCATCTTCGTAGCCCTAGTTCTTTCCTATACCATCGTCTTTTTTTTTTTTTTTTTTTTTTTTTGCCAGTGGCTTTACGCCGCACCGACACAGATAAGTTTTATGGCGACGATGGGACAGGAAAGGCCTGGGAGTTGGAAGGAAGTGGCGATGGCCTTAATTAATTAAGGTACATCCCCAACATATGCCTGGTGTGAAAATGGGAAACCACGGAAAACCATCTTCAGGATTCGAACCCACTATCAATTTTTGACAATGGTTTTTATAAACCCTTATGAGGTAGCGCCATGTTAAAAAAATAGGGGGAGTGCATTTCAGTCACACCAGACCACAACTGTGTTCACGGAGTGACGAATGTGAAATCCCTGAATGTGTTTTATCAAGTTGCGTCAAACGCGGTGTGTATAAACATATTCATTCCACCGCTCCCAAACTACGTGAGCTTTTATCTCTTCTCAGTTTACGCTTTATTTACAGTACGCGGCTTGTCATTATATTGCCTACATGTCATCAATATACCTGACATCAGTTGGCATTTTTATCGTTGAGTCAATATGTGGATCACTCTATGGGCTTCGCCGAGATAAAGAAGTAGAACTCTCACCACTATTCACCAAGCTGCTCCTATTGCTTGAAAAGGAATACATTCACTAACATGTACGGGATCTGAATGGCTGGAGACGCAGGCAGAATCAAGTATTGTATGATTTTTAAAAGAACGCAACAATGTACCGGAAATGAAAACTAGAGTACTGCGATGGGAAGAATATGTAGCCCGCATGCCCGACCAAATTCGGCCAAAAGTAGTCCTGCTAGAAAGACCTGAAGGAATTCGTCTACTCAGAAGACCCAGAAAGCGATGGGAAGACGGATTGCTGGAAGACCTTCGGCAATTTGACGTCCGCGAGAACTGGATCCAGGCAGAAAAATTGGAGGCACATTGTGAAATCGACGCGTGATCTTTATGGTTGTTGATCACCGGTTTCTTCTTCTTCTTCTTCTTCTTCTTCTTCTTCTTATTATTATTATTATTATTCGCCCAACGCCCCTTCAGTTCCTGTAGATTTTGAAATACGCTTGGATATCATTTGTCATGCAGGAGTTATTTTACATGCTACAACATAGAGTTGGAGTTTTTACACGTCCTCAAATACCACCGAATGCAGCCAGCACTGAATCTACTCTTACAGCTAGAAACAGAAGGACATTTATTAATTTATTTGTTTATTGAGACAGTACATTTCCTGCCACGAAAGGCTGAAAATTTCTATGCCCTCGAGTGCAAGCATGACTGAAAAAAGCGAGCACATTATCAGATAATTTTCTAGACTAGCTAATTATAAAAAAAAGTTAATCCACACTTTTCCAATAAAAGGGTTCACTTTTATCCTTTTAGACCGATTTTAAATTATAATATTCACAGAATATTACCCTTACCTTCTGTGTGGAGATAGCATCAGAAGAATATAGTAAATCGCCCAAGATCTATTTTACACTTTCACTAGTTTATTGGTAAAATGTTCACTAGACAAATTCATATTTGAGAGTAAGGCTTTGTGTGTGCGCATCCTGCAAACACTAGAGGGAGGTGTAGGGTTGGAGAAGTTGGAGAGGTTTCATTTGTTCCAGTTTAACATTTACCTGAAGTGGGTGTGGAAATACATGAGAAAAAACTCACGAGAGATACAGTGGTTCAAATTCAATCGACTCGACTCTGTCTCAGAGATGTCTCACTTGCATATAAAAGTCCGCGACTATATGCGGAATTTAGGTCACCCCTGTTTCGTACGTCTGTTTCCTGAATACATGGCTGTCTGAATAGGTTCTTTCTACGTCTTCGGAGGCCAGCCGCATCTATAGAAATGGAGCGGCAAGCATACAATGCAGAGTGTTGAGGAACAAGCGGGCAAGCTTAGAGCATTGTAATACAAGAAACTCCGGCTCTGAATAATAAGATACTAAGTGTGCTGAAAGTAATTCTAGGCAGGTAGCAGCTTCCTTTCAACACAACCCCACAGGCAATTACTTTCTTTGCCAAGCACACTCTCAATTAAAAATGCTGCGGAAGACTGGAATTCCGTACGGCTTTTACTGTATATTACTTGGATCGAGAAGAGTGGTTTAATAAGGCACGTATCTCCAAAAGTGGTACATCAAGCAGAAGTTTTATCTCGTGTTCAGATAAAGAGACAGAATCAACAACTAATTCATCGCTATGCTGTATGAGTTGCCATTCTACCTAAACACCTCGTTTTTATGTCAGTACGAAGTAGCTCTTTTTTTACATACTGTTACAGTAGTTATGAAGAGAATAGTCACGAACACAAGGACAGGACCCCTCTATTTCAGGGAGTTCTGTAATTTTGTTCGTATGTCCTGAACATTTATTGCAAATTACACTTGCGCTTCATTTTTAAGTTCAGGGGCACCTTCAGATGTTTGGACCCATCCAAAATATTTCTCCCAGAACCGCCACTGCTGTTTAACTGACGGTTCTGTTCAACTGGATTTGCTTTCAGTTTAAGACTTGTTCAGAGGTTCAATACCAGACATCCTTCCTGTCGCCACGCACTGGTTCTATTGAAGATCCCACTCGAAGCCGCCAAGATTCGAACCTACGTTCTCCACCTACTCCCCCCCCCTCCCCACTCTCGAACAAGAGTCTAAATTATGTGAACAAAGTAATTTGAATGTTACAAGTATTAAAATACATTTAATATTAATATCCCTTAAATTTCACAGCACATGCATTGTTTATTTATTACTTTTCACCTTTTAGAGAATTCAATAAATATTTTAAGATTTCTGAAATTCACATTTTGTGTAATCATTCAACTTCCGACAGCAACATCTAGGATCATATCGATAGAGAACGATATAAGAAATTCAATTTCAAAACTGAATGTTAATAGTAAATGCGCTGGGTAGGTAAGGGTTATTCTGCCCGAAGGCAGGTCCGAACCTCCGCAGAGGTGTTCCTGAGTCGGAGTTTACGTGCGGTAGGATGGCCAGTTCCTTTCCGCTCCTCCATTCCCTTACCCCCCACCAACAGCGCGTGGCAACCCATCCAACTCCTGACCACGCCCAATGTTGCTTAACTTCGGAGATCTCATGGGATCCTGTGTTTCAACACGGCTACGGCCGTTGGCAGTAAATGCACTGAAGAACACAATTAATATAGCATACGGCAACTAGAAGAGTAACTTCCTTCTTCTGCTGCTCCTGTAATCCGGTTCTGTGGAGTAAGAACTTCGAGGTGGATGACCCAGTGGTGAGCATTAATTACTGCTAATTTGTTTAAGATGGAACGGTGTGTTTTGCACCCGGTGACTGGTAACCATAACAGGACGGAAGCTGCGGCCGTTATGGACACAGGCCCATTGAGTTGTGAACGGGTATGGAAGCAACAGTCCAAATAACTGTCATTGATTTATCTGCAATTATTAATACGATTATTTATGTGGCCATCCATTATAACACCCTTCACTGCACCAGACACGTTATGTTACCATTGACCCCTCATCGCGCGTGCTCTCTCCATTCGAAACTTCACTTCGATTCCCTTGAGCTTTCGTAATACTGTATTTCAAGTTAACAAATTTCTAGTTTCATGAGTCCTAAATTTAGATAATCTTTTAATTTGAAGATAATCTAATCCGAAAATCCAATATTTTTATAATACGTTCTACGAGAATATAGAATACTTTTCAGGCGAACTGAGTGACTCAGATGTTAGAACGTTGGTTTTCTGAGTACAGTGTTTACGAATTGGCTCACAGATCACAGGATTTCACTTTCCGAACTGGCTACTGTGTTACATCCGAATTGACTCCGCAGCATTGCTTCTACTCCCCCACTGCATCAGCATTTTCCTTCGTAGTTTTTGTTTGTTACTATAGACCCATTATTTTTGTTTAATACTGCAACAATAACGCACTTCGCGTCTGAATAGGTTGTGTAAAAATGATGCTACAAAAGGCTACTTGCCGGTGTTTTTATTGATGCCCTATTAAAAAATAATAATGGGGCCGTCCATGTAACAGTAAGTATTGGTATAGAAACAAAGAACTAAACGGCTAAAAAGTACGAAGCTGACGGCTGAAGTAATTCAAAACTGTAATAACACTTGTAAACAATCTGTTGTTAAACTTGGAAGGAAAAAGTTGCAGTCGGGGTCCATGCAGTGCTTCGGAGCCAATACAACTGTAAGGAAGGAAAAAGTTGCAGTCGGGGTCCATGCAGTGCTTCGGAGCCAATACAATTGTAAGGAAGGAAAAAAGTTGCAGTCGGGGTCCATGCAGTGCTTCGGAGCCAATACAATTGTAAGGAAGGAAAAAAGTTGCAGTCGGGGTCCATGCAGTGCTTCGGAGCCAATACAATTGTAAGGAAGGAACCGCTTTGGACGCAAATTTCTTTCCTTGGGAACCTTTTTTAAAAAATGCTATTTGCTCTGGGCGTCGTCCTATAGAGATATTTTGCCTCTATTTGCATCATGTAATATGAACCTGCGTATTATTGGAACGGAGGAAGTGTAGTGTGTTGAATGTGATGAAGGAACGTTAAGGATGAAACAAACACCAAGTCCCCAGACCAGGGATATTAATCATTTACAATTAAAGACCCCTGACCCTGCCGGGAATCGAACCCGCTGTCGCCGGGTGACAGGCGGACGCGTTGTCCCCTACACCGCGAGGCCGGGCTTCCGTGGGAGCCAATTCGAAGTGAAATTTGAGAGCGAATCCGGACGCCATAATTTATTCTGGGGGCCAATTCGGTTGCATTCTCTGAGCGGGGTCTGATCGCGACTCAGGCTGATACCACTATCCGTAGCCTCAGAAATAGGTTAAAATTTAATTCCAAAAAGATTGTGTTATTATTTCCCACTTTAACTCCAGGGTAAGCGTGCTTAGTAATTACCATACAGGACACGACCGCTTCTTTCCTAATCATTGCCTCAGCTGCCTAGAAACGTACTGTACGAACAAGTACCTCTTGTGCTCCGAAGATTCTCGAACACATCCAAATGCGTTGTTAGATAAATTTCACACACTTCTAGTGCACGGCGTTTGTTCATGCAACAACAACTCTAGAATGTAAGGTCTATTATACACACCTCAAAAGAGTTTGGAATATTGTGGGATAAAGCACGTTATGCGGTTGGGTGTGTTTAGTCCTATTGAAGGTAGCAAGTATTTCATTTGCTTGTTTACGGTATAGCAGATGTCGCTGCCTACGGTCTGTGTTGAACCTGGGGTGAACGATGCCTTTTCAGTTTCAGGTGGTGTGTATCTTTCATGTGCAATGCGTATTTCCCAGTTTAACCGAGCAAGAATTTTGGCATTGGCTCAGGGCAGCCGGTGTCCGTGTATCTGCATAAACTGTACGCAGTCGGCTGCATAGTGCCTAATTAAAATCATTTTGACCAATTCGACGTGGTTCACAGCATCGTCATCGTGTTGAGTGAAGAAGATGGCGCGTCCAAAATCATATTTGGGGGTTTGATGAATGGCGAATGTCATGTTTGCAGATGAAACACAGATATCACTAAGGCCAGATACACCTCGACAAGTTGTGTGGACACGTAAACACGCGGTGTAAAGTTCCAGCATGTTCGAGAAATTCATGCATTCGGAGATGGTGGTGTAATGTTTTGGGCTGGAATTATGCATGGCCGTTCTACACATCGGATACCGATTAGAGGGATGTTAACTGCCCAGCAATATACCGATAAAATTATTCGACCATTTGTACAACCCTTTAGAGATGAATATGGTGCTGAATTTATTTTCGTCGACAACAATGCTCGCCTTCATCGAGGTACATCAATAAGGAACTCCATGAGAGAGACGATGTCAACCATATTAATTGCCCAGCTAATTCACCGGACATGAACTGCATTGAGAATGCATGGGACAGATTTAAAACGGTTATTTTCTTATTTCTGCAACCTACAGAGCCACTTCCAGGCCTCAGAGTTACTCAGATGAGATGGGATCCTCAAGATCACCTCAATGTACTGATCATAAGCCTATCAGAGACTTGAACAGTGTCAAAGGACGCCATACACAGAACTAAGGCAGAGCGAAGAAGGGACAACCTTCACTAAATTACCACAAATTGTCATAAGTTGTGACTTTTCCTTTATTACTGTTTATTTGCGTTAATTATTGGAAGAAAATATTTGAGTTTGTAACATTTTACATCTTCAGGTTATGTGTCTCTGTGATACAAATCAAGATTCTGTAACTTATTATTGCATTGCATCCTTGATATTGCAATTATTATTGCTGTTATTATTATACTGAAAACGAAAACATTCTTGCATGATAAAATCCGGCATCTCGGTATATGCGAAAAATTAGTTAATTGGACGTAAATTTATTATTATTATTATTATTATTATTATTATTATTATTATTATTATTATTATTATTATTATTATTATTTATACCATTACCAAATATCCGAAATATTTTCCAAATTTTGCTAGCTATATGGGTATAGACCACGCTGAAATCAGAACGGCTGCTCAAATAGTGGATGCATTGTCGAGAGTGATAGGATTGATGATAAATTCTATTCTTTTTTTCTTCCGGTTTGATATTGCTACAGATTTCCTCTCGTCATGTAAACTGTGGGAATGTTCCGTGTCTTGTCTGGTGTGAGTTCGTCCTGCAATACATCAGATACGGAGGAGGTGGGATGGAAATGTAGGTAGCCGCCTCCAAATGTGATGGCATGCCCACTCGCCGTATATCACTGCATTGTATATGTTTCGCTTCGGGGGATGTGAACTCCTTCGAGCTGCGGAGAAAGCAAAGTGGAATAACGCCGCTTGCTACCTGCTCACAAGAATACTGTGCTTTCTGAAGATACTAGATCTATTGTAATGCTTTCGCTTTCCCTCCGATTAAATTAGATACAGAAATTTAAGAAACTCTGAATAAACGCAAATGCCATAGAATTTGTTCGTCATGTGTAATAATAACAATAGCAATAATAATAATAATAATAATAATAATAATAATAATAATAATAATAATAATAACAACTCAAAATTACCCCTCCCCCTATTATTATTTTTGAGCATTCTCAATGACCAGCTTGGTGAGCCGGGAAGAGCTTCGACCGTCAGTGCTATACGATCTGAGCCACTCATACCTGCTGTTTGTATTACAAACTGTTCGACTGACTTTAAAGATTTTTGGCCTTACATTCACAAGAAATGAAAAGTGAAAATTTCTCCAAGTCCTTTGAAAACATGTAAGAAAATAATGCTAGGGGAACAATTGATGGGGAATCTGCCACCTGGGAAACAGCCCTAAATGCATATGTTTGCTTGATTGATTGATTGATTGATGCTATTCTTTGATCACCAACATTCACCACAGCTGTGAGCGTGTGTAAGCGCACCGTCCTGCTGACGTCACGGTATTTAACACTGCAGCAATAACAGGATGCTGATTGATTGATTGATTGATTGATTGATTGATTGATTGATTGATTGATTGATTGATTGATTGATTGATTGATTGTGTGTTAACGCGCCACGACTATGGAGCCAAGTTCTGCATTCGGGAGGGATGTGGATTAGAAACGCACCATGGGCTGTCCTGAGAATGGTTTTGTATGGTTCTACACTTCCAGGCAAATGCCGGGACAGTTCCTATACATTGGCCACAGGACTCTGCTCGGTGAGTATACGGAAATACTTTATTTGGTATACGTCAGTGCCTTCACATAAATAAAGTATTTAGATAATAATAATAATAATCGTATGGCCTCAGCTACCGTGTGCAGACATTTCGATTTGACGCCATCTGGCTGTCTGCTCGTCAATTTCGACGTTCCGTTTTACTCTAGGTCCGTTAGATGGCAGACAGCGTAAACCGGATCTCTCTTGGGCGTCTATGGCTGAGATTTAATTAATTTTGTCGGGTAAATACCAAATGTATCACCAGAGATCTTTTACATGCCGACATCGTACGACATGGAGTGTCGAATGGACTTTTTTCCGCCCTTCAAAAATCCGACTACCTCTGCCGGGTTTGAACCCGCTATGTTGGGATCCGGAGGCTGACACTCTACCACGGATCCACAGAGGCAGCTAGTATTTAGATATTTCTCACTTATAGAATTATTAGCCAGTAATTGTAAATCTAAGAACCATCTAGTCCTGATCTGTATATATCAGTTTTAATCTATTGTTCATTCTTTTTATATTTTATAACATTGTTTATAATAAAAATATACTCTGTAAGCTGATATAATTAGAGTTCAGCTCTGTTACATGCACGAATGCATACACATGTAAATATATATATAAATAAATGTCAGTAATTATGGTAGCCTACTCAAGGCAAATATACAGTCAGTGTTCTCCCCCTCATCCTCCAAAGAAGAATGCAAGGAGCCATAAGTTTTCTCCTGTTGGAAGTGAGTGGAGGAAGCCGACAACCTTGCATAGTTACTACATTTCACATTCCATTGGCTGTGACCGTAACAACTTCCCATTTGGAAATGCTATATTCCTTAACTGTTATTAAGATAGTGACAGTAATAAAGCAGCCATTTGCTGTAGCGAAGAATGTCGTGTCATGGGCATGGAAGGTGTCCTGGGGATATCACCAACATTCACCACAGCTGTGAGCGTGTGTAAGCGCACCGTCCTGCTGACGTCACGGTATTTAACACTGCAGCAATAACAGGATGCTGATAAGAAGTGGGCAACCTCAGTCCACTTCTTTGTTTCCGAAGCGAGATTACACACAGAGTGTAAACGGAAATATAAAAACGAGAGCTTGTAAGCCGAGCTACCCTTCACTATATGGTGTGGTCTTTTCTCGAAATTAATATTACTGTAGAAGTAAAAAGAACTGGAACTCGAATATAGAATGTCATATTTAAAGGGATATGATTTTAAGGTCTATTTCACTAGAGAGGCCATCATCCCTGTTAGTAATATAACGTCACATTAACACACACAGGTTTTCGGCGACGCAGAGAGGGACAAGGGGTTAAAGTGAGAAGGTATTATTAATAGCCTGAATTGAGGTTACAGCCTGGTGAAAAAGACGGAAACTACGGAAAATCGTCTATAGGACTTTTGAATTTCCGATTACAAACTTACAGTTACACGACCCGTACCGTGCAATCTACATACCGGACGAGTTGGCCGTGCAGTGCGGTTATGGGCGCGCTGTTGTGAGGTTGCATCTGGGAGATAGTGGGTTCGAATCCCACTGTCGGCAGCCCTGAAGATGGTTTTCCGTGGTTTCCCATTTTCATACCTGGCAAATGTACCTTAATTAAGGCAATGGCCACTTCCTTCCAATCCTTCCAACTCCTAGGCCTTTCCTATCCCATCGTCGCCATAGGACCTATCTGTGTCGGTGCGACGTAAAGCCACTAGCAAAAAAAAAAACATACATGCATCACTTTTTATTATAGGCCTCGTGTGAATGAAGCCGTTTGGAACTCGTGGTGTCCCTAGCAGCGAGGAAAGGCGAACGTAGACGGGAGAGTAGCGAACGCTCGTAGTAGGCAATCGTTAGTTTGGACAGCATTTCCATTAATACGAGTAAACGGATATGCGTTCAACAGGCAAAATAACTACAGTTATATGCGTGGGGTTTGAGACTGTGAAATGGGACCCGGCTTATTTCAGGGATTCTACGGTAAGGAAAGGACAGCAGTTGAATGATATTCACCATATTTTTCACGTAGAAGAAAGATCGGGAGAAATATGTGGCCAATTTTTACCAGATACAAATATTAATAAATCACCGTATGTTGTGAAGATAAAAGTAAATTTTGTTGCATATTTCCATATATAAATTCTTCGTACCGGGCGAGTTGGCCGTGCGCGTAGAGGCATGCGGCTGTGAGCTTGCATCCGGGAGATAGTAGGTTCGAATTCCACTATCGGCAGCCCTGAAGATGGTTTTCCGTGGCTTCCCATTTCACACCAGGCAAATGCTGGGGCTGTACCTTAATTAAGGCCACGGCCGCTTCCTTCCAACTCCTAGGCCTTTCCTATCCCATCGTCGCCATAAGACCTATCTGTGTCGGTGCGACGTAAAGCCCCTAGCAAAAAAAAAAAAATTCTTCGTAAGTACGTTGTAAGTTTATAAGTAATAGTATGAAATTCGATCACAACATAATTCTCATGAAATTAAACAATCTCCTTTCAAATCACAACACTCTTCAAAGACATCAACTATTAACACAGGTTCTATTTACAATTTATTTTCAGGTGGACTCGGACAGATGCCTGGTATCTGGGAACTGTCAGTGTGAGGCAGGCTTGTCAGGAAGGTGTAAGCACATTGCTGTCTTGTGTTTATTTGCAAATAGTGAAAGAGACGCTTCCAAAACTATGTGCTTGCTAGAATGAGAAAAGCCAATGCGTGCACGAGAACAGTTATATGCGAAAGTTGAAAATATAGAGAAATTATTCGAGAATGAAGTACGCAGTAGCACCACTGAACTAGTTGCAAGGGAAATTCAAAGCAGAAGCGAAATGTATGACATGTAGACTGTGCCTTCTCCAAGATTTTAGAAGTTGAATGTGAAAGTGAAAACTACGTAATCTGCAAATTCATTGCATACAGTTTAGTAGATAAGGCAGCTAGGCTTAATGAAAATGAAGCTTCATTTCAATTTATTTCTGAGCTAGAGAGCCAAAACATTCGTGATGTACACAGGTGTTATGTAGTTCGAAGTTTATTAAATAACAAGTTAACTCTAATTCCGGTAAATTACCTCAACATGTTGTCTGAAAATGCACGAACCTTCTACAACAATCATGTGAAACTACAAAACAGTGAGCGTGATCGCTGTCGAGACAAAAGACTTCAGTCAAAATGCCCCGCCTGGTTCCAGGAAAGAAAGTAGCGCATTTCTACAAGTCAGCAGGCACACAGGATTATAGCAGGGATAAAAAGATATGAAACACTGCAAATTTTACGCCAGCTATTTCAAGGAAATGTTGCTTAGTTTTCTTCACTGTTTCATATCCAGAAAATGATTGTTCCCATTCACTGAAATCTGTTCCGGTAATTGCGTCTATTTTCAATACATTAACGGCCGTAGCCGTGTTGAAACACCGGATCCCGTGAGATCTCCGAAGTTAAGCAACATTGGGCGTGGTCAGGAGTTGGATGGGTTGCCACGCGCTGTTGGTGGGGGGTAAGGGAATGGAGGAGCGGAAAGGAACTGGCCACCCTACCGCACGTAAACTCCGGCTCAGGAACACCTCTGCGGAGGTTCGGACCTGCCTTCGGGCAGATTAATCCTTACCTTACCTCAATACATTGTCCGCCATTGCCTGATTGTTAACTGGTATTCGAAGGTTAATCTGGATAACTGCATCGTCATTTCCTAATGAGCAAAACTTAATATTGAACTGTTTATCGTATTAGTCTGGGATGCAAAATTTGCCTGTGTACTTGCGTCAGTAACTGAACAGACATTCATGCCTGTGTAAGTTTCCGCTGTGTTGACAATGCCATGCCTTGCCTTAAGTTTCGTCGTTTGTAACGCTCAGCAATTATGTTTTCTTGTAATTCGCCTGTACTGTTTGAATTTGGTGTCAGAAATAATCTAGGTACATACCCAGGACTGTCAGGATCTCATGAAGGCTTTCATTTTACAAAGGACGGCTACAAATACAATAATTGTTTGTAAGTGTCCATGGTTTTCCGTTCTTCGTGTCTCGTTTCAAAGATGCTATCATTGCTTTCCTTAAATGCTGTTTGACATTTTGGAACTTAAAAAACTTAGTTCCAGGAGGAGAGTTCCTGTACGCAAAATTATACCAAACTACGGAACAATTGCTGTTACTGTTAGAACTAGTGGAACCACAATCAGTTTCGTACATTACATAACAGAAGATAGAAGGTAATTACAACGCAAACTTCATGCAACAACACAACAAACAATCGCAGATCTTCCGATTAGGAACGCCACGCTTGCCGCCAGAGCGCATCACAGTCCATTCGCACGAGGCCTATAGACAGTTATGCATATTTCAGCTCTCTTGGCAGTAGTATGTAGGGGGCTGCATGGCGGTAATGTTGTGCTTGGTTTACCGGAATGACGTGGGTTCGGTACCCGTCAGAAAGTAAAAAAGAAGAAACAAGATTTCCACTTCCGGAGGTACACATGGCCACGAGCTTCACTCAGCCTACACCAAAAATGAGTACCAGGTTAATTCCTGGGGGCAATGGCGACCAGGCGGAGAGCTAACCACTCTACCCCATCAAGTGCCGAGGTTAGGGATAGTGGAAGCTTTTACCTCCCATCCTTCTAAAGGCCTTCATGGCCCGTACGGAGATGGCTTTGCTTTCTGACAGCAGTGCGTGCAGCTCGACGGACGTTCTTTTATGACGGTAGAGCGATGGATAATGCGACTATGCGAGTGTTGGAGATGTACCTTATTAAGGCCAACATCGTAGCCCTTTCTTGTCCCATCGTCGCCGTAGGACCTATCTGTGTCAGTGCGACGTAACGCAACTTGTAAAAAAAAAAAAAAAAAAAAAAAAAAAAAAAAAAAAAAAAAAAAAACAACAACATTATGAGCAACTAATTCGTCTCTTACCTTTACTTTATATCCGTACTGTCCACTTTTCATCCACTCCAAATTACAACTATCTAATGGAGTGTTGGCATCAATAAATAATTATTTTATGGCTGTTCTTATGAGTACCGTACAAACTGTTACAATTGCACGAACAATGCAGATTTTGACACGCGTTTGCAGGATCTTATTTAAATTATTTTATATTACTTCCCATTGATATATTTACTGTTCCTTCTGAATCATCCCGAATAATGCGATACGACGTCAAAACCCCCGTGCAGAAACTGGTAATTCCGATAGTTGCATTATAAGGCTATCATTGTCCTTTGATCTCCATGGCTAAATGTTAAGCGTCCTGCCTTTGGTCACAGGCGTCCTGGGTTAGATTCCCGGCAGGGTCGGGCATTTTAACCATCATTGGTTAATTTCGCTGACACGGAGGCTGGGTGTATGTGTCGTCTTCATTATCATTTCATCCTCATCACGACGCGCACTAAAAGCCATACGCCATTTCATTTTCTTTTTTTTTTACTGTAGTTTGATGATCAGGTGACGTATTTAGTTACTTCCCTTGTTAAAATAATGTTACTCTTGCATGAATGGATTAGAAAATAATTTGGAAGGCAGATTGTGTTGATGGAGACTGTACTGCTGTACTTCATTTGCGTGCGGCGAGAGCAAACTGTAGACGCCACTTGGGTGACACTTGAGTGTGAAGGGTGCGCCCGTCGAGGTGTTTTACCTCCACCTCCAGCTCAAAGAAGTGTGCTTGCTTTAGCTCCTTTAAAAAACAAAAGGAACGGAAGTGTCATAGAATGTTGCACACGTCACTGGAGGGGTGCTTGCCTGTTCAAGTGGAGTAGAACAACTCCCGTCATTAACAGGTATTTTAAACTCTTTCATAAACCGCTCTTAATTACCACTGTGTATGAAAGAGTGAGTGAGTGAGCGAACGTTTCTTCCCCCAGAGATGTGGCTGAACCCTGAGCTGACCCGCTCCTGATTTATTGGATGATTGAGTGGGTGAGGGGTAGGTGGGAGGAGGGAATAATGTTGCAGGCTTAATGAATCACCTTGTTCCAATCCCCTGCTGCGGACAGTTATTGCTCCCTCAGAAGAAACTGCCAGATTTGCGAGCCAAGCTTGCCGTCAAGCCAGCCAGCCACCCTTTTTGGTGACGACTAGCTCATCCATTGTGCATGAAGTGCACTTGCTTAACTTATTACAAAGTGTGTGTTAGATTTAATGGCAACCGCTGAAGACATGTACAAAACTGGCGGCAATTTGCGTTTTACCATCCGGTAATATGTTTGTAAAGCTTTGGGAATGCTGGTGGTTATAGTTCTAGTTGAATGATCGTATCTTCTCTTCATTTTGAAATCGTCTAGTGCAATGAACTTTTAAAATTTTGGAGATACAGTATAATAATAATTTCGAGTAGACGAACGTCAAGGTTTGTTGTGAACATGAATGTGGTGTCGGTGAATGTCGTGTTAATGATGCTGTTGATGGTGAGAGTAGTGATTGATATTTTAAAAACAACAAGCAAACTTGTCATGTTTACGTTACTATTCTTTTTAATTTGCTGTACGTCGCACCGACACAAATAGGTCTTATGACGACTATGGGATATGAAATGCGTAGGAGCATAAAAGAAGCGACCGTGGCCTTAATTAATAATAAGTAATAGCCTCAGCATTTTCCTGGTGTGAAAATGAGAAACCACGGAAAGCCATCTTTAGGACTGCTGACAGTAGGGTTCGAATCCACTATCTCCCGAATCCAAGTTGATAGGTACGTAACCCATGTCGTACGACCACTTGTTCGGTCAAGCGTTACTATTGATATCCTGATCATTATCATTGAATCTCTAGTTTTACGAGAAATCCGAGCAATAATGATGTGACTTTTCGTTTCATAAATCCAACATGCATCGGCCGCGATTCGAAGCGCAGCCACCTTTTTGAAAACCTTGGGAATTTTGACGTTTCTTCTTCTTAATGGTATTATTTTCCGTGGAAGTACAACTAGATAACCACCCCCTTTTAAAACTCATGAAAATAGAAAATGGGGGAGGTCTGACCCTTCAAAGAATTAAATAATATAATAATGTTATTTGTTTTACGTCCCACTAACTACTCTTTTACGGTTTTCGGAGACGCCGAGGTGCCGGAATTTAGTCCCGCAGGAGTTCTTTTACGTGCCAGTAAATCTACCGACACGAGGCTGACGTATTTGAGCACCTTCAAATACCACCGGACTGAATCAGGATCGAACCTGCCAAGTTGGGGTCAGAAGGCCAGCGCCTTAACCGTCTGAGCCACTCAGCCCGGCAACCTTCAAATAATTAAAGTATCTGAAATAGAAAGGGAAATGTCACGTGAAATAGAAACACTCTCCAGGTTTCGCAAACCAGTACCATTGAGGTTGGAAGAAAAAAAAAAGTTGTTGACTGAGAGAGGTTGTGTAGGAAAGGAAAGCTAGGTGCCTGGGACAAGTGTATATGTTGAGCCATCAACTCGAAGGTTGGTTGGATCCCCAACAGCTTCGTCATCAGTAGTCGTTGACAGCCTGTCACCAAACTGCTTACTAGGACAATGGGTTTTTCATTGCTTTCCTCGCTGAATATTAGTCGGCCGTGCGGTTAGGAGCGCGCAGCTGTGAGCTCGTATCCGGGAGATAGTGGGTTCGAACCCCACTGTCGGCAGCCCTGAAGATGGTTTTCCGTGGTTTCCCATTTTCACACCAGGCAAATGCTGGGGCTGTACGTTAATTAAGGCCACGGCCGCTTCCTTCCCATTCCTAGGCATTCCCTGTCCCATCGTCGCCATAAGACCTATCTGTGTCGGTGCGACGTAAAACAATTAGGAAAAAAAAACCTATATCAGTTAGTCAAGCTCACTGTAATGTATATACTTACCGTACTGACTGTATAAGCAACATTTTAACAGCATTCTCTACAGAGAATGGTGTTATTAGCATACTTCAACCACCTTCATATTGTTAAAAGCAAGGATGAGATTAACTGGTCAATGAAAGCAGCAAACTTCATTTAACCCATATTAGAAGACAAAAAGTATTGCAAACCTTATGTCTCGCCAGAAATGGATCCGCACAACTGGAACAAGTACTTGGAACTAACACCTAACTCAGCTAGGGATCCGTGGTCGCTGAGGAAAATTAAAGTTGATATTATGCACTTGATATTCTGTCTTAATGTGCCAGAATTCTTGAATGGTCAAATAGAAGCCGTTTAGGTAATTGCAACAATCACAGCCAACCAAAAATATTTCAGTTCGTCATTGTCATCGGAAACCTACTTTCCTGGGGAGAGGGATATGATATTTGAGTGACATCACTTCTCACTAAGGGATCGTGGTTCGAAGCCTGGTCAAATTATTATTATTATTATTATTATTATTATTATTATTATTATTATTATTATTTACAAAAGACTTGCTTTATGTTCTCATATTTCTTTGTGACCTGCCTCCTTGTTCTTACTGGCAATGTACTCTAACATACTGTTATCTTTTTTTTTTTCAGGTAAGTGCATTTTCAAGTTACACATCACTCCATGCGATAGTAAGTAAGTAAGTAAGTAAGTAAGTAAGTAAGTAAGTAAGTAAGTAAGTAAGTAAGTAAGTAAGTAAGTAAGTAAGTAAGTAGCCTAAGTAAGTAAGTATATATCGGTATGTGGGAGAGTTAACCGTCAGGCTTCATAAATATATGACCGAGCTCGATAGCTACAGTCGCTGAAGTGCGGCCAGTATCCAGTATTCGGGAGATAGTGTTTTCTAACCCCACTGTCGGCAGCCCTGAAGATGGTTTTCCGTGTTTTCTTATTTTTTCAACCAGGCAGATGCTGGGGCTGTACCTCGATTAAGACAACGGCTGCTTCCTTACCACTCCTAGCCCTTTCTTGTCCCATCGTCCCCATAAGACCTATCTGTGTCGGTGCAACGTAAAGCAACTTGTAATACTGTAACATAAATGTATGCCGGATAAGATCTCGTTAAACATACAACTATTATTATTATTATTATTATTATTATTATTATTATTATTATTATTATTACGCTAAGTTGCTAATGTAGTGAATAACAGGAGTGTAAAAATGAGTGAAACTGTCGCTGTTCTGAAGAAAGAGACCCCACATTAAAAATCAACAATGTCTTCTGTGAACCATTTGCACGATTAACTCGTTCACTTTAAGAAGAATGGTTAACTTACACTGAAGAGCAAGAAAACCAAGGGAGGACTGTGAAAGATTTAAGATTAGGAACTCTTATTTTAAATTGGAGAAATAAAAAGCCTCGGGCGGAAATCGAATGCGAGACTTCCGCTTCCAAGCTGAGTGCTTCCGCCGCCATCCGGCCCGTAAAACCTGCGAGTACGGGGTGGCCCATTTCCTAGAGTTCCTTTTGTCCTCAATCATGGAGTTAAGGGAGAGGTCAGCATTGCGGAAGTTGGTCAAATAAAGCACCACCTCTATTAGTGATTAAACGTGGGTATCTCACAGGATTCCACTCCGAGAGGGAGACAATAACGTCAGCATAAGCAGGATATAAAACGGTAAAGACTTTGCTTCTCTCAAAATTGTGACGCTCATTTTCCGTTAAATGGGTAAGAGATTACATACTTCTATTCTATCCTTTGCACTTGGTGAGTGGAATAAATGTGTTTGTTTTATCAGTAATTATTCAGAAATATACGATGTAGTGTGTCCAGTATTGATGTCACCTCCAGAAAACCAATTTTTTTTTTTTCAATTTCATACTGAAGTTCAAGTTATCTGAATATTGTCTGCTTCTCTGATTTATTTCTAGTTGTTCTTTTCTTTCTGTACATGCTACTGTCAGATTTGTATTTTTCTGTTTTACTATACTGTATTAGGTCTACTTCTTACTTTGAGGTCCAATTCGATTATTATAAATTGAATTCATAACTTTAGTGTATTACTTTATATTATGCATCACTGTAGTTTTATCCTAATACTTTACTATACTTTATTTCTTATACTTATCCATCAATTTCTAGCCATGCTCTCTGGCCATCCCCCTTCAGTTCATTGTTTTCCTACCGAAGACACCAAAAAATGAAACATAAGTTTACCCACTTGTTTAAAGGTAACGGATATGACTCCGGTGAAGAAAGTCTATGGCATAGATGGTATTGAAGCAAATCAGTTTGTTAAAATTGTAGCCACGAAGAAACATTCCAACACTGTCAATATTTTTGACCCGACAATACGCTGTGACAAACACTATCGATCGAGCTCTAAATGTCGGTAAAGAAAAAGAAATCATCTACAAAAACTCTATTCCTTTGTTGAAGGAGAAATATCGTGAAAGTTTCTGTAACAGGGTCTTGGTCGTCCGTGCCCGTCTGTTTGATGTGAGGAGATCGAATTTCCGATCGGTGGCAAACGTACTATTTAGACTAGGAAAAAAATGAGGGAAACCGTTGCTCGTTACTGCAAAATATTGTCAAACCGTTAATTAATGTTGTTATTTATGACGGATTTCGTAAGCTGTATCTCTAGTAATTTGTAGTGAATCGGGCAGCAACATTTTACAATAAATATTTTCTCTCTCATCATTGATTTTTGTTTTGTTTTGCATGATGAACTTTCTCTTGCCTAGTTTCTTCAGATCTAAAATACTTCGTTCATTATGTTACAGGTACTTCCCAGGTTTTGTATTCAATTTGTAATATAACTGAATTACACAGATTCGTGTTTTAGGTATATTTTACCACATTTGGAAGTTTCCGATATTGTTTTATTATTTGAGTCTTAAATCTTATTTGTGTATTTTGAACAGTGCAATTGGGTGCAAACCTTTTTATGTTCATTGCTCATTAAGTAAATAATAAATAATCAAATATTCAAATAAGTGAATAAATAAATTCACTTATAATATTAACATCACCGACAGAAAATTGGTTACTAGGTGTAAAACTTATGTAAATTAAAAGGAGTCACATTTCCCTGTTTAATAGTGTTAAAATACTGGAGTATATAGCAGTAAGGTGTTAGAACTTGGAAGTGGTCATGGCCTGTGTCATGATACTATTTCGACATAAGTGAGGGACATCCGAGTGAACAAGGTGATGGTTCGAATCTCGCCTGATGTATACGGGAACTTTTGAAGTGAATAGCCACTTACCTGTGGATCAGATTCCACGTAAAATTGATGCCCCGTGGCTATGATCATGATATCAATAACCACGTAAAATTGCAAGCTTGGCTTTGAAAGCAGACGGACTATTTGCGTAATGTCGGTATAACATATTATGGAGGTTTCTATTGACTGTGAGATTGGGAAGAAAGTGGTCATGGCCTTATAAGGATCATCCCAAGCATTTACTTGTGGTGGGAAAGTGGGAAATCTTGAGAGCTGTAGAATGTGGGATCCGAACCCGCCATCTCCCGAACGGACGTTCACAGCTCCACGACTCAATCCTGTAGTCTGCTCACGCGGTAGACACTCTGCTTACGTGGATGATGATGACTTATGATGATGACGATGATGACGATGACGATGATGATTAAGAAGAGGAAGAAGGAGAATAAGAAGTAGGTTATAGTAAGGGGTTCCAGTCCGTCGGTTATACCTTGAAATTTGCTGGAATGAAAGCAATCGAAAAGTACATTGTCTTGAGTAACACAACGTTGTAAGGTCAAGAAAACATTTTGCGCGCTATTTTTTTCGTCGTTACTTAAAAAATCTCAGAAGACATTTTTTTTCAGGTAACTAAAATACATAGGTGGCTTAAAATACTTAGTAACATTAACCGGTTCGGAATAGTATGGGATCTAACCAAATTTCACGAGATCATTCATATGGCGTCTGCGTAACGTTTCGTTCTCGTATATGCTAGAACGTGTCTGTCGATGAGAAATCCTATATAGCTGGGACAAGATTCTCGCACCAATTGACATTCTAAGCCGCGGCGGAATCCTTTGATTTCCATACAAGTAAGTGTCAAGTGTCAACAAGTTTCTCGACTTAGAATCTCGCAGCTTACGGCCAGCGAGGTGACATTTATCCCAGATATGCATTTTAGTACCACTCTACCATCTGTTCTCGAGAGCTGAACGCGATGTTTTGCTTGTTTTCTGCTGAGCGAGTGAAATCTGCTGACAAGTTTAGCTCTCGGAATTGTTCGCTACTGGCACCTGACTCGAAAGAAGGAATGCCTTATCTAATATTTTTAGAATTTCGGTAAGGGCTTGCACATTTTTGAAGGTCAGCGAAATACAGGCTGTGAGCCGTGCTAAGAGGCAGAGACGATTGAGCACTGGTTACTTTAGCCAAGAAGGCAGATTCAGTACAGGCCCAATCCAGTGATGCTCAAGTAGAGTACACCAGCCCCTTTTCGAGAAGTAACTGAGACAAGATTCTTGCACCAATTAACGTTCTAAGCCGCAGTGGAGGCCTTTGATTTCCCTACAAATAAGCGTCATGTGTCAAACAAGTTTCTCGCCTTAGAATCCCGTAGCTTGCGGTACAATATTCCGATACTTCTGCTTCAGTATATTTGGCACCATACTTGCATTTGCCAGTTTCTCATCGCAAACTAAACACCTAAGGTGTGTTTTATGAAGCTTTTAAAATTGATTGGCCTGCAGTTGTTCCCAGTAGACTAGTGCGATGCATGCTTTAAATGGTGCCCTATGATGTAATACGGAAGCTATTTTAGCCCCATGCTAGGGACAACGAAGGGCAGCAGTAAAGCATCACTTTCACGGCTCCTTCCGAATATTAGAAAAAGTTGTATAAGATTGTCGGCCTGGTGAATATGAACTTCCATACATAATACAGTGCTCATAAAGTTTTTCTTATTACGATTTCGCACGGTATATATCACGCTACCTCAAACATGTTGACAGTTTGCACGGTAGGCCAATGTTTGAGACACAGAATGACGCTAAATCCAGATCATATTCGACGTTTCTACGATGTGAGGTATTTGTTGTGTTGGTCGGCTTGATAATAATAACCGAGCGAGTTGGCTACACGGATCGGGTCACTTAGCTGTGAGCTATGAGGAGGTACTGGGATCGAACCTTGCCTAGCTCTGCAGATTAAGGCCACGGTGTTTGAATATCAGATGAATGTATTGAAATGCATTAAGTTCTAGATCTAAAGTAAAGACTATTAATACAGTATTAGATATACCTAAAGACTTACTTACGGAACACTACCTAATAGGTTGAAAGTCGGTTTCGATTACACTGTCCTTATTAATATGATGTATTTCATATTTAGGAACTCCTTTTTAAAATCGTGACCGGACGAGCCAGGGGCGCGCAGCTGTGAGCTTGCATCCGGGAGATAGTGGGTTCGAGCCCCACTGTCGGCAGCCCTAAAGATGTTTTTCCGTGGTTTTCCATTTTCACACCAGGCAAATGCTGGGGCTGTACCTTAATTAAGGCCACGGCCACTTCCTTCCCAGTCCTAGGTCTTTTATATCCCACCATCGCCATAAGACCTATCTGTGTCGGTGCGACGTAAAACAAATTGCAAAAAAAAAAAAATAAATAATAATAATCCTGAATTCAATTTCACGATAGTTGAGATGAAATAACTATTCATGATGTAATAATTTTTTTGGGATTATGCGTGTAATTAAAATGATATGAACTTTCTCAACGCACGTTTCAAAACGTGCCTTGCCTCTCTTCACCAGGAGAAAACAGAATACGAAATCACGACGCATCGATGGTTCCTAAGAGAAAGCAATAAAGAATTTTAAATGGTGCTCTGAAATGTAATAGGGAAGCCATTTTAGCCCCATGTTAAGGACAACGAACGACAGAAGTAAAGCAACACTTTCCGATGGTGCTGATAATACGTAACCATGATTCACTGAGGTTGTAGGCTGTATCTCGGTTGAAATTAATAATAATAATAATAATAATAATAATAATAATAATAATAATAATAATAATAATGTTACTGTATAGGCTTTTGGGCTTATGCCGTGTCAAGAAAATAAGGTGAAATTCTTTACGATTCTCAGACAACTATGCTCTGTGTCATCAAAAGAAAATCTCGACTGTCCACGAGAAAGGCCTCTTAAGCTAACGGTTTTCGAAGACGCCGAGGTGTCGGATTTTGTTCCGCAGGAGTTATTTTACGTGCCAGTAAATAATACCGGCGCGAGGCTGACGTATTTGAGTACCTTCAAATACCACCGGACTGAGGCAGGATCGAACCTGCCAGATTGGGGTCAGAAGGCCAGCGCCTCATCCGTCTGAGCCACTCAGCCCGGCATCGGTTGAAATTATCTGGGTGTTTACGTATTTCAACCGCCTCCCTGATGATTCTGGGGGCAATATGGTGTTATGCGGGCAAGAACATCCACTCCTTGGAACATGACATTATGACCAGGTGTTAAAGAATGATCAGCAACAGCTGATTTATCAGGTTGGTTGAGTCCGATACACCTCTTATGTTCCGTAATGCGAGTACATATACTGTAGTTCTCGAAGTATGTCCAATATAAACCTTGCCACAAGTACAGGGAATTCTGAAGATACCCGGTTGTTGCAATTTAGGCAAACTGTCCTTAGTTGGTCGCAGGAGTTTCTTAATCTTAATTGAAGTTCGAAATACAGTTCGTATATTGCTTTCTCTTAGCAACCATTGGTGTATCGTATTTCCATTTCTGTTTTCTCCCGATGAAAGTGATTTTCTGCGTTGAGTGATGTTATATTTTCACTACACGGCAAAATACCAAACAATATTACATCATGAATAGTTACACGGGCCGTGAACGTGTAAATGGTAATATAGGAAATAACTATATTTTTGACATTTTTTTATTGAAACTTCTGCATTTTAAAACCATATCACATGGAAGGCACTTCTTTGTTGTGGACTTCATTTCTTAAACCGTTAACATTGCCGTAACAGGTATGGATGACTGAGTTCGCTATTCGAATTGTAATTCAGGTCATGTGAGTTTTTGTATTAAATTACTCCGATATGTTTCTAGCCTAAATGGGGAGCTGACAGGTTTTAACATGGGCATGTCGGAAAAATCGTTGGTCTGAACTGCTACCTGAGCTGTTAGTCGTATTAAAGAATGGAGCTCAGAAATTGTACTTCTCACCTACATTTTATAATAGTTAGCGGTATTAACTGCCATCCTCGGAAGCGCGGGTTCCATTCCGGAACCGTCAGAAATGTCACAGTAGTAAGACGGGTGGTATTTTTTAAGTAGGTGCACAGTCCACCTTCATTGAAAAGAGTAATACCGCCTCAGGATAAGGACATGAATTCATTTTACATACCTAGTGTACTTAGAATTTCTAAGAATTTCCTAACTCGAACAATTTTCCATGAAAAATGGCCTATATATATTCTTGGCGCATGCTTTATCTGATGAAAACTAAACTAAATTGTAAACTGTTATCTAATAGTAAAAGGAACATGCATGCAGGATTTTAAGTAATGAAATGGCGTATGGCTGTTAGTGCCGGGATGTATCCGAGGACTTCGGCTCACCAGGTGCAGGTCTTTCGATTTGACTCCCGTAGGCGACCTGCGCGTCGTTTTGAGGATGAAATGATGATGAAGACGACACATACACCCAGTCCCCCGTGCCAGGGGAATTAACCAATTATGGTTAAAATTCCCGACCCTGCTGGGAATTGAACCCGAGACTCCTGTGACCAAAGGCCAGCACGCTAACCATTTAGCCATGGAGCCGGACAGGATTTTAAATTAAAACAAGTTAAGGGAGCAATAGAACCAGGCGTTCGCACGTCGACCGCTCCACAACTGGATGGTAAAGGGTCAAAATTGGTGTTCGTATCCCTTAATGGAGCAAGTTCAACAACCCTTATTCTCTATCACTCTGTGAGAGGAACTTTGAGGCGGAAAGCGGGAGTTGTGGAAGAAAATGTGAACTAAGCCAGAGCAAATGTACGTCCGCGATCCTTCAAAGAGAATTACAGTTTCTGGTTCAAGTAATGTTTCCGTGCCACGACCAGGCCACGCTAATTGATGTGCGGGCCAAGGAGAGAGGGGAAATTTGACAGGGATTGCGATTAGGGATAACTATTGTTACCGACAGTGCACAAATATAATTAAATCTGACTTCAACTCGGGCAGAATAGCGGAAACTGCTTGTACAACAATAAATGAGAAGTCACTGAACCACAGTAATAGAAATATCTGACTGACTTCTTTCATACGACACTAACATAAGAATTATTTCCATAAACACTGCTTACAGTGAAAACATTAGTAATACAAAACCTTACATTAAATGAATTTCAGTTCAATGAGCTCGCAAGATATAAAAGGCATAGCTCTAAGAATTTCCAAGTTTTATCCTAAGAGATTTCAAGGATATGCGAAAATAAATAGAAGTTTTAACAATGACGAAATAAGGCATTGGAACTCGTGTCATAATCTTTTTTTAGAATATTCTTTAGCGTTACTCCCATTAATAAGGCAAGTTATGGACAACAAACAACTGGAAGTTCTAGCGTTATTGGACTTTAGTAAAGCTTTCGACACTGTTGACAGAGACATACTGGTCCAAATTAAATAGTTAAAATTTCTTCGCGAGTGCACTCCAGTGCATCAGATCCTATCTCACCGGTCGCCGGTCGTGTGTACTTAATAACAACAATGAATATTCAGATTGGCGTACGGTTAACGTAGGAATACAACAAGGATCTGTACTGGGTCCCCTATCTTTCTCTTTGTATATAAATGGCATAGCTTCCGGATTAAAACACTGTAAATACCACCTATACGCAGATGACTTATATATATATATTTATACACGCACATAGCAAACCCGAAAACCTACACTCAGAAACACTTCACCTGAATGAAGACTTGATAACCATAGATATATGGGCCAAAAATCACGGATCGAAATTAAAGCCTTCAAAATCCTAGGCAATAATTATTGGTTACCCTAAATTATTTGAAAAGTCAATCGAACAGCGTTATCACAGTTGTCTATAAGTGGTACTCCCATACCGTATCGCCAAAATGTAAGAAATCTTGGTATAATATTTGACGAACATCTGTCCTGGTCTGACCAAACTATATCTGTGTGTAGAAAAATATACGGAACGCTGCACTGTCTCAAATTCAAATTAACTTTCCCTTTTAAACCAAAGAAAATTCTTGTTCAATCACTCGCATTACCTCATTTTGATTATTGCGATATAGTTTACAACAACCTAGGAGTAGACTGGGAAGGAAATGACAGTGTGCCCAGAATGCTTGTGTAAGATTTATCTGTGGACTTCGTTACGCTGACCATGTCACACCGTCTTACATACTGCTCGGTTGGCTTCGCCTGCAAGAGCGACGCACACTTCATACTCTTTGCTTTTTGCATAATATTCTTTAAACTTCTCAACCAGCCTATCTCCGTAATCGCATTAAGCTCCTCTCCACAAACTATAACAAAAATACCCGATCATGCAGCACCGTGTGTTTATCCCGTCCTGTACACTGAACAGCAATCTACACGAAATCATTCACCGTTACCGCAGCCCGACAGTGGAATCTCTTACCAGTGGACATCAGAAGAATGTCCAGCAGCTCAGCTTTTAAACATGTCTGTGTAGAAATACTAGGTAAACATGCATGAATCATCAAGTTATGACCTGAAAACACCTCCTCCTACCGCCTTTTCATCATTACTCCCCTCTTCCTTCACAGACTTTCTTGTTTTTTTATTCTTCTTCTTCCTTTTCTTCTTAATCCTTCTGTTCACCTCTCAATTGAAGGCGATATTTCGATGTACTGTAGTAATGTATATGTATATTAAAACATTCTCTTAAATAGTTCTTATAGTACTCATTATTCATATATATTTTAATGTACTCTACATACGATGTGTAATTATAGATGATTACTTTTATTAATACTATTACTGTTATTGCTGTTAATATTATCATATTATTGTCATCAGTTGTTATCATTAAGTGTTCTAGGTTAAGACTGGTTAAGTGTAAGAAAGGGAGTACATCCCTAACTTTGCCAGAATAAATAAAAATTATTATTATTATTATTATTATTATTATTATTATTATTATTATTATTATTATTATTATTATTATTATTATTATTATTATTATTATTATTATTATTATTATTATTATTATTATTATTATAAGAATAATGTAGCAGTAACATTGTTCCATACTCTTTGACCACGAGTCAATATCCATAAAACATGTAACATGTCCTATCCGGGAAGCTCCATTTTGAAAGCAATATAATGCTCCCGTTTGTGATAGAAGTTGTCACAATCAGTAGCTGCGGACGAAGTTTTGTCGTGATGTCATAACCACGGTTCGTGAAGAAGGAATGATCCACTAGTGAAAGGTCCTGTTTCGAGGTGTATTAGTTATCAGAGGAGGAATATTAGTGACAAGGCTGTTTTCTGACTCTCACTGATTCTCACCTGTGCGGTTTTTCGGTAGAAGATATTTAGTACAAAAATTACTTGCGATTCAAAATATAAATTATAATTGATTGTAGACACTGAATCGGAGAGATAAAACAGCACTTTGGCGGGATTCAGTGTGGAATTGCAGAGAATATCTTCAATAGTATTATCTTAAGAATCGGTTTGTAGTATAATATAACAAGTAATGAAGAGTATTTTTTTGTAGAACGAATGTTCAAGTTGTTGTTGTTATTGTTACTACTGCTGTGGATATTTTGATGACATTGTAGTGTATATTCACTGTCTTAAGAAGTAGACTAGTCTGCTGCTCTAAGTGGCTCATGCAGTAGGGCGCTTCTGAACGCAAGTTGGCAGGTTCGAATCCCAGTCAATCCACTGATTTAAAGATGCTTAGATACGCCATTCTCGTAATGGTAGGTTCATCGGCACGTAAATGAACTCCTGTGGGACAAATATTCTGCTCCTCATGCCTCAGAAAACTGTAATAGTATATAGTTGTAAGTAAAATAATACTTGAAATATGTTTCCAAGGTATCTCTATAGAGAGTAGAACTTTCCTTTGCCCAAAGTATCTTCAGTTAGAGAAGCCTATTTACTACGAAGTCTCGGTTGCGAATTAGCTCATTGCATGTGATGTAACATAACACCAACTTGTCAGTACGTTCTATTATAAGAACTGTATTTTTCACTACTCTGTGTGATTAAATGTGTTCTAAACTGTTTTTAACACGTGTGGAATTCTTTCTACAATCCACTAGAATGCTGTTGCATGGAAAGAGCGCACACACGCTGATTCCTCTCTTGAAAATATTTGAGGGAGAGAGTGTAGACTTATCTCATGATAAAATTAAACCATTTGGAATTACTTCACTTACAGCTACGATTTTATTAATTAGCTCTGTAGCAAAATGGGGATGTATATGCTGCGATGGATCAACGGACATCTTTCGCTCACTATTTTCCGAATGAGGTTATCCGACAGAAAATTGAAATTGCCTCGGTTATTGAAACAAATCTTCAGGGACTCCTTCAGTCGTATTGCTATATTGCATGTACTGCGCCTAGCAGAAATGAATACAAAGTTAATTCTTGTGGGTAAAGGCTGTCAGGCAAAGAGTTTAACCATATTTTCCTCTTAATACCAAGGCTGCAGATAGGGGAAGATTGTTTTACTCTGCGAAATAAATACCTGTACCACTGTTGGCAGCATTGAAGTTTCCGCCATATTTGTTTACCGTAAGTAGTATCGCAGTATCCGGGCTTGCTCTACTCTCAGGAGACCTATCTCTCTCCATCGGGTGTTAATCACTTATGCTCTCTGATGACGTGGACAACAAGGACACCTGGTGATATATGAATGTGTGCCAGACGATGTTGTCGTCAAGCAATTAGTCGCCCGCCACTTCTAAAGAACAACTGATGCCGTCATCACATTTGTATCATTTGCACCTAGAGTGCTCGACACGCAAATGGAATACTTATTTCCTTCGTCTATTCAGTGGGACAGTCCTTGTGCACCTGAAATGGAAATGAACACCGTGATATCCTTGACAAAGAGTGACATCAACGATTGTCGTAAGAAGTGCGCATATTACGCATTCTGTTCGAAGTTAAAAATTGAGGTTTGCACTAACAGAACACGCGAAAACCCGAATAATAATAATAATAATAATAATAATAATAATAATAATAATAATTGTTACAGGGTTACCCGTGGAGCAGAAAGAGGTGAAAGAGGGCGTGGGCTTGAATGGGTCTGACTACGACATCAGAATTGAATTAAAACTCTAAAACGTTATATTTCTTGTCCGAAAACAAACTTAACAATCCTTTTCAGTGAGTGAACATAACAATATGACAGGTACAGATAGCAAGCTTGAAACAAGACAAGGAAGATCCAAGATAGTGAATTTTACAGGTTATGAGCTTCAAGCCCCAAGTTTTACAATTCCCGATATACCGGATCCAGTTTACAAAAACAAAAATTTAAAACAAGGAATTATTAGTTTAAGGGCAGAAATCCCCTCATTCAAGAGCACTTGCTCCCAAAATACAATATCTAGCCTTTCAGAGGCACTCGTTTATCTTACAAAACTTTGAAAAAGAGCAACCAGACTCTCAGTTACCTCAAAATTTACAATCTCCGGCCTCTCAAGTCACCATTTACAAATTGAACTTACTTTTACAGGGGTATTTAATACCCAACCTACTGGGCCTTCATGGAAAAAGAACAGGTTAGACAACTGGCCCAAATACAAAATGAATGGAGGCGTACACTGCGCTTCGAGATAATGAAAACTTAAAATCCTACACGGCTCTAGGCCGATGGAACAGGGGCTATTCCCAAACTACTGAGGTGGCTCGCATAGAATTCACTGTAATCCATTACGAAAGGTTGCAGACACCTCAAACCAAGATGAAGTGGAGCTCGAGAAGGTAACTCACTCTCTATCCCCAATTTACAATTGAAGCTTTATGAAGTTTTACGTTAGCCAAAAGAAAATTTACATTTTAGAAAGGTAGGTTACATAGTTACAGATTCGGACCTTTCCCCTCGGATTAAACTGCGGAGGTAGCTACAACAAGAAAGATAAAATTTATGTGGCCATTACCTTGTAGATGTTCTAGCTGCCGACAAAAGAGGCCACCCGCCTCCTGCTTAAACGCCCACACTCAGAAAGATGACGATCAATTGGCAAGGAAACGTCAAAAGCCGCAGTTTATATACCCTCAGGGAAGGTTCGAGATCATTCACGACTAATCAGGACACACCCTCTTAATTTTTATTGGTTAACACAAAGTGAACAAGAAATGCGGGATTGGTTGAAAATTAATTACCAAAATTTGTGATTGGACCGATTCAAAACTGACGGAAAGAACAGGAAGTGTTGCCAATCAAAAAAAAATTGACAGAGATCAGTTAGGGACAACCTAGAAATACAAAACTTCTTTGTGGTGACATCTGTAGAAAAATGTCCAAACTTCTTGATGTATAGCAAACAAAACAAGGAGAAATCCAGTCAGTTTAGGAAACTGCACAATAACAAAATTACTTAATATTTCGGTGGAGACATCTTCTGATTAAAGTTTCAACTTGTTGTGTTATTAGTTTCATTTTTTGATAGAAAGAAGTTCTTAAGGCGCTGATTTTGAATTCGCGGCGTTGAGGTGTACTTCCCGGTATAATAATAATAATAATAATAATAATAATAATAATAATAATAATAATAAAGTGAACTCGTGTCTTCATCCCGAGGTGGTGCAGTTCTTTTCAGGTACACCCCCAATGGAGGCGAGTTGTATGTACCATTTCAACCACATACCAGCCCTCCTGCCAGTTTTAAACTATTGACAGTACCGTGAATCGTACCCGGCCCGCCGAGGACGGCGGCTAATAACACTAGCCGTTACGCTACAGAGGCGGACATCATGTACCGTATCCTGTCTTAAATTTCGGCCTAGCTCAGGGTAGAAGTGCGCGGTACGTCCGGGTATGGGCAACAAAATCTCTACTAACTAAAATATACTAAAATATATGGACAGGAAATACGTACATATAAATCTAACGAATGAGAACGCAGGTTATCGGGTAGAATAGATTTATTAAACCAAAACAACATTAATTAAAATCATATTAATTGATTAAAAATGTATCAAACAAAACTAAGAACCGACCATGTTAGTAAAAAAAAGTGACACGCACATTTACATAAATTAACATTGTTAACAAACGTTTACAAATTAGAAAGTGGTTAACGAACCCGAGAAAACAGGAAACATATGTATAGATTACGTTATTTCATTACGTTGACTGCCCCGTTAAGTCCTTAGTTCTTTGCCCGAAAGCTCGATCTAAAACATTACATGAGATGCGATAGTAATACCGGATACACTAGTAACTGGTCTAATTTACATATATGCTTTCCGACCACTCGGACACAAATGTATAAAACACTTGTCAGGACTGCGTCTAAATTACCCATCCAAAACAACACAGATTCTAATCCTATGGTTCCGTACCCATGAGCAATGGATAAGGACAGAACCATACACCCCAAAATTAGCCAACGGACTAAGTTGCCCCTTTAAACAAGAAAGGACAACATCACAACACAGAAATAAATACACTGAACACAACAGTAAAAACACAAGATAAATATATACAAATCACGCCTGTAAGATAAAACACACACAGAATATGCACTGAAATGATAGAGGCGTCGGGGCTCGATCCCAACATATCCAGGCTCCGAAGATTGCAGGTCTCACATAGACACAATATTACAGCATAACTCGACACGACAGGGGACATCAGCTGGTTAGCAACAAACATTCAAATACATTGTATAACAAAAAACGACGCACCAGGAAGGAATTGTTCGATGGCGATAAAAATCGTTGGATGTGAGGAACAGACATAGAGAAACAAACGATCAAAATTGCAGAACAATCGAATGATTTATTGCAGAGTTAGAGCGTTAAAAAGTGAGGACGTCAATAAGGTGTTGGTCCACCTCTGACCTGGATGCAAGCTGTCATTTAACGTGGCATAGACTGATAAAGTTCCCGAATGGTGTCCTGCGGAATTTCGTGCCAAATGCTCTTCAACTGTTGGGCTAAATCGCGACATTCCAGGATGTTCGCAATTGCCTTCCCATGATGTCCCAACTGTGCTCTGTGGGAGAGAGATCAGGGACCGACCTGGCAAAGTAAGGATAGGACAAGCTTGAAGACAGTTCATAGCAACACGTGTCGTGTGTGGCCGGGCATTATCCTGTTGGAAAGTAAGGCCTGGATGTTGCTGAAGGAACGGTAACACAACCGGCTTAGAATGTGATCAACATACCGCTGTGCTGTCAGTGTGCCAGGAATGACTATCAGAGGGGTCCGGCTATCAAAGGAGATGGCACCCCAGAACATCACCCCATGTTGTGGGACTGTGTGGCGTGCGATAATCAAGGCAGGATCCCCACGCTGGCCTGGACTTCTCCAAACACGTCTGCGGTTGTCGTCAGGGCACCGTTGGAAACGGGACTCGTCACTAAAGACTGTACGTCCCCAGTCAGCGCAGTTCCACGTTGCTCGAGCAAAGCATCACTGTAATCTTGCTTGACGGTGAACAGGCGTGAGTGGTAAGCAGCGTAACGGGTGGCGCGAGCGCAAATTACTGTCGCTCAGGCGTCTGTTGATGGTCATAGTGGACACTTGTGTGCAGGTCACTCGCTGGATCGTTGATAACGACGGCTCCGGTGCTGTGACAGCCGTTCTGACGATCGCTCTGTCTGCCCGTACTGTTGTGGCCCGCGGTCGACCACTGCTGTCCTGACGCTGATGCCTGCCGTTGCTGACCCACGCATGCCAGTATCACCTGATCGCCGCATCACTTCGATACAAATGTCCAGCGACAGCTCGATTCGACCAACCAGCTTCTTTTAATCCCATGGCACGACCTCTTTCAAACTCTGACATCTGCTCGTAATGAGCACGAATCCTTCGGCGTGGCATTCTTACAGATATCGCAGTCGAATGCTACAGCTACTTCGAGCATACGCTTCATAATCGCGCCTTATATACACCTGATGCATGCGCAGTTCGAATGCGCGGGAGCTCCCGCTTTTCATTCATTGGGCACGAAACGTTAACCGTTTGCATGTTCGTTCCGAATGTCCTTGCATAGGTAATTTCTTTACAGTCTTACAACGCCTTCCCGGTGCGTCTTTTTTTGTTATAGAGAGTAATTAGGCTTTATGGTTGGCATTTCACTCAAGTAACGGTATTATTTGTGAACACTTTCACTCTCTACGCCCAGACTCTGAATCTACAGCTGATTCGAGGGATTCTTTCTACCCGGGAATCAATTATCTCGTCCGGGCCTGGCCGACAGTCTTGGTGCTATATAATGGCACGAAATTCTTACTAACAAATTTAGCTCACAGCCTAGCACATTCTCTCGCATTAAACAGGCTGGCTTATCAATACACATAAATCATGGCTCCAAATAAAGCACCATGGCTTTCATAGCCTTTCTTTTACCATCCCCGCCCCGTAAACATCTAACGGCAATTCTAGCCTCACATACAAAGAATCCTCGGTTCGATGACTGCTACACTCATGAACTTGCCTGCCACCACATTTGAAATTCCTACTTTAGGGGCCGATGACCTAGATGTTAGGCCCGTTTAAACAACAAGGATCATCATCATCACATATCCTACATTCTACGTTGAAAACTCTCCCTTTACGTCTCCTCGCAGCTGAAAACATGCGTCACGCATAGAAATCTATGCTGTTTCTAGTCTAATGCGTTTAATATCCCGACGCTGATAGCGTACAGGCCACTTGGTATTTATGAAGAATCTCCCCAACAACTCTATATAAAATCAACTCGTACAGGAATAAAATACTAACAACGAATACACACACCTATATCTAACCTATTCTCTCCCTTGTTCCCATCTAATTTATATACAGCAACTGCTCGGGTATTTGACGTGCATACAACCCTGAACGTATTTAATTTTACTTCACCTGAGCAAAGCAAATGCCACTCTGGCTTATATTTAACAATTAATTTACTTGTATAAGAGTGCCTCACTAGTGCATCAAAATATTAATTCACATGCTTATAGAACAAAAGGGCTTAACTTAGCAGCAACTTCCCCATCAGCGACGAATCACATGACCGCTTTGCCATGCGTCCCTAGCCCACGATGATGGCACGCAGCACAGGGATGAAGGTCCTCTGCTCGACTCCTGGATACTTCATTGTTGTCGTCTGCTTAATTCTGGTCGTGTCCGTTATTGTGGAGTTAGGTCAGAACATGTACTTCACCGCTTAGCGTGATCGTATACACCATTACAACCTTAGTGTTTGGCTACTATTGACTATAGCCTCCGCGTAGAAAATAGTCCCATCTGTGCGGCACTAGTTAAAGGGAACCAACCCGATTGTAATCAGTCCTTGACAGCGGTCATATCTTAAACAGCTCGCACACGTTATTGCCATAATTCGCGTACGCGTTAAAAATACTTGTAATATATCATATATCGTCACTAGCTCTAGTGAGCTAACGTATGGTGATTGTACATTATTCTGACAACAGTTTCACAAATAAATGTGTATAATAAGCTCGAGAATTACGCCACGCTGCACTTGGCGTTCCAAAACAGTGGGTTAATAAGACAATAATATATTGAGTGCGCGACTGAGACTCGATAAGCGAATGTCAAGTGAGTATCAACTGAATAAGCCGACTGAGACACAAGTGAGCGAATGAGGGTACTTCCTTTCTTGCCGCAGAATTTATAGCCTTAAGAGGGCGCTAGCGTCGAGGGAAAGCACCGTCTAACAAACAGTTTCCCTTTGTAACAGCCATCCAGATGTCAACGGCCGCTGCTGTAAATACGCACATCCCTCAATCCAGCACAAGTAAATAATATTATCGGCTCCTGGTACTCGATAATTTTAATCTTAATTATGTGCGGTGTCAGGCTGTGGAATTTAGCATGGTGGCGGATTAATTGATTGAAATTCAAATTCCAGCCCTGGGAAGGAGAAGTCTGTCAGCCTGTGACAATGGTTCTGTACATTCCCTCGTTTAAATCTCACCTCCTCCAGGTGCTGCGTTCGGGTCTGGTGGTATAGTAGGGGTCTACATGATTGAAATCACGGCTTGCGGCTCAATTCAAACTCGAGGAATTCTTTCCTTCCGGAGCAATACTGGGTTCTCACGGCCTATGGCACGGCCATCCATAGTTCCTTCATTCCACGCGACTATAAGACGCGCTAAATAAAATTATGCCACAGTGTTATTATAAATAAATTGAAGCATATACTGATATGGTTCAATGATAATAATGATGATAATGATGATGATGATGATGAAGAAGGCTCCTACGATAGCTTCACAGAATAAATAGACAATAAGACTTCCAGTCGGAGACGACATACGGATGCGGATATTCGCGGATATAACCGCGAAGTTAGTGCCTTGGCGGATGCAAACTGTATGGCAGTGCGGACAATTTTGCTGATAATTTCTAAATAATGAAGTTTATTGATTTTCACTGAGGTATACTCTTATTTTTGCTTGTGGTAAGGCGACCCTTGACAATGATATGGGAGTATGGTGATATATAAAGAGCCTTGAGACCGTAAAGCCGTAAATCTCATCTAAGCCTAACTAGCTCCTGCCCGCAATTAATGGAAGGAAGAAAAAAGGTCAATACGTCGGTAGTTGTCACAAGATAAAATCCCTCATAAACCTGTGACTGTAGGCGTTCTGGTGCCAGTTTTCAGACCTATTGTATTATATTAACAGATCTATCCGTTTCATTACCTTGGGTGTAATATACTTAAATAGTTAAATATTTACAATATTCGCGGTTAACCATTCGCGGATGAAGGAAATGCGGATGCGGAACGGATGCGGATGTGTATCCGCGTTGGGCTCTAGACATAGGACACAATCTCAAGGTGAATTTTCGTGAAGAAATCTTCTTGTCCATGAATACACTGTAGTAGGACAATGCTGTAAATACATACTTACGGTCTGTCCTTATATTAACTATAGAAAAGCTTCCCTTTAAAGAGTTCATTGCGTTCACATAATAGCTTAGGTTTGATAAGCGTTCTTCTGTTTAAAGCATGGACACTAAAGAATGTCATCATAATAGTTTTCAGGTTTCGAACTGGAAATTTAGAAGTGGAAGTACACTTCCCAAAGTTCTGTTTGGGTTGTATGAGCTTTGTCGCACTGGGCTCCAGATGGTCCCGTCATACATTCCCGGCTCTCTCAGAGATTCCAATTTTGCTATGAAGGCTGAACAATGGTGCACTCAACCTCATGAGGGTAATTAAGTACATATGGGAAATCCCAATCGTGAGAACTGCTGGAACTGATTTTGCATTGATTTTTCAAATATTGGAAAGGTGCCTTGCGTTTGATGATGAACGGACATAGAAAGGATTTAGTTCCTTTAAACCAAATTTGATCATGGCTTATGAATATAATCAGACGGGAAGTAAGCAAGAGCTATAAACACTAAAACCACTAGTGTTGAACGTATAATGAAAACTTCTGTGGCTTTACTGCCCTTTCGTGTTGAAGTTATGATCTGCTTCGTCCAAATAATCCCAAAGTTCACCGGGCTAAGTCGCTCAAACAGTAGAATTGCTGGCTGGTCCTTTGAGCCTGAGTTGGCGGGTTCGATATACGATCAGACCGGTGGGATTTCAAGGTGCCTAAATACGCCAGCCTCATGTCAGTAGATTTACCGGCATGTAATAGAAATACTGCTGGACGAAATTCCGACACCTCCACGTCTTTGGAAACCATTAAAGTATAGTTATCGTGATGTAAAGCTAATGTCATTAATTTAACATCTTTCTTTCAATGATGATCAGATCGAGACCGGAAGAGTGAGATAGTCACAGAAATCATTAGGCTACTAATCTTCTCCAGCAGATTCCATTCCTTCTGTGCGAGTACACATTTAGATATTCAGTGAAGGTACCTAACCGAAGAGTGTGCTAAAAGCTTCACAGGCCTCCTGTTACGTTTATTTATAGACGTGAAACATTATGCTGTGTAAATAAAGCTCACTTCTTAGGTTTGTTCAAGGCATCAGTTCTTACGTGCTGAAGGAGCAGCGACCTCGGTAGGTTTCTTATTTGTTCATTCCTTCCTCCACGTGATAGCAGATCTTACTTTCCACTAAATTTACTGTGGTCATTTAATACGTAGGATTATGAATTTAATAATATTACTCATTCGTAGTTTACGCAGTCGCTGTCGTTACAATTTGGAAAGCAAGCTGGTATTTTTATAGAAACTGTGATCATAGCCACGGCTCTTACAGTTTTTGTGGTGTGCGAACCACTGGGATGCCATAGCCTATTTCTGTGCCGAAAATCTAGCTGTCGTTGACTTAAATTCTAACCACGGATGCATTAAAGAGAAGCGGGCGACGAAATCACTTGCTGTGAAAATGAAAGTGTTTTTCAGGCATTCACCCATCTGAGATCGGTATTGGATGAGTAATTATTGTACTTCTATTTCTTTTCAAAATGTTGCAAAATTACTCCTCATAATTCTCGATAATTTTTACCCGAAAATTACATGGTAAAAAAAGGGAATTACAAATTTAGAATTTTAACAATTAAACTAATTTTAAGCATTAACTATCTTCATTTTGTAACAGTGTGACTGGCGGACATTCATACGACTTCGAAACTACAAAATTATTCAAACATTTTCATCTCAAAACGCGTAATATACCTCTAGGAAATTGTTGTGTTCTACTACTACTACTACTACTACTACTAACCTTTGTTTAGCTTATTCCAGGTATTTCTTGGGTCTTTGGAGCCACCTGGCTCATTTTGATTTTTATCTTTTACGTCGCACCGACTCACAGGGTTATGAAGGTGACGGTGGGATAGGACAGGGCTGGGAAGGATGTGATCGTGGCCTTGACTAAGGTACAGCTCCAGCATTTGCATGGTGTAAAAATCGATATTTTTCGTTTTGGCCATGGCTTTGACTGGATGCCCTTCCACGTTCTTCAAGCGAAACTTGCTACCCGTGCTGGACCGGGAATCGAACCTCTTTTTTCTGCGTATAAAGCCAGCGAGGAAACCACTACGCTAATTACGCACTCATGGGGAGTGGCCACGCACGTTAACGCGCTACAGCTATGGAAAAAAAGTTCTAAATTCGTAAGATGCGTGGGTTCAAAACCCGCTATCGGCTTTCCTGATTTTTTTTCTGTGATTTCTCATTTTCACTTCCAGGCAAATCCCGGGACAGTTCCTGTTCATAGGTCACAGCCAATTCCTTCCACCACCTTACCCAGTTTCATTCGCCATCATTCATTTCATCTCCATTAGCTCCTCATCTGAGGTTGGGAATTCAGCAATAAGAACATGCCATATTAATCCATCTTACTTTATCCCATATTCCTTATTAAGGAACGGGACTAGGGGTAATAATAATAATAATAATAATAATAATAATAATAATAATAATAATAATAATAATAATAATAATAATAATAATAATCCTGAAATGTTTTCAGAGACACTGAGGAACCGAAAATTTTATCCCACAGGAGTTTTCTTACGTTCCGTGAACCTAACGACAGGAGGCTGGCGTATTTGAGCGCTTTGAGTTACTATCGGACTGAGCCGGGATCGAACCACAGAGCTTGGAGTCAAAAAGCTAGCGCTCTACCATTAGAGCCACTCAGTCCGACGATAGCAAATAAGTTTTACTAATGGTTTCAGGTATAGGCTAGAACAATTTTGTTACTTTCATTGATCTTTCTCTGTCTTATACTTGGCTTTTTAACAATTTAAAAGTGACTGAGGTATGAGCGATGCTAGTAATGTCATTCCTTATGCAGCCAGTCCCTGCTGTGAATGGTGTGAAACGGTTGCTCATAGGGCCGGTTGGTGCATGTATTTCAGTGGTCTTGGCAGACGGATATGTAATAGCAACTTCTGGCTCGGTTAGGAAAGCAAGGGGAAACTACCTCACTCTTCAGTGACGCCTAGGCTATCAATGAGAGCTGCTCGCGGAACTGTGGAGGATCAAACTAGCCTACGGACTGAATACCCAACATACAACATTTCTGTCGGTAGTGCATTCTTTAATTCTATGCTTGTCGCTGAGATTTTGTCTCAGTACGCGCCCGGTTACGTTGTTGTTTACATTGGTAAATTTAGAGTATATTGTGATAACATTTAACTATGTTGTGGACGAAAGAAGTGTTCATGTGGATAGATGAAGAGGAGATAGAGTTGAAAATAAAGGAAGTAGTAGGTGATGTCCGGTCTAGAAAGCCAAGAATAACGGCCGAGAGGATCCGTCGTGCTGACCACACGACACCTCGTAATCTGCAGGCCTTCGGGCTTAGCAGCGGTCGCTTGGTAGGCCAAGGCCTTTCAAGGACTGTAGTGCCATGGGGTTTGGTTTGGTTTGGTTTTAGTAGGTAATGTATCCGAAAACAAAATCAATAGCTGCATTGGCGACGAAATAGACAACGTGAAAGGAAGAAGTGGATTTCTGAGATTGAAATGGAGCCTTGGAATAGAATATTTAATTACCTGAAAAGAGTTGAATCCAAATTCATAGAATTATACTGTGTAATTACGTGAAATGTGTACTGTAAAAGTTGGAATACAAATCTTATTTGACATGTGTATTTATTACTTCATTACAGCTAAACTTGTTACTTGCAGTTTAGAAGATGATAATTCTAAAAACAAGCATTGGAAAATAAAATGAAATGCATTCGTTTTTATTTTCAACACATTGAAGTCTCCCTTACCTTCTGAATCAATATTTAAATGCAGAGAGAATCCAGGGAATGTTAAAATGTTTACTACTGGCCCGCAAAGCGAAGATTTTACTGTGCACGTACCGTATAGAAAGAGTGACTAACTTATGTAATATGAATATAAATGAGATACATTCATCAACTTCAATATGACCGTACAAAATGTTCAGGGAGTTATTTAAATATATGGGAATAAATATTCAACATTTCTCACAACTCTGAGTAGTGACAGAGTGAAGAAATACGACGACCTTCATATATTTAGTCCTTGAAGCAGCAAGAAGCTGCCTTACACATTGAGGATCTTAGAAGTAGTGGCCGAGTGATGAACATGCTTGATTCTTGTATCGAACATGTCGAGTTCGATTCCGTTCAGTGTATTTTGACAGACGGTAAAATCTATAGCACGCATGTCATATTTTCTGCGTATAAAGGAATATTCGTGAACTCATTCAGCCAAGCAATATGCTGGCCATTACAGTAACACCTGGCACTCTACATACATGCTGCTCAATGAAATGTTATCAGTCGTCTTGGCAGCTCCTCACTTCCTCATATTAGAGATCGTGGGTTGGCAACTGTGGGACCGCTAGCTGAGCCTCACATTGCTTTCATTCTTCTCACGGTATTCTTTGCACAACTCTCATTCTTTTCCGGCGCCGATGGTAGCAGCTTGTTTTTAAAATGCTGTTTGTTCGGGGCGTCGACCTACAAAGATCTTTTGCCCTACTTGCACCATATGTTATGAACCTGCGTGTATTTGGATATTGCGGAAGTGTAAAGTGTTTAATGTGAGAAAGGTAACGTGAAGGACGTCAAAAACACCAAGTCCCCAGGCCAGGGTTATTAATCATTTACAATTAAAAACCCCTGACCCGGACGGGCATCGAACCTGGAGCCGCCGGGTGGCAGGCGGCTAGACCGCGAGGCCGGACTTGGTAGCAGCTTTGTGAGCCCTTTACTTTCTTTTGCCGAAACCTTCATCCTTCGAAGGTTCGGACGTATTCCATTTTCACTTTGATTAGTGTTAAGAAAGGATGGTTGCGCAGTAGAACATCCTCTAAAACAATAATCACCACCATCGGTATTACCACCGAGGCAGACCGATAGTTCTTAATGGACAGTATTCGACGAAGGGTTTAGTTTAATTTCCTGGTAGAAGAAGAAATTTGTGGGTGGTCATAGACGGATGGATATATATATATATATATATATATATATATATATTTTTCAGTTTGCTGTACCTCGCTCTGACACAGATAGGTCTTATGGCGACGATGGGATAGGAAAGGGCTAGGATTGGCAAGGAAGCGACCGTGGCCTTAATTAAGGTACAGCCCCACCATCTCACTGGTGTGAAACTGGGAAGCCACGTAAAACCATCTTCAGTGCTGCCGATAGTGGGGATCGAACCCACTATCTCCCGAATGTAATCTGACAGCTACGTGACTCAAGCCGTGCAGGCACTTGCTCGGTGATCGGTATCCTATGTGGTCTATTGCATACTCCGTGTTATATCTCAGAAAGGGCCTTATTTCCTGTCGTGGAACATTCTCAACATCTTGTCTGACATCTGCACAAAACTAGGCACTGTCACTCATATTTCAACCCCCTTCTGCGTCATACATGTATTGTTTCCCTTTTCCACCGTTATTCCGTGTGGATGGGCCAATATTTTGTGGCTGGCTTGGTTTGAATGTGTATCAGCTTATTCCCACTCGACGAGCCTCAGATGCTCCGTGTGCACACTGTTGTCTAACCAGCGCTCACGAACGTTCGTCTGATATTGGTATGGAGCGATTAAGTTGTTGTGCGAATGATTTACAGTGTGTTTCAGTGTAATGATAAATAACGTTAAGGTGAAAATTGTTTCCTTTCTTCGCAGTCCTCCCGGCAGTGCACTTGAATTGAATTTGGAACTTGATCAAAAATTTTGATTCAAATTCCCTTCCCGCCAGCATGTGCTGTAGTCCTACTGCTTAAATTCCTATTCGAAGTTGTTTAGATCGAACCCTGAATAGTAGTGAGATTTAGTTGTGGGCTGAGTGATTTGACGACTAAGCTAACAGTCATCCCCCTTCGCAAAACGTGAAAACGAAAACCTACAACCTGTTTTCCAGTCTTTGACCGGGTCAGGTATGTAATGAATGAAACATATGTAGGCTGTTATTACAATGGCATCGCCACTCCCAAGGTGATTTATTAATGACTGATAAATGATATGAAATGATAATGGAAAGTGTTGCTTGAATGAAAGATGAGAGGGAAAACCGGAGTACTCGGAGAAAAACCTGTCCAGCCTCCGCTTTGTCCAGCACAAATCTCACATGGAATGACCGGGATTTGAACCACGGTATCCAGCGGTGAGAGGCCGACGCGCTGTCGTCTGAGCCACGGAGGCTCTCTCGCAAAACGTGAGACAGAATAAGCAAGGACCAAGCTCGATAGTTGCAGTCGCTTAAGTGCGGCCAGTATCCAGTATTCTGTAGATAGTGGGTTCGAACCCGACTGTCGGCAGCCGTAAAGATGGTTTTCTGTGGTTTCCCATTTTCACACCAGGCAAATGCTGGGGCTGTACCTTACTTAAGGCCACGGTCGCTACCTTCCCACTCCTGGCCCTTTCCTCTCCCATCGTCGCCATAAGACTTACCTGTGTCGGTGAGACGTAAAGTAACTTAAAATAAAAAAAGGAAGAATTCCGGTGAACATGTGGTCTTTAAGACACGACACTTCCAAGAGAACCTCACTTCACACTAAATGTGCAGATCGTGATTCTCCGTGTCACTGGATTATGCAACGGATAATTTACAATCCACACTAAATCAGTTTAAACATTACGTGATCTTACATAAATAGTTCATTGCACAGTAGTGTTCTATAACCAAGATTATCTCTGAACATTACGTGATCTTACATAAAACAGTTCATTGCACAGTAGTGTTCTATAACCAAGATTATCTCTGAACATTACGTGATCTTACATAAAACAGTTTATTGCACAGTAGTGTTCTATAACCGAGATTATCTCTGAACATTACGTGATCTTACATAAAACAGTTCATTGCACAGTAGTGTTCTATAACCAAGATTATCTCTGAACATTACGTGATCTTACATAAAACAGTTTATTGCACAGTAGTGTTCTATAACCGAGATTATCTCTGAACATTACGTGATCTTACATAAAACAGTTTATTGCACAGTAGTGTTCTATAACCAAGATTATCTCTGAACATTGCGTGATCTTACATAAAACAGTTTATTGCATAGTAGTGTTCTATAACCAAGATTATCTCTGAACATTGCGTGATCTTACATAAAACAGTTTATTGCACAGTTGTGTTCTATAACCGAGATTATCTCTGAACATTACGTGATCTTACATAAAACAGTTTATTGCATAGTAGTGTTCTATAACCAAGATTATCTCTGAACATTGCGTGATCTTACATAAAACAGTTCATTGCACAGTAGTGTTCTATAACCAAGATTATCTCTGAACATTACGTGATCTTACATAAAACAGTTTATTGCACAGTAGTATTCTACAACCAAGATTATCTCTGAACATTACGTGATCTTACATAAAACATTTCATTGCACAGTAGTGTTCTATAACCAAGATTATGTCTCAACCATTTCAATTAATGGGTTTAAAACTATATTCCTCTTTCATACAACTGAAGAAATTTCACTAGTAATTACATGGAATCTGTTCACTGTTTCCGTAATTCTTTATTAATATTTCAGTGTAGGAAATTCTGAATATAATAAATAATTGTAGGGCTAGTATCATTTTTCAAGACACTAACTTTGACCATTCTTTAAAGAAGAATAGCTCATCCTATCATTCGAAAGAATAATAATAATAATAATAATAATAATAATAATAATAATAATAATAATTAATAATAAATATTATTGGGTTCATGGTTTTATTTTCCAGTAATTAGTTTTGCGGTTTTCGGGGAAACCGAGTTGCCAGAATGTTAAGGTCGACGTGCAACACCCTTGTGTGCTCCCGAAGGAAAGGTGAGACTGCCGACCTTGTGTGGTCCTATGTCCCATAACAACGTAACTGATAATAGCTTGATTCAATTGGTTTGTAGAATAAATCGAATTTGCGACAATTGAAATCGTTGTTACTAGGCTAGTTGTAAGGCGCTTCCGAGGTGAGAATTTTTTTCCTGTTTGTTTTACGTCGCGCCGACACAGATAAGTCTTATGGCGACGATGGGGCAGGAAAGGCCTAGGAATGGGAAGGAAGCGGCCGTGGCCTTAATTAAGGTACAGCCGCAGCATTTGCCTGGTGTGAAGATGGGAAACCACGGAAAACAATCTTCAGGGCGTTCGACAGTGGGGCTCAAGCCTTCTATCTCCCGGATGCGAGCTCACAGCTGCGCGCTCCTAACCGCACGGCCAACTCGCCCGGTGAGGTGAGAATTGGGAGCAATAACTGGTGGTTAGAAAGGTCATATAACTGTATATTTAGACATCATTGTATGAGCTGTTAATTTACAGTGCTCACACTGGGGGCGGTAGAACAGGCCTACATACGTCCATGATATCCCCTGCCTGTCATAGGAGACTAAAAGGGAAAACTCACAAGGACTTTCATTTTAGGAGGGTGCGTTGATAACCACGAAGCGCTTAGTTGGGTCTGGCATTACAGTCACTTGTTCCAGGCTCCTCAATTTGATCTTTCCTGTCTGACCCTCTCGGTCGGCTCTGTTTTCTTCCGACCCCGACAGTATTAGGTTTGGGAGGCCAAAGGAGTCTTTTGTTTCCACACCTTTGTGACCTTTCCTTTTTTTCCCCGATACCCTCATTCTACGAAGTGTCGGTTGCCCAGTTGTACATCCTCATAAAGAAATAATCACTACCACGACCACTACATATCTGTTAGTTGTAGTCTTTCAAGTTATTGGTCTCATCACTAGGGATCACATTCGATGATCTAAAAGCTCTGGAAATATTTATGCAATTATACCCTAAAATAGCAGTATATTCTAATAACTTGCAAATATGACGGAAAAGAACTAAAATACTGCCAGTAATTCGATTATAAGACCAGCAGCAAACTGTTCACATGCCTAACATACTTTTGACTTTTCTATTTTGTCATCTTACCATTCGAGAAACCCCATTACCTTCAAATTTCATTCAACCACAAATTATTTCTAACGAAAGGAAATCGAAAATAATAAAAAAGCAAACACACTCACTTGGCGTTATCGCCAGAAACATTGATTAATACTTGGAGAATGACTAAAACAATTGTAATACTACCGAAAGTATTCTTAGGTACATTTTTAATGGTCTGACATGGCCGAATTATAAACATAGTAAAATATGTATTTATATGACCAATACAAACCGTGTCATGTTCACAACTGGTCGAAATGTGTTAAATTTAACAACGCACTTTCAACCACCACAGCAACCCGCAACATAGGGTTGTCGTCAGAAAGGGCATCCGACCATAAAACTGGGCCATTCCATAACAAGTACCGACCCCAATAAAAATAATCAAAAAGCTAGGAAGAAGTAAAAAGAAATGATAAAAAATATGGTGTCATAGAAAACTAACCCGGTCTAAAAAGTAACGACAAGAGGATTCGTCGCGCTGACCACACATAACTCCGTAATGTGCATGCCTTGGGGCTGAGCAGCCCATTTGGTCTGGAGTGTCAGGGGTTTCTTTTCGTTTGTTTGTTTGTTTGTTTGTTTGTTTGTAGAAATACGAGCTTAATCGTTACTCTTGCAGTCTTTATCCTGTATCCGTTATTGTATGGTTGTGCAAGTTCAAACGACTAAAAGATAAAGTAACATTAAAGTATGTTAATGTTGATGATCTGTAGAAACATTCGCTATCGAGAGAGAGCAGATAGAGGCAATGCAAGTAATCACCATTACTAGGGACATTAGAGTGGAAGATATTCTTTAAGTTTCAAGTAATAGCGAAAGATGTCTTCGATGTAATCTCCAACAGCAACTGGTTCTGTACTTCTTTACTAATTTTAAACCCCATTTACTTCGAGGATAGTCTTGAGTTCGTTAAATATAATTGCTGCCGATAAGAACCGCAGATATTGTCGGTGTAATTTCTCTGCTTTCTGCAAAAACAAGAATAGCAAAACTGATGCTCACTGTTCTACATTTCAAACACCGCTTGCTCTTCCTACGTATTCCTCATCTGTCAGGAATTTATTTTAGTACATCGAGATGACATGGCCATCAGCATCATGCCTACTTACTTTCTCTGTGCGTGTGTGTGAATTCTGACGGTTGTAAAATTTATGTAACTACTACTACTACTACCCCATGGTGTTTCAGTGACTGTATCACCGTCAGACAGCTACTCAATATTGTTTTCAAGATCCCGATGGTGATAGGTTTGTGTGGCTTAGGAAGTCTGTCATTTTCATGCTACTCCACACCTCTCTTTCCGATACACGCATTCTTCACAGGGTCGGACATCTTCTATTTTTCCTCTGATGAATTTTAACAGGGTGTAGTTGCCAAGTTGCACTTCCTCTTAGTGCATTAATCAGGGCATTACATAGCTCCAAATCATTTTAAATTTAAAAAATCAGGATGAACAATACAATAATAACGTTACTGGTTTTTGAAGACGCTGGGATGCCAGGAATTTGTTCTCCTAGTAGTTCCTTTAGTTCTGGTAAATTGAACAGCTTCAAATGCCACAGGCTGCTGGTGGTGGTGATTATTGTTTTAAAAGGAAGTATAAATGGGAATCCATCCTCGTCACTGGACTAAGTCTGTATCCAACCCGCCACCTCGGTTACTCACCGTAACAATAGTTTAATATAGAATATCATACTTTGATTGGACTGGAGATAGTAAAATATATTTTTGAGTAAACAAACAGTTCTCTGCAGGGATCAAGTCGAACCGGACATTTGAGAGGTCATATGAAATGATCAAATCCTCATCTACCATCTCAGCCACTCAGCCCAGGAATATAGGCCTACTATAAAATTATTACACCAGTTCCTTCTGTATGGCGCTCAAAATTGCGTCCTGGCTAAGGTTAGCTATCTGGTACTAACACTTCATTCGAAAATAAAGTAATAAAGTAATTTTTGGATCAAAAAGAGAAACAACAGCTGAAGACTTTGCAAAAAATCAGGACATACGAACTTCTTACAATAAATTGGATGTATGTCTAATCCCCTAGTACCGTTTACTGATTCTAGGACCGAGCTCGATAGCGGCAGTGCGGCCAGTATCCAGTATTCGGGAGATAGTGAGTTCGAACCCCACTGTCGGCAGCCCTGAAGATGGTTTTCCATGCTTTCCCATTTTCACACCAGGCAAATGTTGGGGCTGTACCTTAATTAAGACCACGGCCGCTTCCTTTCCAGTCCTAGCACTTTCCTCTCCCATCGTCACCATAAGACCTATCTGTGTCGGTGCGACGGAAATCCAATAGAAAAAATCTGATTCTGGGTCGGGGAAGAGGTGAGATGAAATTGACATGATTTTACGGCCGAATACCCTTCCTGACGCAAGCCTCATTTGAGGAGCTAATGAAGATTGTGAATGCAATTGGGTAAGGAGGTGGGAGGAATCGGATGTGACCTATGAATAGCAACTCTCCCAGCATTTGTTTGGAAGTGACAATGGGAAACTTCATAAAATCATTCTCAGAACAGCCGACGGCGGGGTTCGAATCTACTCATCTCCCGAACACAGAACTTAACTCCTTTTCCTAAGCGCGGTAACACTCGTGGCTACTCTTCTCGGTTTTACAAAAAACGAGATGTTCTATCATTATTCTGAAGTCGGCAACTGAGAAGGTGTTGCCATACTCACCGTAACAATTGTTTAATATATATCTGATTGGACTGAGGATGGTAAAAGGTATTTTAGAGAAAACAAGCAGTTCCCTGGAGGGATCCATTGGAATGGGACCTCTGAGAGGTCAGAGGGAATGATGGTGAAGTCTTCAACTGAAGGAGATGGACAGCATGTGGGTGAAGCTTCGTATTTCGAATAGTACCTGGTTGTAATTGTTGTATATTCTGTTACATGGCAGTGACTATAGAATGTTATGACACATGCAATATTCACAGTAGAGCAACACTTCCTAATTAAAAATTATCGAGAGCCTGGAGGTCAAATATGTGAGTGAATGAGCATGTTACGTCTTAAGATAGACTTACGTGAAGCAACGCTGCGACATCAAACAGTTCCCCATGCAAGTACAGCCACAAGCCCTTTGACTCTTGGCAGCGCACTCCTAATGGAGTCTCGCACGCTATTTGACTTCAGAAACCCAATCACGATATGTCGTGTGTGCGCGCTTCTGTGTGAGGAGGAGTCGCAAGTCACCGACCACTTTCTATAGATCACCACTTCACGTGGTGATTTAAATGACAGAAATCATAAGACACAGAGTTTAAAGCGGTGTTTCGTTTGCATTAGGGATGGACTATTCTGTTAAATTGTATAAATGTAATTTATGGAAGTGAAATCTACGTGGTCTCAGGATATATTATTCATAACTTGAAAGTAACGGACATGAATATAAAGAGAATGGTTGCTGGTACATATAGAAATGAGAACAGTGATAAGAGGGCACTCGGAATGAGGAGATATAGAAAATGAAGTCGTTGAGTGAAGCTGTACGCATAAACCAGCTTCGGGGGTGGGTTTATGCGAGGCGAATGGACGAGGATAGGTTTTCTAAGAGAATAATAGACTAAGCCATAGAAGGTAATAGAAGCAGAGGGAGATAACACGACCATGGTTAGACTCAGTTTTTTATGTTTTAATGGCAAGAATTGTGGAACTAATCAAGGGCAAAGAGCTAGTTGCAAAAGGAGCATTCCGGAGGTGATCAATTAATTCACGGAAGCTTGTAGATTGAACTCTGTACGGCATAACAGTCTATAACGAAGTATGTGTGTCCATTATGAGAAAGACCAAGTGCTCTTTGTATGCAGTCGAACAGGTGGTATAGTGAACAGTGTGAGCCGTAGATTTCACAAACACAGTCGCTGGATACCTGGTGAAAACCTTTCTCATTCCAAATATGGTGATGAAATCCGTGAATTGCTCTTCTCGTGTAGAGGTGACATAGCTCAAAATTGGCTCCGTTCCATGCATCATTGTTCATGGCGGGAGTAATAAAGAATTCTGGGTCAATTTCTGCAGTTTTCTGGTGTCGTTCGTCCAGGAACCTTTTGGTAGCAGTTGTCGTCTATGAAGGAATATGTTTATGCTAGCTGGTATACAAGTCGATTTGGTGAAAACTTAGAGATGCAGGGTGCTCTTTTTATATATATAACTTTAATTCTGTCCAAAGTTTTCAGATATCTGTATGAAAGGTATGGCTATATTATCTCGGTTGCATACGATGCTACTGGTGCAACTTTCAGCTTGAATAATGACACTGCAGTTCTTAGTGAAAGGAATTTGAGATCAACCTGTGGAAACCAAACAATTAAAATAGTCAAATCTTTCAAATATTTAGGGGTGACTCTACAATTCACTGCATTCACTTTCACAAGATCATTGAAGACAGAACAGTGGCTGCGATAAAGGTTGCAATGGAGATTCGCAATCTCAAATAACAGAGCAGCAGGAGAGGATGGTATAATCGCCGAGATCTGGAAGCTCCAAGATGAAAACAGCACCAAAAAAATCCATAAGCTTATCACAGAAATTTGGGTCACAGAGAAACTGCCAGAGGAATGGAAATGTGCATTAATCCATCCATTACATAAAACGGGTGATAAGTCAGATCCAAATAATTAATTAATAATTAATGTTATTTGCTTTACGTCCCACCAACTACTTTTACGGTTTTCGGAGACGCCGAGGTGCCGGAATTTCGTCCCGCAGGAGATCTTTTACGTGCCAGTAAATCTACCGACACGAGGCTGACGTATTTGAGCAACTTCAAATACCACCGGACTGAGCCAGGATCGAACCTGCCAAGTTGGGGTCAGAGGGCCAGCGCCTCAACCGTCTGAGCCACTGAGCCCGGCGATCCAAATAATTACAGAGGTATTTCGCTAGTAGCAGTTGCGTACAAAATTTTCTCTAAGGTGCTATTAAACAGGCTAGAACCACAAGCAGATACACAAATACCAGGCAGGCTTCAGAAAACGGAGATCATGCATCGAACAGATCTGGAACTTTAGAACACTTTTGAATGTCAAACAGGAAACATTGTAGTTACCTTTGTGGACTTTAAAAAAGCGAACGACTCTATAGACAGACAGACGCGCTTTGACGTACTGGAAGAATACGGCATTGACAGAAAAACCAGAGCACTTATTACAACAGACGCTTAGAGACCCCACCTCCAAGATCAAGTTCATGGGAAAAATTTCGGAACCCTTACAGATACACACAGGTGTGCGACAAGGAGACGGGCTCTCACCAATCTTGTTCAACATGGTGTTAGACAAAATTATCAAGCTGTGGGAGAAACAAGTTAAAGGAATACAGCTGGGAAGAACACGTGGAACAAAAACAATGATAAAAATTCTGGCATTTGCAGAAGACATAGCCATACTCAGCAATAATACACAGGATGCAAAGGAAGCACTGGAACGCTTGCATGAAAGAGCTGCCAAAACAAGCCTACAGATATCTTACGAGAATACCCAATACATGGAACGACAGAACAACAAATGTACACACCATGTATACTGTATATGGATTCGTAAAAAGAGTCGAAAAATTTAAATATTTAGGGGAATAAATACGAATAAGAGGATCAAACAAGGCGTCTAACGTAGAACGAACGGAAAAACTCCAGAAAGCATACAAACTCACATGGTCATATAATAATAAGTAAAGCATAACAGGACAGGCCAAACTTACACACTACAAAACAGTCGTATTACCAGAAGCATTGTATGCGTCAGAAACGACCACAGTTGGAGCATTAGGTATCATAGAGACAGAAAAAAATAGAACGTAAAATTCTCAGGAAAATATTTGGACCAATACACAGAGATGGCATATGGATGAAACGACCTACCGAAGAGCTGTACCAGCACTCTGAGAGACTCACAGACATGACCAGGAAACGCAGACTAACTTTATATGGGCACATACAGAGAATGGACAACAGACTTACAAAGAAAATCTCTGATATAAACAGTTCAAGCAAGAAAACAAATTGGTATCATGAAATAGAGGAATACATAAGGCAGGTGGGGATCAACAGGCAAAGGATAGGAGACAGAAAAGAATTCAGAAACAAAATTAGGAATATAAAATTTATAGTAGGAAGAAGAAGAAGACAGGAAAATTGTGGACAGAACAAAGGAAACAGGAGCACAACCAAAGGATGAAGAGAATTTGGGAACGGAAGAGAAAGAACGGAAAGAAGTGAAAATTGTGTCATCATGAGATATTCGAGTTGAAACACTGTCCATTAGGGCAAAAATGATATGAATGAATAATAGTAACTATATTCGTTTTACGTCCCAGTAATTACTTTTAAGTGTTTTGGTGACGCCGAGGTCTCAGAAATATGTCCCACAGAATTTCTTTTACGTGCCAGTAAATCTGCCGTCACGAGGCAGACGTATTTGAGCTACTTGATATAACACTGGACTGAGCCGGGATCGAACCCGCCAACTTGAGACTGAAAGGCATAAAATGGTAGGAAGGGATTCAGTGAGCTGTAAATGTAATAAGCAGTTTGGACTATGCCAACGACTTGGTCTTAATGACAGACTGTGCTGAAAGTCTGCAACCTAATATCTTGTAACTTGAAATTTAATTAGGCGAGTGAGAAGAATATTAGTATTTGTAAGTATTTCCAAGACTAAGATGATGCCAGTAAGGAAGAAACCTAAGAGAACTGAATGCCAGGTCAGGAATACGAGTACTTATGATGTGTATTCTCGCAGGATAGTACAGTAGTTTAGTAAAAATGAAATGTCGTATGCCTTTTAGTGCCGGGATATCCCAGGAAGGGTTCGGCTCGCCAGGTGCAGGTCTTTCTATTTGACACCCATAGGTGACCTGCGCGTCGTGATGAGGATGAAATGATGATGAAGACAACACATACACCCAGCCCCCGTGCCATTGGAATTAACCAATTAAGGTTAAAATCCCCGACCCGGCCGGGAATCGAACCCGGGACCGTCTGAACCGAAGGCCAGTACGCTGACCGTTCAGCCAACGAGTCGGACAGTAGTTTAGTGAGTGATTGGATCAAGGTTCAGCAGAGCTAATGCAGTGAGCTCGCAGTTGCGATCAGCAGTATTCTGTGAGGAGGAAATCAGCTCCCGAACGACACTATCTTTATACCAGTCTGTTTTCAGACCAACTTTGCTGTAAGGGAGTAAACGCTGGGTTATTCATAAGATAGAAGTAATAGGCATGAATATACCGAGAATGACTGCTGATTCAAACAGGTGGGAACAATCGCGGGAGGGTATTCAGTATAAGGAAATGAAGTCGATGGATCAGGCAGTACGCATAAATCGGCTTGGATGTTGCGGTGATGCGAGGCGAATAAAAGAGGACAGGTTTGCTAGGAGAATAATTGACTCTTTCATGGGGAGCAAAAGAAGTAAAGGGAGATCACGACGACGATGGTTAGAGTCGGTTTTCAATGATTTCAAAATGAGGTGTTGAAATAAATGAGGCCACCGAATAGAGGATTGTGGAGGCGTTTAGTTAATTCATAGAGGTTTGCAGTCCGGCTCCATGGCTAAATGGTTAGCGTGTTGGCCTTTCGTCACAGGGGTCTCGGGTTCGATTCCCGGCAGAGTCAGGAATTCTAACCATCATTGGTTAATTTCGCTGGCACGGGGGCTCGGTGTATGTGTCGTCTTCATTATAATTTCATCTTCATCACGACGCGCAGGTCGCCTACGGGAGTCAAATCAAAAGACCTGCACCTGGCGAGCCGAACATATCCTCGGACACTCTCGGCACTAAAAGCCATACGCCATTTCATTTTCATAGAGGCTTGCAGACTGAACGCTGAAAGTCTATAACGAATATGTATGTAGACACTGCTTATACTTTGAAAGCCGTCCCTCATAATGATCTAGTCACACCTGGGCAGCTTGTAAAAAACCCGACCGAGATATGAGACTCATTAGTCAGTACACGTTACGTTTTGCTCTTGCTTGTTTCAGTGGACAGATGCGGCTCTATCTGCATGTTATTTTCTACATCACACAAATTTAACAAAAGTGACAATTACTCAGAATTGTCAATATGCAGTGAGGTATTCGTATGGATTGAAGCACGTCATGTAAAATACCGTAAGTTGCGTGTTTATAAAATACTCGTTCCATAAACACGACAGTAATGTCAATGTACCTGTCGAGGATGACAAACATTTTGGACTGTCGAGAGTTAATTCACATCAGCCAGAATCGAAGGTTCTGTTTACTATAGACCTTGAAAATTTTGTGTAGGAATCGTGGATTTATTTAACTGTTCGTTATATATAACAATAATAATTTCGTGTGGCTATTTCTAGCCGAGTGCAGCCGTTGTAAGGCAGATCCTCCGATGAGGGTGGGCGGCATCTGCCATGTGTAGGTAACTGCGTGTTATTGTGGTGGAGGATAGTGTTATGTGTGCGAGTTGAAGGAATGTTGGGGTCAGCACAAACACCCAGCCCCCGGGCCATTGGAATTAACCAATGAAAGTTAAAATCCCCGAAATAAATCCCCGGGAATAGAACCCGGGACCCTCCGAACCGAAGGACAGTACGTTGACCATTCAGCCAACGAATCGGACTCTATAACAATTAAATCCCATGAGTGATAACGCAGTAAGTGCCCTAAAATGAACTATATAATGACAATACATCCTCAAAAATACGAATTCGTATTGTGATTAACCCTATCCAGGCCTATGATTCCAATTTAAATCACTAACTTTCATGTTTTCTATGAGTATGCTCAGTAACTCTTTCATATTCCCCAGCGATTCAATTTGGAATCACTGTTCCAATTTTTCCTAAAGTTGTATGGATTTTTGCACATAAACTTCATTCTTACCTTCATAATACAATTATTTCATCTCTCCTTAATAATAATAATAATAATAATAATAATAATAATAATAATAATAATAATAATAATAATAATAATGTATTATACACGTGAGAGGGAATATAACCATACTATTTATTCATTTTCGATTATTTTTTGCTCTTAATTATCTGTATGGCCTTGTAAAAACTTTTGTACAGATTAGAGACTTGTGAAAAACTAATATTTGGTTCAGGATTATTATAAAAAACTTTCGGAGTGGGAAAAGGGTGTGATATGACTCGAGGGTCTGAGATAAACCTACAGTTATTATTATTATTATTATTATTATTATTATTATTATTATTATTATTATTTGCTAGGGGCTTTACGTCGCACCGACACAGATAGGTCTTATGGCGACGATAGGATAGGAAAGGCCTAGGAGTTGGAAGGAAGCGGCCGTGGCCTTAATTAAGGTACAGCCCCAGCATTTGCCTGGTGTGAAAATGGGAAACCACGGAAAACCATCTTCAGGGCTGCCGATGGTGGGATTCGAACCTACTATCTCCCGGATGCAAGCTCACAGCCGCGCGCCTCTACGCGCACGGCCAACTCGCCCGGTATTATTATTATTATTATTATTATTATTATTATTATTATTATTATTATTATTATTTTATTATTGTTATTATTAAAGAGAGATGAAATAATTGCATTATAAATTTCAAGCAAAAATTTATAATATATTGAGTTCCATGTTTCCATAAAATATATTTCATGAAGGAGGGGTACGTTAGACTGAGTGAGATCGTCACAAACTTCTCGCCAAGGTGGTTCACATCCCGACCAAAGAAGGTGAGAATTTTTAATTCAAGTGTCACGTGTCTATGCCTAGAATACTGTGTAGGATATGAAGCAATGACCATAGCAGCCACATGAAAGTACAAGCTTGCTTGCTAATTGCCTTTCAATCACGGGTACAGATACGATGCTGGTGTATGATAATAAATGAAGCATGCTGAAGACAAGACATAGTTCTAGGGCATGAAACAAGCAGGTGGCTCTGTCTCTAGTTTATTATTAATAGAACAAGGTAGCAAGCCGCATGCTGCAGGATGAATATGTGTACCGTTAATGAATGGTAGCACGCTCGCTCTCGCAGGCTTTCACATTCTCGGCACTGTGGTAACACGTGAGATGGAATATAACCACACTACTTATTCATTTTCGAAGATTTTTAGTCTTAATTAACACTAGAGTCTTGGAAAAACTTTGGTCATACTGTAAAGATTAAGAGACTTGTGAAAAACTAATATTTGGCCTTGGATTATAATAAAAACTTTGCGGGTGGGAAAAGGGCGTTATATGACTGGAGAGTCTGAGAAAAATTTACAGGTATTACAACCACACCCCGGATTTTGACAGCATGCAATCGTTTAATTGATGGATCATAGGCACTTCTACAACTTATCATCATGGCGTCCAGATTACAGAAATGTGTATATATATAAAGCAATTCTTTCTTTATTTATTTTTCAATTTTGCGTCAATGTTTTATCATATTCAGTAATTCACATTATTAATTTCTTATTTTTACGACGTTTTTCTTTGTTATTAGTTTTTTAAAGTCAGAAATAGGAATGCTTTGTCAACTGCGAGCGGTAAAACCGTTCGTAAAGTAGGTAAAACGTTTTACAATTAAGTCGCTGCATTGGTTGGTCAATAGAATTTTGTTTGAATTTAATGTTATCAGATTATGAAGGGATATTGAAACGTAAAGTAAATTAGTTTCTACGAGATTTTCAGCCCAAGACAAAATCCGTACACTCAATACAATCCCCGTAATAATACCTTTTTACCTCAGATACAGATTTGTTGTAATTGTTGTAAGGGAAGGAAGCTGCTTATTACCGGGTAGAATTCATTAACACGTTTGGCACTGTAGAAAGTCCTGAGAAAATATAGCTCATTTTATTGCGAATGTTTGACATACTGAAACACACATCACAGTGCTGAAAATAGGTCAATATTTCTAAAATGTACATGCGTGCAATAATTTCCAGCTCAAGTCAAAGCTTAATTAACGTGACGTATAATCACAATGGCTAAGAACCTTGAGCAATTAATTCAAATAAGCACGTAAAGCGATAGCAGTCGTCTAAACGCTCTCATAAAACACTGTTTAGTGCACTAGCAAGTGGACTTTAAAAAAATGCACTTCTGTGTGTACTACAAGACTATACTAGCTTATTAGTTGTACACGTGACTGAAACAATTCTAGACATACCGGAATGGTTAAAACGATTACATGACACGATCTACATCCATGGAGAATGTGTACTACCTTGCAGGGATTACACCTCCAGATATCCGATGAGATTATTAACATAATCGAAATCGAAATCGATTTTCAACCTATTAGGTCGTGTTACGTACATTTAGTACGTGTTGAAGAGATGTTAAGTACAGAACAAAAATTGCCAACCGGACACCAGTGGGATCCGAACCCGCAATATTCATTATTATTATTTATTATTTCTAGGCATTTAATAACTCTCGGGTTAAAATATACTTTCTCGGTAACTTTTTCACTTTTAGGAAACCTGTTAATAACCTATGTAATGTCAGTGGTCTACAGCAGTCTTGGCCTCTTTTCGTTATGATCTGTTCTCATAAAGCGCCACATTTCACGATGCACTTCTCAGACGGTACCCATTTGCGTGAAACCCTTCCGTGCCATCAGACTACTGTTCGATCCGCAGTTGTGCCACGCGGGGTAACGTATTCCTGGAAGCCTGACTGTGACCTCTCGATGCACCTGTTATGGGGAAAATGAAAGCGGTTTGCTTGTGTTGAGCCATGTTGAATGAAGCTTGCCCTCCACCTGCTAATTGCAAGCAGTGCGTTCTGCTTCCGGAAATGTGATATTCGTAGTGGAAAAAGAACTACTCTTGGAGTATGCTACCTTTGTTTATATATTTTATGTACTGGTATTGGCTAGTCAGGTTCAAGTTTTCTGAAGTGGTCAATATCTACTGTATACTTACAAGACTGAAATGGCGTCAGCTTGACTGCCTGCCTTTCTTCGGTAACGATATCATGTCTAAACTGCTTGGCGGAATTTGATGAGACTTTGCTCAAACGTTCTCAGAGAAAATTGCCACATGGCAGCGTTTTACTTCAGAATTTGACTTTAAAATGTATTGTTTGCAAAATATTTTCTAAATAGTTTGTTAACTTAAGAATGAGGTTGCGTCTATTTCTTTCACAACCATGACGGTAGTACTGGACGAATTGAGCTGAAATTTGGTAAGGGTGTATCCGAGATGAAAATGACTAATTATAAAGACGGTTCTTATACTTATTTCTCTTGTCTTGTTCCGTATTATGCCAGCAAGCCTGCCAATATATTCTGGACGTGTTGACACACACGCTTGTAGTTAACAGGCAACACAGCTTCAAGTAGGCAGTCCGAAACAGGTCTGGTAAATGGTAGGTGTAAGCTTATGGTTACCTTGACTTTAATGTTATCAAAGAATAGGCTAATAAAATGCGAGAATGTATAGTTTACAATTTTCGAAAGAAAAATGTGCATATTAGTTTAAAGGAAGAAAAAAGCTTTTATTGTATAATAAAAGGAGCTGTACCAGTGTTTCCTTACATATTATTTCAATTGTGCTTCCTTATTGTAAGTATAATTTTATTTACTGTTTCCAAACCAAAGTTATTAAAGCTTTCGCTACATTCTTTCGTAACACAGAGGCTTATTTCTTTCGCAATCTTCCAATCTCTTTCCTTCATTTAGTTAACTAGCATGCTTTAGAATGCTTTGAAATCAAGAGATACATCACATTGTATTTACGGGACATATTCAGGACTGCGTACTTCGCTGAGCTGCCCGGTATGTCAACGCGCCCAGAATGTATTGTCTAGCTTAACGCACGCTGTGTAATTCGGCTCGCGATCAAACCGTCAAATGGTGTCTTTAATTACTACCGTTATTAAAAAAAATATTGTCCGATTTTGAAAACACAGTTTGAATTCAGTCTGTAGCGGCGATTGGGAATTATAATTGGGGGGAGGGTGCAAAAATGTACAGACAACAAAAAGTACCCAAGTTTGTGGGGTATAATGCAGGGGAGAGGGGACGATATATATATCACAAAACTGCAAAGAAAAAACTACCCACAAAATGTTAAGGTTTTGATGCTCTCTGAGCGAATTTCGACAGAGAGGTGAGGGTTGACAGCCTACCGACTTTAACTGGGTAATGATAGTTGCTTTACTCAATACTAGGTACTCAATGAAAATTTCACTAAAGACATAATATTGCATATTTATTACAATTAAATGGAATTAAGGCGTTATTATTGTTGATTTAAGCCCACTAAGGAGCGCTGATGACTTTTTTTTTTGCTAGGGGCTTTACGTCGCACCGACACAGATAGGTCTTATGGCGACGATGGGCTAGGAGTTGGAAAGAATCGGCCGTGGCCTTAATTAAGGTACAGCCCCAGCATTTGCCTGGTGTGAAAATGGGAAACCATGGAAAACCATCTTCAGGGCTGCCGATAGTGGGATTCGAACCTACTATCTCCCGGATGCAAGCTCATAGCCGCGCGCCTCTACGCGCACGGCCAACTCGCCCGGTGCGCTGATGACTAGTTCTTCCTCGATGCTCTTCTTCGTTCCCAATATCTCTTGAGTCCTGCTAATAATTTCTCCTTTTTCTCCTGTGAAAGGGGCTTCCGACTTCTAGGGACTCTAGGTGGTGGGGTCCAAGACTGTACCATAGCACAAAATTTGGAACGATCTTCTCTATCAATGTCTGAAATCCCAGACGAATCCAAGTCCTTCTGTAGTTCATTAAGCCACAAGCTTCCATTCTTATAGCTTTTAAACCAAAGAGGAGATCTTCTTGGTAAGCCTGTTGCTGTCCATTCGTTGTAGGTGTCCGTAGAACTTAAGCCTCCTATGTCGCATGCTGGTATTGGCTGATTCTAACTGTCGATACAGCTCAGAGTTCGATTTAAGTCTGTAGGTTCCATCTGGGAGCATTCTCGGTCCATGAAATTTCCTGTGGATACGTCTTTCGGCTTTCTCTATATCATCCATGGTGGCTTTTATGTTCATCAGGAGGGTCTTTGAGGCGTACAAAAACTGTAGTCTGGATAGCGGAAGCGACTGACTCTCCCAATCGTTGATGATGCTTGTTGTTTAAAGGGGCCTGACATTGACAGTCACCGGCCCTCTCCCAATCGTTCCATGTATGGTCGTCAAAGGGGGTTTTCCGTGATGTCGAGTCTCAAAGTACTTGGTTTTTTCGTACGATATATGTAATTTAGTATTTGACTACAAGCTAAGAAACTGACACTAAAGAGACTGCCAGACTGACGGATGCGCTCGACAAACGGGTGAATCATACCTCAATGTGCATGACCTTGCCGAAACAAATAAAAACACCTCTGCTGCCCTTCCTCACAACACATTCAGACTCTACTACTTGCTGTGGCGCTATATAAAACAGTCCACGATGAACGATATTTTTTGCGCATTTCCGCTGGTAACTTTGTTATAATTAGAGAAAATAAAGAAAAGAAATAGCCGATAAGACAACCGGGCTTGTATAATTGCTTTTTTTAAATAATTCCTATAATTTCTAGTTTCAGCCGGCTAAAATGGAATAAAATGTGAAGTTTTCTCCACAAAATATTTCCCCCCCCCCCCCCTCTTCGCCCTACTAATCGCCGCTACCGAACTCGGTAACAACTTGAACTATAATATCAAATGCATTAATTAGTGCCTATAGAGCCATTTATGAATTGAAGTTGATATCGATATCTCGGTTCTTAATCATCCCAAGGGAACACGAAGAACATTTTATTGCGCACCTTCACTAACATTTGCGAATGTGAAAATCGCGTATGGACCCTCACTTTTGATGATGATGATGATGATGATGATGATGATGATGATGATGATGATGATGGTGATGATGCTTGTTGCTTAAAGCGGCCTAACGTCTAGGACATCGGCCAGCGTATGAAACCCTTCAACAGGTTAGAAGGTTATTTGTCTGTAAAAACTTAGTTGACTAACCCTATATATACTGTAAATTGGGAATAATTGAGTAACGTCAGGAATTTCTTGTCACTCTGCCTCGTTCCGACCTCCTGTGTTGTAACAACTTTTACTCCTGTCATGACCAGTTCTGCGAGATGCTCGCTGTTAATCGAGGAACAAGTATATTTTTTCCAATGACATGGACTCACGAATATCTTGCGAGAACGTTCTATTAGTATCCTTGACAAGGACATTCTTGCCGTGATGTAGCACCTCTGACATAATCAGTCAGGTCTCACCTCGCCCACTTCCCCTTTCCCTTTGGCTTCTTTGTAATAATATCTACTAGCTGAGTCTGTTCGCACTTGCCGCACTGTGTGATTAAATTAGAGGCTTCCTCAGCTTCCTCACCCTTTCATTATATTGGCAGCAGTGTTTAATTTGTAAAAATGGAGGAAGCGAATCAAATACATCGAGGAAGATTACACGAGAGTCAAGGAAGGCACTTCGGTAGATCTTCCTTAATTTGAACTCTCATCTCAAAGACAATTTCCCGAAGTATAGTGAAATTAAATCCATTCGGTTAAGTGCTGGAGCGTGTCTTGCAATTCAAACTCGAAGAATTGTAAGACTATTTCCGAGAAAGCTGCGTTCAGTTTTTGCTTGTATTTTTTCTTTAATTACAAGGAAATTATTGTTTTGTAAGCATGTTAGTGGGTACAAATCTTGAGAAAGAAGCTACTAGCAACACTCGATTGAAACAAGATTTATTTATTATTTTTAATAATTATTATTGTTATTATTATTTCCCTCTGTGAATCAGTGTTAGAATGTCGGCCTTCGTGTCCCACGATCGCCGGTCAATACCAGCAGACGTAGTCGGATTATTGAAGGACTGAAAAATGTCCATTCGACACTCCATGTCGTAAGATATCTGCGTGTAAGAGACCTCTGGCGACATATTTGGTGTTCGGGCGACAAAATTAATTACTCGTCTATAGACGCCCAAGAAAGACTATATGTGCTCTGTCATCTAGTAGGCCTAGAGTAAAACGGAACGTCGAAATTGACAAGCAGGTAGCCAGGTGGCGACAAATTAAAATGCCTGTACGCGATAGGCGAGGCCATATTATTATTATTATTATTATTATTATTATTATTATTATTATTATTATTCCAGACTTGTCTCTCGTGTTATAACTTATAACGTTTTAAGTTCGCTATGTCTGCTGGTGTAGGATAAAACATAATATTTGTTACCTTTCTTGACCTGTGTCACTCATGTCATTTGCTTTAACGAGCATAATGCCAAAGTAGTGGTGACTAGCTGTAGTACTCAGCGTTGCTCGGATAGTTTCTGAATATTTACCTTTAAGATTTGCATTACCAGTTAGTTATGTGTGAAGTGAATTTTTATAGAATTCCGTTTTGACTTGCAGATTGATATGTTACAATCTGTTATCTAGTTTTAGAATTATTTAGATGTGTTTGATTTCAAGTTTTAGATTATTTAATTTTCGAGTAAAACTTCTTCCTTATGGAAGCTCGAATCGACTGGGAAGTATTAGATCCTGTCAAAAATTAATAAGTGATAACTAAATGTATTTAGCCGTCGCACTATAGATACGATGTACAGGATTTCAACTGTCAATGAGACTGTCCCCCTCTCGTCCCCCACCCCTAAGAGATAAAAATCTGGATTGTCACCATTCATCTCAGTGACTCCGAAAACTGTAGATTCGACACTGTTTTCTATTATTTTTATATCTCACTCCCCCCCTCACCCTCATCCCAAGGGGGCTGAACATGAACTTTAAAAAATTCGGAGTGTCACTATTCATTTAAGCGACCACGAAAATTATGGATTCGATATTATTCTAGATTACTTTTATACCACCCCACTCGCCCCTGCCCATAAGGGTGCTTGGGGTGTCTTACCCCCACAAGGTTTGTCTCCAGATACTAATTGATAAGTGTACCAAGTTTGGTGAAATTGCTCCAGGAGGAGATGTATCATTTACACACCCACAAACATTCATCCATTTTTATATATAGTAAGAAGAAGAAGATAAGATTTTTATATATAGTTTTTCTATTATTTTTATATCTCACTCCCTCCGCCCCCACTTGGACTTGTAAAAAATGCGGAGTATTACTACTCATCCCAGAAACCCTGAAATCTATGGATTCGAAACTGTTTTTAATTATTTCTATATCTCAACCCCTTCGTTCCCCAACTAAAAGGGGGCTGAACTTGGACTTTAAAAAATTCTGGAATATTACTTTTCAACTCAGCGACACCGAATACTATGAATTCGACACTATTTTTTATTAAACTCTCCCTTAAGGGCGCTAGGGATGGCTTACCCCCCACAGTGCTCGTCTCCCGATAGTAAGTAATACGTGTACCAAGTTTGGTAGAAATTGCTCCAGTGGTTTAGGAGGAGACGTGTCATTTACACACACATATACATCCATTTTATATATAGTAAAATACGGTTTTTTATACTTCCCCCCTTTCCATCCCCGCCCAAAGAAGTCCTATGAGTGCCTTACACAACAGTATATATTTTCCAGATAGTAAGTCTTATGTGTACCAATTTTGGTTGGCAGCTATGCCCAAACGTACATGCTTAATCTCGCTACTCTAGAAACCTGGGGGCCGATGACCTTCGATGTTAGGCCCCTTTAAACAACAAGCATCATCATCAGAAACCTGGAGCTGACGTTGCCATGGTTACGGCAGTTCATTTCTTTTATCCGATTCCTAGAGCAGGGGTGGTGTGGTGCCAATATCTCCGTAACAGTTGGTTTTAGGGCCATAAAACATGGTTTTCGGACCCGTAGGGCTTACCAAGTTTTGTTCTTTGCGTCAAGAGGATTAAATTGAGCTTTGTCTCGTCCTTATACGAAAAATTCTATATTTTGCCCATATTAGCCTATTATTTTTATATCTCCCCCCTTCGTGCCCCCCCCCCCCCACCTCGAATTGTTTTGAAAATAAAATACAGCCCATGTTACTCACTGGGAATGTAGCTTTCTATAGGTGAAGTAATTTTTAAAATCGGTTCAGTAGTTTTTGAGTCTATTCGTTACAAACATATTTTTCCTCTTTATAATAGTGGTATAGATATGAACAATGGTAGCTACACCATTCCCTACGGGCTCAATCCCTACGATAATCGCGCACATTGGGGGCAAACCCAATTTTCTTTCCTCACTTGTACCAATGTCCTGGGGTCGGCATTCCGTATCGGATTAGCTCAGTTTCACGGCCGGATGCCTCTCCTAATACCAACCCTATATGGAGGGATGTCTTCACTATTGCGTGTTTTTGTGGTGGTTTATAGTGTAACGCGTTATAAATAAACGAAGAAGAGTATTAAGACCAACGCAGACGCCCAGCCCCGGAGCTAGAGAAATTAACAAGACGCGGTGAAAATCCCCAACCCGGCATGGAATCGAAATCGGGATCCTCTGAAACGAAGACCGAAGCCAAAGAGCCGGACGCTAAACCCATATTTGATCATTCGGTCACACATTCGAACTTAAGTCATCCCACAAGTCAGGCTGATGAATCAAGCAAGTACCTTCCGCAATTCATCTTAAATTTCGTAAGAAATTTTACGTCCGTTATGTTGGCAGGGAGGGAATTTTATGACCTGGGAGCAGTGATTGCAAAAGAACGGTTGTAGATAGTAGTAGTAGGGTGTATAGGTATACTAGACAGGAACTGGATCTTGTACTGTGTTGATAATTTCTTTGTGTACTCCTTAGTCCCGTTTCTTGATACGGGGTCGGGGATGAGGTGAGACGAATGTATGCTTTTAATGGCCGGGTGGCCTTCCTCACGGTTGTGGTGATGATTTCATGATAGGAAAATGAAGTGCGAAAGAAAGTAGTTTGGTTGATATGAACCGAGTTTCCTGTGGAAACGGGTCAGCGAGTGCAGTTTACCATGGTCTTGAACACGAAACCAAGACAGTTTCCTATGTGACTATCATAACACAGATTTAAAATAAATCTATCGCAACTGTTGAAAGTCCGGTCTAGTTTCTTATTACTGTCTTGAGTTTTGTCAATTAATATAGTGTCAAAGTAGTCACGGATATGCAAGGTAAGTGGGTTAAGGTTAACATCATGCATTTTAAGGATTACTTAGAAAATAGTTGAGTAGCGTTTCAATGGGTAGAGCGACCTGTGAATTGTGTTGCTTGTTACGTGTTCAGTCCAGTTTGACGTAACGTTCATTAAGTTAGTCACTGATGTGAAGCAGGTACGTTCTAGCATACCCAAACTTCTTCTGGTCCCAATAATTATTGTCGATTGAAATGTGTTATAATTTATCAATAAATTGTTTTAATAGCAGAGCCATTGAGTTGTGAAGAGATAGAGAAGGAAAAGGAGACAGAAAATTGGAAATTTTGTGGATGGCTTCTTATTGCACTCAATAGTTATGAGCTCTTGACGGGAAATTGCTTTAATTTACAAGAAAATTTAATGTGCAGCTTATTAAATTGGAAAGTCTGTAATGTATTGAATAGGTTGGAGTCCAATAAAATCTCTTATATTATTATCCCGATGAGTGCAAGTGAGAATTTCAGAAAGGAAAGTCAACTCCCGGCGGTTGGAAATCCGCGGAAATCTGAATGTTCCGTGGCTTATAATTCTAATCTTGTTTGTATAAAATTTGTTGGAGAAATATGGGCTATATCACCATTTTCTGTATTATGACGGCGGAAAATACCGTACTTAAGTGTTCCCTCACGAAGAGCTATGACGGAGTCAGGGTACTACAATATGTACGCAGTGTGAAACATAACACATTTGAATAAATTAATCTGGCTGCCAGCTCAAGCTGGTTTGTCAGTGTTACAGAAATCTTGAACCGGAGATACAGGTTTCTAACATGACGTGTGTCAGGCTGGCACAGACAACATTCATTATGAATGCCTTATTCTGCCTGTCTCTCACAAGGGGTTCAACCTACTCCAGCTGGAGAACATATTTCATCTCAATAGCCTCGGATGTCACTTGAACTCTTACAATTATCCGCCCGCAAAATAAGGTTCTTTATTTTTTTCATTTTTGTGGTCAAAAATAGTATTTTCAAATTATTCTTATTCGTTATATTATAATAGGAGGTTCAGATAGGCGGCGTAGGGGTAGCGTGCCTGCCTATTACCCGGAGGCCCCGGTTTTGATTTCCGTCCAGGTCAGGTAATTTTACCTGGATCTGAGGGCTGGTTTGAGGTACACTCAGCTTATGTGATTACAATTTAGGCTACTGAGGAGCTACCTGATGGTGAGATGGGGTCACAGGTCTAGAAAGCCAAGAATAACGGCCGAAAGGATTAATCGTGCCAAACGCACGACACGACGTAATCTGGAGGCCTTCGGGCTGAGCAGCGGTCGCTTAGTAGGCCATGGTTCTTCCGGGCTGTTGCGTCGTGGTGGGGCTTGGTTTTGGTTTTAGGAGGTTCATGTAAATGAATATGATCCAGAGGGAGAGAGCCAGATATGTATTAAGTGAGACGATTACACTCCCCTAAGGGACGGAGCAAATGACACCGACACTAATTTCAACTCAAAAAATTCATTGACGTCAATGTTGTTATCGGAATTCGCCTCGAGGCTAATTCCAAATTAAGATAATGACGGCAATATTCATGCAGGAATATTATTAACCAAGTCGATTTCTAAAGTTAAAAGCAATGAAATGCTCGATCAAATGAAAAGCGCGACAGATTTCCGCTATTCACGAACAGTATTACGCTGGAATGACCTGATCAGAAACAGCAGTGAAGACTGCTCTGTTATTTTACAGTCAGTGTATAAATTCCTCTTTCATATGAAAGCTTTCTTATCCGTAACCTACGAATAGCTCAAATACAATGATTTTCCTGTGTGTCAAGTAGTAGTAGTTATCAGAATAATTATGTATGATCCAGAAGAACGACAATCTATAAAGAAAGCTATCCAACCCACACGCTCCTCCCCGATAGTATTCAAAGAAAGGCTACTCCAATCGGCAAGCGAATGTGGTAACGTGGTACGAGCGAAATGATTTTATCAAAGCCCGCATCTCTTGAAGGGGTTCAAAAAGGTATTTTCCCTGTCCTCGAAAATATAATTCTTCAGTCACTTTTGTTTCCGCTTCCCGATTATTCCTATTCGTATTTTATTGATATAACTAATGAACCAGGCATGAGACTGCAACGTGCCCAAAATTTATCAGATACTCATTCAATACACGTCCGTATGCCCACATGTTTCCTTTCTGTAGACAGTTAACTTGGTTGTCACTGAACGACAGACGTAGGGTTTATGCGGTTACTTCAGTATACCAGAGGCTTCCTGAAAGCATTCCTACTTATCTGTCGTCCAGGTGTCGTAATTCCTTGCACCTGTTCAATACCTGGTCAGGCAGTACCCTACAAATCCATATACATTGAACCACAGCATACTAAGGATCGTTCACGGTTACCACCGCAAGTTAGTTGAATGAATTACATTAGGGATGCTAAAACTAAAACAAAATTCATAGCCTTTTGCCCACGTCATCTTATAAGCACTTCCAGTCTAACTTGAGTGTGAATGGGATGCATGAATGGAAAAGAAAATTGTTGTTTAGTTGTCAAATATTGAGTGACTTTTCCTTCGCGGGACCGCTCCACGCTTTACGGTGTAATCGCGGTGAGAGGGTGTCCGCAGATGCGATTATTGCGTCAGTTGTTATTATAATTAATGTAACGTATATTTTCAGTCTTGCGAAAAACGAAATATAATATAAGTAGAATTACATGTTTCATTCTACAAGAACATCCTCAGATTCAATCAGATCTCTTTTAACAATGATTACATATTATGTTCCTATAATATGTTTTGTGTCCCGTAAACATGTCAGTGATTGTGAATTGGTGATATTATGAACAGCCGAGATGAATTATGACTGTAGAAGACCTTTGTTGGCAAACTTTGAGGAAGTTTTTTTATTTTTTATTTTTTACGTATCTTAAACCAGCTTTTCTAGCGAAAAATGTTGGACTAAGTCCAGGTCACTTATTTATATTGTGGTTTGCTAACTCGTCTGGGGGGATGAGTGGAGGGCGGATATGTGACCGCTTTGTTCAGAGGAGATAGGAGAAGTGCTACTTGGTTGTAGTGTACTTGTTAAGAATCAAAGAGTACTTTGTATGACTTTATTTTAATGATAAAATAATTAAATAACGGCCTCGAATTGCGATCCGCTGCCTAAATTAATATCATTTAGTACAGATAAGAATCTGACCCACATTCCAGACGTACTTTGCGTCAGAGTGACCTCCTGTAGGATTCGTTAGGAGCTAATGAAAATAGAGTGAGTTGTTTTATTAAAATTTAAGTTAATTTAGTAGTGCTTATATTTACTGTAATTACAAATAGTGCAATATAATTACCGAGCGTAGTCGTCACGCGTGTTAACGCGCTATGGCTTTAGAGCCAAGCTCTGCACTCGAGAGACGGATGGGTTCGAACACCACCGTCGGTTGTCATGAGAATACTTTTCTTTCGCTTCCCAATTTCACTTCGAGGCATGAGGAAGGCATTCGGCCGTAAAAACATGCCATAAGTTCCATCTCGTCTCATCCTCGACTCCATATCAGGAAGCGGGACTAAGGGTTAGACAGATAGTTCCTTCTTTCATCTTTGGAAAAATGCATTATTCGTTAATTTATATTACCGTGCGTGTATACTGGTAAAAGCATGAACTGACTATTCGCCATAACTTAATATTTTTTTTGTACGAGGGTTAAATCGGGAGATACACAATTCGTGAGTTTACATTAAGTAAAATTGAAATTCTTAGTCTATAGCTCAGCAAGTAGAAACGCCAGTTATAATTTGGCAGTAACGGTAAAGTTAAGGTGAACAATCTGTTCTTTATTTGTTAATTTATAAAACCCACTGTATTTCTATTCACTTAAAGTATTGTTCGGTTCCTTTGCTGAATACTCATCGTAGCGGTCTTGGGTTCCGAGTGCGCGGGGTTTAGTTCGAATTCCGGCAGGCCTGGGAATTTTAGCCGCGCCTGGTTAATTCCTCTAGCTCGACTGGGTGTTGATGTTCGCCTAAATACACACTACTTTATGTACGTACAGTTCGTCATGCAACCAACCAGCACAGAAACACGTACTGTAATAGTGACTACATCTCTCCGCATAGGGTTAGGGTCCGGACATTTTGATCTAAATATATGATGGAAAATGGACAGGAAGGGAGAAGTTTCTTTGTAGGTAATGATGCGTGAGCTGATATAACGTTGATTCCTATGTTTAAAGGAATATCTTATAACTTCGTCTCGATCAATCAAATCTGATATTAATGATCTGCATTTAGGGCTATCACCCAGGTGGCAGATTCCCTGTCAATTGTTTACCGAGCTTTTCCTTAAACATTTTCAAAGAACTTGGAAATGTACCTAACATTTCCTTTGATAATTTATTCCAATCCCTTACTCCTGCCCCTATAAATTATTTGCTCCAATTTGTCCTCTTGAATTCCAAATATGTCCTCGTCTCATTAAAGGGTCACATCTCACGTTAGAAAAGGCCTCCCTAACATCTCATCAAGTGCTCTCTTAGCGCCGAGTAGATTGCGGAACGGGCAATTATGGCTGTTAATATACTCCGAAGACAGTTGGGTTCGAACTCCCCGTCGACCATCCACAAAATGATTTTCTGTGGCTTGGGTTGTACCTTTCTTAAAGCCTTCCTTCCCTCCCATTCCTAGCCCGTACAATTACATCCACACACACATTCAACACCCTCACACAGCGGTGCATGTAGCGTACCCCCATGGAGTGTACGGGGAAAAGCAGCTACAAGACTAGTGAGCCGAACATGTCCTGGAGCTCTTCCGGCAAGAAAACGCCCTAAGTTAATAAAAAGTGCTCTATTCATAATGTTTCAGTTATGTACATAATGATTAAGATTTATTAATGTACATTTACGTTAGCTTACATTTAAGAGATCTCGTTTTCGAGAAAAAGTATACTAGAACAAGCGAGCTTTAAGTTTTAGGTGACTTTTGATATATCGATCATCACCTTTGCTAGTGGATTATTTTTATTGAAAACGAAACCGACCGAGTGAGTTGACTAAGCGGAATATTTCGAGCTGACAGTGGAGATGGCTTGGAATGTCGTCGATAAACGAATGAGCTTGAATCGAGTTTCTAAAGGCAGGAAATATCATAAAATTAAGATATAGGCGAAATTAGAGGACGAATTGAGGCAAATAGTCGTTTAGAGCAGGGCCTCTCAAACGCCCAAAATCTCACGCGTGCAAACAGCGGCGCAAGATTCCTGTGCACAGTGCATCGGTCCCGCTCGGCTCGGCTCGGCTCGGACCGACACTTCGTCTCTGGGCTACTTGGCTAAGCTCGGCTCAACTCGGCTCGAATTTGGAGCGCTACGGAGCAAGTGAGTAAGAGGGAGACAGGGGGAGCGAGTGAGACAGGCGTGGGGAAAGAGAGAGACAGCGCTGTTACTCCAAAGCGAAGAGTGGGGGTCTGCACTCTGGTCAGTCAAGCGAAGTCGTCTTTTGCACCGTGCACAGTGCATGCACCCTGAGAGGCCCTGGTTTAAAGGAATAAATGTTTGATAAATTTCTAAACTCTTTGAAATCATTTAAGAACAAACTAGATAACCAAGTGACAGGAAATCTGCTACTTGGGTGACAGCAGATCATTAGTGATTGAATGATTGACTGCACACTTCGGGTCGTGTAGCTGCATTGGTTAGATGGGCGGTTAGAACCCCACCATTAGCATTCATAAGGATGCTTTTCTGTGATTATCCACTTCCCTACTAGGAAAATGCCCGGGCTGAACCTTAATTCAAGGCAACACAAGCTGCTGTTACATCCCTTCCGTGTCCCATCATTGTCGAAAACGTATATGCGTAAGTGCGGTCTGAAGGAGATGAGATGTTCTTAGAAGTATTTTCTAAACATTGCTGTTAGTTACCAGACCAAACCAAAACAAAACAACAACAACAACAACAACAAAACCAATGGCGCTAGAACTGTGACGGACATTGACCTATCATGCGACCGCTAGTCATCCCGAAGGGGTATATATTACGAAGGGACGCTTGGTCACCAGGACAAAACCTCTTGGCTATTATTCTTGTCTTTCTAGACCGGGGCTGACACCTCTCAGGTGTTTTTACGTAGGCTGAATAGATCTCGAATCAGCCCTCAGATCCACGTAGAAATCCCGACCTAGCCGGAAATGAATCCCAGAGCCTCCCAGAAGCTCACTACTCCTAGCATTTCATTTCAGAGAGAAATGTGAAAAATTTAAAATATTCGAGAGTAATTTATAAAATTAAAGCAAATTTATCAATGTGGAAACGTTATACGTCATTACATCCAGAATATAATGGTTCGAGAAATTAAGTAGACATTTTCATGTACGTCAAATCACATGAAAATAAAAATCAAATTCACCAGGTAATTCTGCAAGTGTCGCAGTAATGAATATGAAAATGAAATAGTCACAAGCTGAACGTAGTCTATAAAGGAACGAATTACAGTATATATTTTACAGCGTTGATAGGATGAAACGTCAGGGAGTATGTAATTACATTTTTTATTTAATTTTTTATTTCTTAACTTCCTGTTTTTCCTTTGACACGAAAAAGTCATATTCTTAATGTTGGCAACTCCACACTGAACAAAACATGGCTTCTGTCTATTAATACTGATTATTTGTGAAAGATCATTAGTGTTTGCGATGGATTTCATAGTAGAAAATTATTAAAATTTTATAAGAACTGTAGCTGGCCACAAGGAGGATAGGTGCTTGAACTAACACTGATAGGACCCAAAATATTTCTATTTTGGTCCTCTGGAATAGTTGTTATCACCATAGTGCTCATCATCTCATTAGGGCGATCATCACTATATAATTAGCTACAGATTTTTATTGTCAAGTAATTGTCTTTAAATTTCAAATCTGTTACTATGAAGCCTCCGTAAAGTATTCGTGTAATTGTGTTATTGTGTTAATGCTTACAGTTTATATATTAACTTCCTGTAAGTTGCACAGAAATACGAAATAATTTTTGTTCTCTTTTGTTCCAGGTAAGTGTGGTGGCTAAGCAAATCTGAAGTTCGTAAGTAGTGAAACATTGACTGAAAACCATTATCGTCTCTTGTAGAGTTTTAGGAATGAAAACTGCGGTTTTTTATTTTATGTTGTTATAGTTGACATACACAGCGTCCAGTCGGCTTTGACTGTTTCAAAATGAATAATAATTTGCCTCATACCAGACCGTGTTTTCAAGTACCTATGTGCAGTTTCTTTCTGTGCATTTACTATATAAATATGTCGCAAAAATCATTTCAGAAATGTTCAACGCTGTTCATTTAAAACGCTTATTTTCATTATATTCTTGAACAAATTCAGTTAAATCGAACCTGAATTTCATTTTAAATAAGCTTGAGGTCACCGGTTCATAATTTTAAACAAAAAGTACTGGAAGAGATGCATTAATGTTACCTAGCAAGTCAGTTATACAGTTTGGGTGGTACAGCAGTTAGCTTACATTCGAGAGATGATGTGTTCGAACCTCACTATTTTGCGCCAGGAAAATGCTGGGGTTGTACTTAATTAAGTGCAAGGTTGCTTCTTTCCCTGTCGCCACCTTGTACTCTCCCATCGTAGCCATAAGACCTAAGTCGGTGCGATATAAAACCAATAGCAAAAGCATATTTCACTCTAAACTGTATATCTCGGCGGAAGTGGCTTTGAGCTTCCCTTTTACTTAAAATAAACTTTATTCTAGTACTCCAGTGGTGTTCGCCAGACGTCCAACAGGATCATTAAAAACAAAAATAGCAGCTAATTATTTCTCTGCTACTCTTAGACCCCATTCACAATAACAGTTAAAGTTTTACATAATGGCATAAAATGATCGAGATGTGGACATTCGCTGTCGCAGTGAACGACATGTACGTATTCGCCAATGAGGAAGGAGAACAAAATGAAACAAGTTATGCATATACACGTAAAATCGCTCAAAAAAGAGAGCGTATTATTGTAGGGTTCTTGCGTTTAATATTTTATCACACTTCATTTTCATTATTATGAAAATAATGTTCACCTCTCATGTAGATAAAAAACCGTGGATACTCTCACAACATAACTTTTAACAGTAGGTTCAGTTATTTCTGAGAAAGTCAATCAATCAATCAATCAATCAATCAATCAATCAATCAATCAATCAATCAATCAATCAATCAATCAATCTATCAATCAATCAACCAATCATCACTTATCTTCATTTAGGGCTGTCGTCCAGGTGGCAGATTCCCTATCAATAGTTTACCTAGTATTTTATTAAATTGTTTCAAAACCTTGAAATTTATCGAACATTTCCCTGGATAAAGTATTCCATTCCCTAATAATTCTTCCTATAAGTAAACATTTTCCCCAGTTTGTCCTCACAGGCGAAACACTTATAAAATAGCATGCGCTCATTATATTTTGAGCTATTGTACATTAATGTAAACCGAGCTCGATAGCTGCAGGCGCTTAAGTGCGGCCAGTATCCAGTATTCGGGAGATATTAGGTTCGAACCCCACTGTCGGCAGCCCTGAAAATGGTTTTCCGTGGTTTCCCATTTTCACACCAGGCAAATGCTGGGGCTGTACCTTAATTAAGGCCACGGCCGCTTCCCTCCACTTCCTAGCCCTTTCCTATCCCATCGTCGCCATAAGACCTATCTGTGTCGGTGCGACGTAAAACAACTAGCAAAAAAAAAATAATAATAATAATGTAAAACACATCTGCTTATATGCACAATTCAGTTCACGTTAAATTGATGCTCCTACGTTAATTTTCAACTCTGCATCCCTCTATGAGCTGTTTTTTCATGCCATACAAACAGGGATGTGTGTAATAAATTGCAACTACACCATTGTGCAACTACTAAAATCACAACAGCAGTACATTCTGATTGGCTGATATTTTATGTTTCACATATATTCCACTGCAGCTGCTAGAACCTTGCAAGCTTCTGTATTCAAATTAAATTGCACGTGCATTTCTACGTTTACGTGATTCATTGTATAAACGGTATCACATAGCATGTAGTTCTTATGTTAACGTTATGGTTACATTTTCATTGCGAATGGGGTCTTACACCTTAAATTCTGCAATAACACGTGTGTAATGTTTCGCTGTAGATGGGACACAGTCGTTTGCCCACGCTTTGAAGCCTTACAGAGCTACGCCATCTTATTAAAGGTTAGTATTTGACAGAATGTTAATTCACTGTGATGTTGATTTCTGTTATATTACTCCTGAATTTATTAACAGCTATTCGAGCTTTTGTGTAGCATATTCCCTTAAGTCATTTGAATTGAACACGAAGCCTTCAGCGTTATGTGTATTTGTTTGACGTATCTGACCCCTGCATCGCTCTGGCCTGTCAGTCATGTAACGGAGAACTAGTGAAAAGTGAAATCGGTGTGATGGCGGTGATGATTGCTGTTTTGGAAAGAATAATTGGAATATCAGCCCCTCAAAACATCATGTTGTGGATGGGGGATATATTAGAACCTGAAGGAAGTCAGTACCAGGATAACTGAGATGATCTACTCCAAAGAGAAAGTGGTTGTTGATCCCCCCAATTATCATTTGATTTAGAGTTCATAGAGATAGACGGTAATCATCGAAGCCCTCTGTCAGACATAACCAACCGAGCTATTTGGTTGCGAGATTCGAGTAACGTAACTGAGAGCTAGCTTGCATTCAGGAGATAGTGAGTTCGAACCCCTACGTCGACAGCCTAAAGGTGGTTTCCCGTGATCTTTCACATTTTCACACCAGGAAAATGCTTTGACTGTACCTCAATTAAGGTCACGGTTTCTTCCTTCCTAGTCCTGTCCTATCCGATCGTCACCGTAAGACCGATCTGTGTCGGTGCGATCTAAAACAAACAGGAAAGTCAAGTAGTAATGAAAACAAGGAATTGAGGCATAACCCTGCAAGTACATTTCCGCTCATTCTCTTACTCGATCATACTTCACACATCATACAGCAGTGAGATGAAATGGCGTATGGCTTTTAGTGCCGGGAGTGTCCGAGGACAAGTTCGGCTCGCCAAGTGCAGTTCTTTTGATTTGCCTCCCGTAGGTGACCTGCGCGTCGTGATGAGGATGAAATGATGATGAAGACATCATATACACCCAGTCCCAGTGCCAGCGAAATTAACCAATTAAGGTTAAAATTCCCGACCCTGCCGGAATCGAACCCGGGACCTCTGTGACCAAAGGCCAGCACGCTAACCATTTAGCCATGGAGCCGGAAAGCAGTGGGATCACCTGACACATAATTTCGGCATTTCCTACGAGGGCAGGAAGTGTATTCCCCATACTGGCAGCAGAGACTGCAAGCAAGCTGTTTTGTGCTGTAGAGTGACTAACAAGGGAACCTTGACAACACGTTCCCCCACTGATTTCATCCATTTTAAATATAGGGTCAGGCTACGGCTAGAATATTCACCGGTTCAAATTACAAGGCTCAACTCGGACCCAATTCGGAGAAAATGGAATTTGAATATTTCGAGAGTGCTTCACAAGACCAGCATGCGACACATTCCTACAAGAACCAAACTCTTTGCTTAACATATTCGTGTTCTACGGATCGAATCTCGTCTCCGTAGTATTGTTTGTTGCTGATTTTATGACCACTTCAACCTGCTTCTTGTAGCAATCCGTTGTCAAAATTCAATTCCTAAGACGATTTATGGGGTTGACAGACAATAGATATATCGACGATGACGTGTGGAGAAGATTTTTGGAATTTTTTGATTACAATCTTTTACCTAAACATAAACAAGAAACAGCTCAAATGCTGGGAAACCCACTGTTATATAAAACTCGCAATCGACAGTCGTTACTGTACTCGTGTATTTTTTTGAAACAGTCAACGTCTGGCAATAAGGCACTCATATTTTCAGTCATACTAGACCTCGAATTTTTAGGTGGTAATAGGTTAGAATGCAAAGTAATCTGGTTCGTAGGAAATGTCGTGCAACCGTTTCTTCCATAGTGTAGCAAGGGTAACATAAATTACAGGAGTTCTATAGACTGTACCCCTAATGTCTATGCAAATCTCAAACCATAACCGTTGTACAGGGTAGACTATACTTGTTACTTGTTTCAGTAACTTTGCATTCTAACCTATGAGTACCTAAAAATCCGGACCCCTCGTAACATCCAATTTTCCGCAAAGAAGCAGATGATGGTACGCACATCAATCCACCAATTTTGTAAAACACATATTATTATGCATAGGCTATATTTAATGTGCTTGTAATAACGTACAAACGTGTACATGCCACGAACACACTTTGGAGGCGAGATTCGATCCGTGGATTACGAGCTTGTGAAGAGGAAATCTTGCTCGTTGCGCTGTGCGTTCATTGTTGGGATGTGTCTTGTGAAGGTCTCTCAAAGTATTCAACTTCTATTTTCTCGGAATTTGGTCGGGGTTGAATCTTGAAATTTGAACCAGTGGAAGTTCACGCTATGCCCTACGTGTGCACTAAAAAGTAATCAGATCCTGTAGCGACACGTCGGTACGGTCTCCTTGTGATAGGTGGAGCCTTCGCGGTCGTTCGTTTGGTCTCTGCATCATTTTTCTTTGGGAACGACGACATGAATTAAGTATAATATCAAACCTCCGTTTCTCTTTCTTTCTTTCTTTCTTTCTTTCTTTCTTTCTTTCTTTACTGAGCTTGATGTTCCAATGGCCCAAAAACGTAAGTATAATATAAGACATCTTTGGTGATCATTTCGAAGGATTTTAAGGGATATTTAGACAGCCTCGTTAGTTATTCCAGTTGATTCTGAATGGAAATAGCGATTCAGAGAATGTTTTCTTCCAATTCTCATTGCAATTGCCTTGCTCATCTTTTACTAAAGTCTGTATATTTTGGACGCCATGTACAATTCGAAGATATTCAGTATCTCGCGAAGTTCTAGAACAGTATTTGGATCATTGCTGGACCACGGTGTGTATCTTTGCAATGTGATATTTCATACATTTTTTCTGTCATTGAAGTATAATTGAGACAGTTCCTTCATTCCACAAATGTATTAACCATGTTATGATGAATCATTTTCTCAGTTTGTTAATGTAAATGGTCTACCTGGAAATGATTTGCTATGTACGCCGATGCTATGTTTAAGTATGGGAATTGGGAACACATGGCACGGTCCACACATGGTTCTTGTCCACTGGTTACCAAGCGACAGCCGCTACTCTGAAACAAGTGAATCGCATGTCGAACAATACCAAAATGGGTTCTGCTCTGTGATTGTGCGGCCGGAATAGCGTGGACACATTACCATGGCATTACGACCTAAGGCCATATGTAGGGCTTTGCGTCAAATAATTAGATATTGTCACTCCGTCATCACAGTGCCATTACAAACTTCAAAGCCGCCTGTGTGATTACTTTGAGCGTTAAGATGCGGTTTACTATTCATATGACGTGTTCGTGTATTCTTTTTGCAGTCACATCCGAGGCAGCGGAAGATATTTAAATGCACTGGATATATTTCCTCATTTTCTAAACTACAGAATGGAACGGAGGGGAGTCATTACCGGGGAATTTTGATGAATGAGCACACTGTGTGGCTGTTCATTATGGAAATTCTGTAAGCTTACCAAATTTAAAGAGATAAGCCATAAATTACAAAGGTTTATCTCTGAAAAACAGCTAGTGAGTTGAATGTTATAAAAAGAATCCCCAGTAATGGTAGATATTTGTTTTACAGGGACAATTTTAGCTCATGGCTCCAATGACAAATCCGGTATATGAATATCAGGGACTTTAACAAGTCAACAGCTGTCTATCGCCACAATGCTATCGTCTAACGTCCACCACACACAGGAACCTATGATAAACTACGCTAAGCCACGCTATGCTAAGTAATGCTAGGCTATGTTGTGCTATGTCACGGATAAAAAGCTAAGCCAAACTATGCTAGGCAGCTGTTTAAAGATGGAGGATTAATTTAAGAAGAGGCTTTCTAATTGGCCTCGGTCGTGGAAGATGCAGAAAGAGAAAGAACAGAAAGAGGAGAAGATTCTGTATGCATGAAATTGGAAGGAGAATAATGCATGTTTTTTTTTCGTGTGGCTATTTCCAGCCGAGTGCAGCCCTTGTAAGGCAGACCCTCCGATGAGGGCGTGCGGCATCTGCCATGTGTAGGTAACTGCGTGTTATTGTGGTGGACGACAGTGTTATGTGTGGTGTGTGAGTTGCAGGGATGTTGGGGACAGCACAAATACTCAGTCCCTGGGCCATTGGAATTAACCAATGAAGGTTAAAATCCCCGACCAGGCCGGGAATCGAACCCGGAACCCTGTGAACCGAAGGCCAGTACGCTGACCATTCAGCCAACGAGTCGGACATAATGCATGGTGAATCCCATCATTTGATTCAAGCATTGCAATGAAATGATGAAGGATTACAAATTATTTTCATATAAATCAGGAATAGTTTCATGAACTTCCCTCTGTTACTGAGAATAATATTAAGAAAAAATGCATAAGAAGTACCCAAATTATAGAATGTCCGGTAAAAATATATGTAAAAGCAATAAATGATACGTTAAATACATATCAAGAGGTTCATTTATTTCTTGCCAACAGTTGTCTTTCATGGTTATCTTTAATAATTTGACAGACAAGTGTACTTTTGTACCCCTTCAATCAGTCTTTCATAATTTCATCCGCCTTCCTTGGAAATTAGCAAACACAAAAACAATTAAGCATTATAATAGCTACTATATTAAGGTAATTCACGAAAGCCACACGCATGAAACGACTGTTTGCAGATGCTGGGGGAAAAAAAAGTGATCATGCGCATGTGCGAAGCCCAGCTACAGCTATGAAAATCCCCTCCTTCGTGATCTGTAAAATTTATCTTGGCACTGCATAGGTTAGCGTAGCTTAGTATAACAGTCTGTGTGTGCCATTCAATGTAACTTCATTGGGGCGATTATTTTCGTTGGGTTGCGTAGCTTAGCTTAGCTTTCTGTGCGTGGTGGTCTTTAGTGTCATCACTTACTTTATCGCACCTACGTGCACTTGTCATACAGTGCTCTCATTTTACAAGGAAAACTCACATGACTTGCTGCCGATCGTCTTCTCACAGCGTGGGAAGCCAGGTGTACAAAACGAGGAAATAGATTACGACGGATTCCCGGCTCACACTTTCCTAGGTATCGAACTTGCAGAGTGTTCCGTTACTGCCAGAAAATCATGACCCCTAGCAAGTATACAATAACCTTAGTCCACGAATTTAAATATTACTGCAAATACTGAACCTGTTGTAAGCCACTTTTTCATTAAGTTAATTTCGAAACGCAGATTTTGTGAGAATGCTAGAGTCAGGATATATACGAGCGAATCACCGAAAGCATCTTCTATAGTAATATCTAATTCAGAATAATATAAAACGTGCCGAGAATGTCCGAGAACATGTACGTCTCGCTTGGTGCAGGTCTTGCTATTTGACTCCCATGGGTGACCTGGGCGTCTGGGTGAGATGGTGATAATAATGACGTAGAGAGAGGCACTTAGCCTCCTTTCGAGTAGTAACACCATCGGGTCTGCTCAAAGTTTAACGTCCTCTTCCGATAGACGAATCGTCATCAGCAGGGTCATATCCTCTCACTCGAAATGAACACTTCGGAAAGTTTTTGAATAAATCCAGGATTTTGGCACGCAATCTAGTGATTAGAAACTGTACACCACTATGTCTCCCCCTCTGACGTCCTACATTCTGATGCTGAAAACGTTTTCCATCAACGCGACTTGTATTGGCTGACCTTAGAGACTTGATGTTTTAATGATCATGGATGTGGGCTAGAAGCAACTAATTGCTGAGATGTTTTGTATACCACGCTGCGGTCGGGAGATGGGAATTAGGCCGGCGGCAGAATGATGTGAAGTTTCCTCATAACATGTCCGGCTCCATGGCTAAGTGGTTAGCGTGCTGGCCTTTGGCCACAGGGGTCCCGGGTTCGATTCCCGGGAATTTTAACCATAATTGGTTAATTCCGCTGGCACTGGGGCTGGGTGTATTTGTCGTCTTCATCATTTCATCCTCATCACGACGCGCGGTTCGCCTACGGGCGTCAAATCAAAAGACCTGCATCTGGCGAGCCGAACTTGTCCTTGGGCACTCCCGGCACTAAAAGCCATACGCCATTTCATCTCCTCATAACATGAGAACACTGTAAGAAATGTTCAGAATATCGCACTGTAACAATCAGCAGGACGTAACTCTTTTTGCGATTAAGCCGATAACTGACATATTAGGAGACTGCAGCCCAAAGAGTTTAAATGCAAAATGCAGACTGAAAGTTTTGTTCTCTGTAAAGGTTATGAACACTTGTGTTTTACATTTATGCACTATTATTATCATTACCTATTTAATTTTCTAGTTACCGAGCTCGATGCCTGTAGTTGCTTAATTGCGGCCAGTATCCAGTATTCGGAAGATAGTGGGTTTGAACCCCACTGTCAGCAGCCCTGAAAATGGTATTCCGTGGTTTCCCACTTTCACACCAGGGAAATACTGGGGCTGTACCTTAATTAAGGTTACGGGCGCTTCCTTCCCACTCCTATCCCTTTTCTGTCCCATCGTCGCCATAAGACATATATGTGTCGGTGCGACGTAAAGCAGACATTTTCTAGTTATTCGCAAAATAGTCGATCTGTAAGTTTCCACTGGATACATTTTTGAGCTCCCGTTATACAGTGTTACTACTGAAAATATTTTACTGTGAACATTATTCATCGCGATTCGCTTGCATACACATTTAATCCTACACATTTACGCTGGCTTCTGTTGTACCCCAGCAAGATTTGGAAGTCACCCCGTATAAATTCATTTTTAACCCTCGAAATATACTTGCTTTAATATTTCGTATTGCGTAGATAAGGCGTTTAAGGCCTAGCTGAATTCAATGACCAGGCTTTTCTGATATGACTTGTGTGTGGCTGAATGAAAGTATAAGTAGTAGTTGCAATAATGCAACAACAATGTTGCTTACAACTGTTAGTGTAATGACAAAATATATACGTAAATAGGAAATCGTCTGGCTCCTTGGTTAAGTGGGGAGCGTATTGGCCTACGGCTCGGAGGACCCTGGGTTCGATTGCGTATGGCTAGTTCTTTTAGCTCGGGGACCAGATGTTTGTGTTCGTCTTAATACATTTCACTTGTTTTCACGCAAAACACAAGGAAGAGGAGTTAGTGATTGTAATAACTTACCAAGGGAGATGTTGAATACATTTCAAATTTCCTTGCAATCATTTTAAGAAAAGGCTAGGAAAACAACAGATAGGGAATCTGCCACCTGAGCGACTGCCCTACATGCAGATCAATAGTGATTGAACACTACCAAAAACCACAGAAACAGGTAACAGTGAGTTGGCGTCAAGAACGGTATCCGGCCGTAAAAATGCGCCAAATTGACATCAAGGATGGCCTTTTCCAGTCCATATGGGTGAACATCTCAACGGCGGGCGTCGCAAGCTTCTCACTAAGGCAGCGCTGGATCCAATCCAGACCATGCAAATAAGTTTTTCGGAATGAAGACACCTTCCAGTGGTTCGAATTCTACGTTAAATTGGCGGTCCACTGGGATATAATTTGAGGTCAATGTTGCTTGTATCTCTTTGCTTCCTTTTATGTTACTTTACACAGATAATGCTGGCTTTGAGTAGGTCATCATACACCTGACTGTGGTTAGCTCAGAATACGCTAACGTTATAACCTGCATGGCCCCAGTATCTAAATCTTACAAGGCGTTTCTCCATTATTATTATTATTATTATTATTATTATTATTATTATTATTATTATTATTATTATTATTATTATTATTGTCTAATAACCAGGATGAAAATCTTGCTCACACTGAAATTATGGCGCGAAAAACATGCTGCAACGACCAAACAACTTCAACACAGCATTGTTTGTTGTTGATATGTGGAATTTAACTGGTACTCAGAATATCACCTTTACCTAAAGAAAATATTATTTCCTAGTGTTTGTGCCAAGGGAGAAGTGCTCTTCATTGCAGTGGTGTATGTTGTCGGTGGAGTGGAGTGTCATATGGTGAAGCGAATACACGAGCACACACGTGGTCCAGCTTTTGCATGTTAATCAGAGAACAACAAAACGATACAAGCCTGGGGTGGCGTGTTTTGTGTGTCATAGTGTGCCAGGTGATCGCCAATAGTTGGCGATAATGACGCCGGCCTTGTCGTTCATAATAAATACAAAAATACGGTTGTGGCTTTGTTTAAATTCCTTTGATATCCTCAACCGATTGGCAGTCCTGAATCTTTCCAATATTTACAAAAGTGATTGAGCGAAAGAATTGCTAAAACATTTTTCCGTGGTTTCCCATTTTCATACCAGGCAAATGCTGGGGTATACCTTAATTAAGGCCACGGCCGCTTCCTTCCAACTCCTAGCCCTTTACTGTCCCATCGTCGCCATAAGACCTATTTGTCGGTGCGACGTAAAGCCGTTAGAAAAAAAAACATGTTTCTGCTTATCCTAGTTTCTTCTGCGTTTGATTGTGTCATCCTGACACAGTTTGGGTGTCCTTGGTGTCGACACGTGATTTTTTTTTTAGGTCAGAAGATGAAAAACAGTAATATACTAAAACTAAAATGTCAGTTTTATACATTGTTCGATCGGTCTAGAATGGGAAACTTCGAAGTCTGGATTCGGACTAGGGTTCGCCAATTGGTGACTACGATCCTAATTGAAAGGGGTATGATATTTGACAGTACCATAGCGTGTGGAGTTTACTTCTTTTTAATGAGAATATCTATCATTTCCTCATGCATATTCAATGAGCTAATCCTATTATCGTCCAGTTGAACCTACATAACATGTACCATATGCGTCATCACTGCACGGAGATGGTCTTTCAGATGCTAGAGGGAAAATTAAAACACTGTCACCTTCAGTCACGAACGAACAGAAAATTATAGTGTACACAGGTACAAAATGATTTTATGTGTACGGAGGAGTATTGTTAATTATGGGACATTTTTCAAATACGTTCCAAGAAAGAACCTATATTGCAGAGAAACCATAGCCTGTATTCCCTAGAAATACGATCATCCGATCGTCGGTATTTCAGGAGACAACTTTGCCGATGCTGCAATGTGAGAACTACTCCACCTCCTCCACATTTGTCTCCGTCTACATCTTTCTCTTCCCACGACTGAAAGGAAGTGACTTAAGGATATTTCAGCTATTGAGAAAGTTCCAGTGCTTCTGATGAATGCCATACCAGAAACACATATGACTATCTGAAAAAAAAATGTACTGTGGGGTTAGACGCCCTCAGCAATCCTAGAAAACGGCCGATATTGGTGTCGAATACTTAGGGGTCACTGAGATGATTTGTGACACTCTGGATGTCTTTTAACTCCAAGTTCAACCCCTAATCGGCATGGGAGCTGGGGGTGAGAAGGGATTAAATAGAAAATGTCAAAAATAACCTGTGTTGAATCCACTATTTTCGGGGTCGCTAGACTGATTGGCGACAGTTTTAATGACACAGATGGGATCGTGTATATCATATCTGTAGTGCGACGTTTAAATACATAATTCCCACTTATTTTTATTATTTATTTGAAAGTATGCTTCCCCGGCAATCTGGGTTAACACAAGGACAATGTTTAACGCGAAATGAAATAATCTAAAACTTAAAATTAAACACATAACAATAACTCTAAAAAGGAAAACATCGCAAAATAACAGTCACTGTCAAAGAAATCTACAAAAACCATTTGACACATAATTAACAGGTACTATAATACACGTCCTTAAAGTAAACATTCAAAAAAGTACCCGTGCAGCGCCGGGTACTACAGCTAGTTGTATATTGTACGTATGTAACAATCGTTATGTACCTTGTAGCTGGGACACATGACCTTTTGTCTTAACTGTAAATAAATAAATAAATAAATAAATAAATAAATAAATAAATAAATAAATAAATAAATAAATAAACCAACTTCGTTTATAATCTGGTATAATGATATCGAAATTATAACTGAAGGTAATATTTTTGCTAGCTGTAGAATTATGAAACGCATGTAACTCATTGATAAATAGTATTATCCTAGAGAATGATAATGGGTGAATATGTATCATGTGTAGTCTTGAAGATATGGGTGAGTGATATATATACTTTAACTGGTTCGCTTCACTGCCTTCACGTCTAATTTAAATTCCCAGGCTGTGTACGTGAAATTATTTGTGCCTGCTATATTTTTCTTATCTCTTCACAATTCATTCTGGCCGTAGGAGCTTTGGAAACAGTAGAAAGCTCCCTGAATGTTCTCAGCTTCATGTTTACGTACATGTTTTGTTGTCTAGGTTACTAATCCCTGTGAAAAAAGTCAACTCTGCAGAAGAAGATGGAGTACATACTCTGTTTTACTACGTTCAGACTTTCTAATCCCTAGCACGATTCACTGATCGAGGGACTTCCTGACTGCCATAAACAATTACGGAAGTGGACGTTACCTTCCTTGCCTCATATATTTCGACTTTTGAGTCTTGGTTAGATCCATTTCCTCCTCCAAATGTCGTTGTTAGTTCTTCCTTTCGAGTTTTCATGTCCTTGCTAAGTTACAACAATGATTTATGGTTCCTCTTTTTTAAAGCAATATTGAATGATGGAATTCGAAAAAAAATCGTTCCATTTACACTGACTGACAGAGCAAATGCAACACCAAGAAGGAGTGGTCAGAACTTTATGCCAATTGCAGGGTAGACTGACGTCACTGAGGTATGCTCATGATGTGAAATGCGCCGCTATGCTGCGCACGTAGCGAACGATAAATGGGACACGGCGTTGGCGAATGGCCCACTTCGTACCGTGATTTCTCAGCCGACAGTCATTGTAGAACGTGTTGTCGTGTGCCACAGGACACGTGTATAGCTAAGAATGCCAGGTCGCCGTCAACGGAGGCATTTCCAGCAGACAGACGACTTTACGAGGGATATGGTGATCGGGCTGAGAAGGGCAGGTTGGTCGCTTCGTCAAATCGCAGCCGATACCCATAGGGATGTGTCCACGGTGCAGCGCCTGTGGCGAAGATGGTTGGCGCAGGGACATGTGGCACGTGCGAGGGGTCCAGGCGCAGCCCGAGTGACGTCAGCACGCGAGGATCGGCGCATCCGCCGCCAAGCGGTGGCAGCCCCGCACGCCACGTCAACCGCCATTCTTCAGCATGTGCAAGACACCCTGGCTGTTCCAATATCGACCAGAACAATTTCCCGTCGATTGGTTGAAGGAGGCCTGCACTCCCGGCGTCCGCTCAGAAGACTACCATTGACTCCACAGCATAGACGTGCACGCCTGGCATGGTGCCGGGCTAGAGCGACTTGGATGAGGGAATGGCGGAACGTCGTGTTCTCCGATGAGTCACGCTTCTGTTCTGTCAGTGATAGTCACCGCAGACGAGTGTGTCGTCGGCGTGGAGAAAGGTCAAATCCGGCAGTAACTGTGGAGCGCCCTACCGCTAGACAACGCGGCATCATGGTTTGGGGCGCTATTGCGTATGATTCCACGTCACCTCTAGTGCGTATTCAAGGCACGTTAAATGCCCACCGCTACGTGTAGCATGTGCTGCGGCCGGTGGCACTCTCGTACCTTCAGGGGCTGCCCAATGCTCTGTTTCAGCAGGATAATGCCCGCCCACACACTGCTCGCATCTCCCAACAGGCTCTACGAGGTGTACAGATGCTTCCGTGGCCAGCGTACTCTCCGGATCTCTCACCAATCGATCACGTGTGGGATCTCATTAGACGCCGTTTGCAAACTCTGCCCCAGCCTCGTACGGACGACCAACTGTGGCAAATGGTTGACAGAGAATGGAGAACCATCCCTCAGGACACCATCCGCACTCTTATTGACTCTGTACCTCGACGTGTTTCTGCGTGCATCGCCGCTCGCGGTGGTCCTACATCCTACTGAGTCGATGCCGTGCGCATTGTGTAACCTGCATATCGGTTTGAAATAAACATCAATTATTCGTCCGTGCCGTCTCTGTTTTTTCCCCAACTTTCATCCCTTTCGAACCACTCCTTCTTGGTGTTGCATTTGCTCTGTCAGTCAGTGTACTTGGCTTTACATCAAACACTGTTAAAGGTCCAGATACAATGTATATACCATATTTGTTAAGTTTTTCAGTTTTTGAGTTAGTCAACCATCGGGACATTCGAAACGCTTCCTCTTCCTTCCATAATGTTGTACCCATTAATTGATAATAGTTTCGAATGGTTAGGAATTTGTTTCATTGTTTTTATTTCTGTCTTAAAGTGGGATAAAATATTTGTACTGTTTCGTCTCCCTTCTACGCCTTGCTCTCACACCTTTTAAAATCCCCAAATCATTAAGTGTCTTTAAAGACAACACATATCACAGACCTAGTGTAAACTAGTCGAGAACACAACCAGGAGATAATGGTTATTTAGGAAATTTTGTTGCAAACTTCGAGAAATAGAATGCGATTTATTCGAAGAAACAGATGCTAATTTTGGCGACTTGTAATATGGTCTAACTTACTGAAAAAAAAGGAATAACATTCCGTTAAAAACTTACTGTTCTAATAGAAGTCTTTGATTTAATAGAATTTGTACCTGCCCATAACAAGTGGCGCATATTTGTTGAACAAACGATGAAGTGACCGTTTTCATTATTGCATAGTAGACCTTGCATCTGTTTGTTGCAGGGAGATCAAATTCGTAACAAAGGCGTTTGTCTGTTAATCTATTATAAGGTGACATTTTTTAGTACTATATAGAAGAATATGCATGCGTTCGTTGCTAATTGGCTGCATTCATAGAAAAAAAACGCTTTCCTGTTGATCTTATACTGACGGCTTTTTTTTTGTGTGCACCTGCTTGTAGCAGGTTGACCCCCTTCACATCTCCTAAGGTTTGTTAAATATCACAAGGGAGACCTGTTTGTGCAGCAAAACTTGCACCTGCTTGTAGCAAACACTTGTCATCGCGGTGGTTACCGCAACCACGTGACTCCTTATCTTATCCGACGGCTCGGCTGTTCGATAAACGCACACTTGGTTGGTGGGAGAATTCAAATTCCAGGAACGTATCGATCAGTGCTGATGAATGGTGGGTGAGATATCGCCTGGGATTGAATTACAAGGCCCCTTGATCGTAGAGCTTAATTGCCGAAATAAGACGAAGGTGTTGCATGTTATTCTTACTGGCCTTTTTTCAGGATAGGTATCATGTTTCATAGTAAAATTGCTATTGACTTTACGTCGCACCGACACAGATAGGTCTGATGGCGACGAAGGGACAGGAAAGGGCTAGGACTGGGAAGGAAGCGGCCGTGGCCTTAATTAAGGTACAGCTCCAGCATTTGCCTGATGTGAAAGTGGGAAACCATGGAAAACCATCTTCAGGGCTGCCGACAGTGGGGTTCGAAGCCACTATCTCCCGAATACTGGATACTGGCCGCACTTAAGCGACTGCAGCTATCGAGCTCGGTGAGAGTAAAATTTATCCCATTATCTTCCGAACGAATGTACCAATGAATAGGTTAATAACTCTTGCTGAAACTTGTCTGATCGCTTGTAACCATTTTCAACTGACTGTTATTCACAAGAAACGCTTTTGTTGTTGTTGTTATAGAAATAAGTGCAAATAAGTCTCTATAAAACTATTTATACATTATTTTCAATCTTATTAATCATACATACATACATACATACATACATACATACATACATAGACATTCCTTCACTACAGACTTATCACTAGGTTAGGTTCGGATGTTAAGGAAAAGTCCTATTTCATTCCTGATGTTATATTATCCGAAACTTAAAAAAATAACTGCCCCTGACCCCGTTTAAAGCAATTGTATACCGAGCTCGATAGCTGTAGTCGCTTAAGTGCGGCCAGTAACCAGTATTTGGGATATAGTGGGTTCGAGCCCCACCATCAGCAGCCCTGGTTTCCCATTTTAACACCAGGCAAATGCTGGGGCTGTACCTAAAATAACGCCACGGCCGCTTCCTTCCCACTTCTAGCACTTTCCTATCCCATCGTCGCCATAAGACCTATCTGTGTCTGTGCGACGTAAAGCAACTTGCAAAGAAACAAAAAAGCAATTGTATGTTGCATGTAAATGCATATTTCGCCCACTTTAATTGTTTATGGTTATATTTTGAGCATTTTGTTTAAATCGAGGCGGCACCTTTAACAAGGTACGTGCTGTATGCGTCAATATTCAAACACAACATTTCAAAATATTGTAGTAGATGTATTTTTTATTTTGCCGAAAGACATAGCTAGCAGGTTTAGAAGACATGATTCCGACAAAGACATGATGTACGAACTTACGCTGACAGATACCAAAACGCATGCTAATACTTCACTTTTAGTTATTTTTTAAGAAAACAGAATGAGAACCGCGGCTCAGGGCTGCGATACTTAATGAAAGTATACAGTTTTAATTTGCCTACTGCAGCTCTGTCAGTTTACATGATTAAATGTGTCTGCTGTATTATCGCTACGTTTAATGTTAATAATACTCAGTCTAAAATTTGTCCCTAAAATGTTCAAGACATAGTTTACCTTTTTTTAGATCATAACTGGCTAGTTTTAGGGCATATTTTCTTGAATAATTTGTACTTCGTTGGGTCGTTAACTTCCGAACCTTAGTTATAACCTTCAGTGTTCAGTCTGCAAATCTCTGTGCATTAAATCGGCGGATCCACAACTAGCTCTGTGACCACATTTAGTTCCTTTTATCTTTAAATAATTACACATTGAGTCTGACCATCGTTGTCTAGATCTCTCTCTGCTTCTTTTTCATTCTATGGAGTCCATTATCCTCCTCCATTCGTGTCACAGCATTCCACCACCGAAGATGGTTTATACGCGCAGTTTCGTCCATCGAGTTCATTCTTAGCTTGGCTTTTATCTCTTCATTGCGTGTACAAACCTGCCATTTCCATTGCTCCTGCTTCTTTATTTCAAATGTCATTTTCGCTGCGTTAATATCTGTTACTTTCAGCGTATGAATAATTATTAATCATGTTATATCCCAGTAGAGGAAATTACCACCGGGTGACTTGGCCGCGCGGCTGTGAGCTTGCATCCGGGAGATACTGGGTTCGAAACACCTGAAGATAGTTTTCCGTGGTTTCCCATTTTCACACGAGTCAAATACTGGCTGTACTTTAATAAGGGCCACGGCCACTTCCTTCCGATTCCTAGGCCTTTCATATCCCATCGTCGCCATAAGACCTATCTGTGTCAGTGCGACGTAAAGAAAAGAAAAGGAAATTACCAATATAATGTTGAAGCGATCTGGTGCATTGTCATATGACCTGCAGATGGTGCAGGGCCATAGCACACAGTTCTCTAGAATTTAGGCGCCCATTAGAAAAGTATTCCTGTCTGCATGTAAAAAAATACAAAAAATCTGGAAGTTATCCAACAAATGAAAGATAGTTACCCACTAATATTTCCCACCATTCAAAAGTTACGCACAAATCTGATCTGTTACCATTCCGACGGATTTCCTCCGTATGAAAAAAGATGAATTCTTCTTGAATTCAAATAAACTCCGAACATACCCCAAGCAAGGTGACTTGTTCCCTTATGCCGAACCAGACATGTTTTAATTTATGAACAGTTTTGGGCTTACCCTTTTGTTTAAAATAATGCTATTTGCATATTTTACTACTCGATTCAATGTGGGAAGTTCTTCAGGGTTATAACAAGCTATCTCATTTCGTGTATATGCATTTCTTTCATGAAAAAGGTCGCACCGCTATTTGAACAAGCATTATTTCATGCTTGCACACCTGGGAGTTCAGAAGAGAGGAAACTGAATTAATTCGAGACATGGTGCTACAAATAAATGTTGAAAATTAAATGGACCGATAAGTTTACAAGTGAAGAAATTTATATAAGAATGGGTGACACTAGGGAAATATATTGCAAACGGAAGAATAAAACATACTGGGCATATAATGAGATATGAAGGGCTCCTGAAATTAATACAGGAATACGTTAAAAGGAAAAAGTCTAGAAGCAGAGTACGACTGCGCTATATGAAACAGATTATGAAAGATTTGGGATTTAAGAGCTTCAAAGAAATAAAAAGCTAACCGGAGAAACGTAAGTAGTGGAGAACTGCCAGGCAGACTGCTTCCAACCAATCTCTTGTTTGATCACCAAATAATAATAATAATACTTTGTGATAAAATCTTATTTCATATGAATCCGCAGATCTGTATAAATTGCTGTGTGGCAGGTACTGTGTAGAGATGAGAAGAATGCAAGAATGAGGAATGTGGCCTGCAAGCACGAGCTTCCTGTTCTGCCCAGACAGATTGGCTCTTATCTGTTCTAATCTGGTACACGAAAACATTGACTCACACTTTGCAGTTTGCTGGATTACAACTGACAAGAGCGAAGAGCTGCCAGTAGAAGAAAATACAAAGTCGCCTGAGTAGTAGCGAGGTTGCTATGGTAACCATTGCGTCACTGGCTCTGCTGGTGGAAACCCCTTCGCCTCGTGCCTCACCGGGCATGTGCATTCTTCTGATCTCCCAACAATACACAGTCTTTGGAAAGGAGTACAAGATGGAAAAAATAATTCTAAATCAAAAAGTAATGGAATGCAGTCGAATGAAGTTACGTGATGGTGATAATATTAGGTTAGGAAATGAAGTTTTAAGGGAACTAGATTAATATTGTTACTTCAGTGTTAGAATAACTCAAGAAGTCCGAAGTAAGGAGGACATAAAATACAGACAAACGCAACCAAGGAAAGTTTTTCTTAAGGTAATCATTTTGCTTTCTTCAATCATAAATAAGCATATTAGGAAGATGTTTTTGACGACTTTTTATATTTATACATGGACAGTAATTAATACGGAAATAAAGGAAATGGGAGCTCTTG